>NC_142009.1:29680322-30020322 GCF_049901735.1 Notechis scutatus
GTATTTTCTGCAATTGAGTTTGGAACGGTTTACCTTGAGTTTGTATGGATTGTTTGCCCGTGTATTATTGTGATTGAAGCTGAAGAAGTCATTTACAGGCAAGACGTTGTAGCAGACAATTTTGTGTACTGTGCTTAGATCGGACCACAAGCGGTGCAGTTCCAGATTGTCCAAGCCCAAAATTTCAATCCTGGAGGCATAGGGAATTCTATTGTGAGTAGAGGAGTGGAGTACTCTTCTTGAGAAATACCTCTGAACTCGCTCAATCATGTTAATGTCTGATATACAGTGTGGGTGTATATGGAAGGCTAACTCACATAGGCTGACTCCAGGCAACAAGATGCCTTCAGCACCCACAAAGGTTAATGCATCCCCAAATGCCTCCAAATACTGGCCCTGTCCACGTGGGAGCTACAAGAGGAAACTGCTGAAAAGCTGTCTTATTCTGAAGACTATTTCCTGTTGACAAATTTGCTCCTGTTGATTAAACTATGTTTTTGCCCTGTGGTAGATTGAATTTCTTCTTGTTATTATGCCGCTTAATTTTATTATTTGCATTTTAGTTTCTAATATGGTTCTTTAGAGAAACTTTGGCTTGAAAAATAGCCTATACATTTTAATACACCAGTAAATAAATCATTTACTTTGAAAACATGCAGGGAAGGAGCTGTAATCCATTATTAGGGATCAACAAAAGAAAGGATTCCTTTCAAAAATTATTATTCTTAATAATAGCAACAACAGATGCCCTAGCCTTCATCTTTTGCACCATCAATCACCCCGTGGGTGTTACAAAACATCACTCTTCTGTATTTCAAAAAGTTTGGAAATTTAACAATCAACAAACCCTCACAGGGAAGGAAATAGTAACTAATTGCTTTGTCACCCTGACAAATGATTAAATGGCAACTTCTTCAAAACAACTTCTCATAAACCCAATTCAGGCACTGGCCTAGGAGCAAGAAGAATAAAATTAACAAAAAATTCAATTTCACTATTTCCAGTCTAGAAATGCCAGTGTTTCACTGCTTCATAGCTTCTTGTCATTTGTAGATCTCACGTTGTGTTTGAGCAATATCTATATGTTTCAACCAAAATGACATAGAATCTGGCAGCACCTGGAGTAAATGATTGATTGCACCAGAAGCATAACAGATCCAAAGGTAATCGTTAGATGTATATATTATTTCCAACAATTGGTGGATCCATGTGGTTAGAGAGAGATGTGTGCAAGTAGGTGGAATGAGTTTAGTCTCCTTTAATTAAAAATGAATGTTTCACAAATGTACTACACCTGTATATGGAGCTTCAATATAAAGTATCATGGCTAATGGCCTTGACAGCTCTCATGGCCAGAAGCAGACCAGAGGTAAACAGACTGGTCTCCCCTGTCCCCTCCCCTCCCTTTTTCAGAAATCCATGAGATTTTGATTATGAAATACACATTTAACAATTTTCATTCCTCTCAGTTGCCATTCCATATTTGACATCTGGGTCTAAATTCCTAATATCTTTTAAAAAACAGTTTGCTAGCCATGATTAAAAAGAGAAAACATTCTATGCAAATACATTCTTAAGCTCACTTAAACCATAAGTACATCTTGACTGCAGGAAAGAAATATGAGTTTGCTTTTTGAGCAGTTGATCATTCTATGACTGCAAAATGTATGCATTATTAAAACTCCTGTTCCCATAACCTTTAACTGGGCAAAACGGTCTATCATAGGGCAACAATTTTTGAATCAATGCAACTCAAATAACTTACAGGTTGTGTTCAAAATCTGGGAGCCATGAATCCCATGGAATTGAAATTTGACAAATTTTATAAAACATTTTATGACATAAAATTATCATAATTTTGAGCTACGGTGGTGCAGTGGTTAGAGTGCAGTACTGCAGGCTATTTCTGCTGCCTCTGCCTGCCTGCAGTTTGGCAGTTCAAATCTCACCAGGCTCAAGGTTAACTCAGCCTTCCATCCTGGGTGGATAAAATGAGGACCCAGATTGTTGGGGGCAATATACTGACTCTGTAAACCACTTACAGAGGGCTGTAAAGCATTGTGAAGCGGTATATAAGTCTAAATGCTATTGCTATAAAAGAGCTTATAACACAAAATGTAATAAAAAATATTTTCTGTAGTCAACTTCAGTTATTTGACTGTGGTATACAGTTCAACATACGTTACTTTCAGAGCAGTACATTTTTAAGAACTTTTCAAGTACATTAGAAGTTTTGCCAGAGTGTTGTGGACTTCCATATTCTCCTCCCAGCCTGGATAGTGATGCTGGGCCAGCTTCATGGCTTCAGCATTTGATGCTTTCTGAAGACCTGATCCAGAAGATCATATTTGGCTGCAGCTCTTGCCATGCATGACTTGCATCAAAGTACTTGAAGCAGCTTATGGCCTCAATGGAGGATGCTCTCCGATTACCAGTGCAGAAAGAAAAGCAGCAGACAGACTGTGCCTGGAATATAGAGAGGTCTATCTTTTCTTTGCAAAACATTTTGTTGCTTATTGGCAGCTGGATCTCAGTGGCATTGAGCTGGTTACAGATTAACAGAGTTGAAGAGACCAGTATCATAAACAAAGTTCAGTAAACAGAGTTTGCGAACAGTTGCAAGACTCACAGCAATTCAAGCAGAATGATGTTCAGGCAAAAGGGAAGCAAAGGAAATGCAAAAAGAACAAACCAGGTTTCTGGCTCCATCTCATGGCCATTGGAGGAACCTCAGCCAATCACAATTACAACATTCTCTTAAGATACAACAGTATTAAATGACTATCCTGGTTTATATATTGCCAACCCAACTGTTAGGTGACTATCATTCCTAACATTCTCCCCTTTGGGTAGGACAATATATAAAATCTTACAGTTTAAGTTCATATCCCTCACAGCAAGCCTTATGTTTTACATTGCTCGGGCTTTCATAAAATGATCTGCAATGTTATTATCTGACATGCAGTACTACAGTTTAATCATTTTACTTTGAACACATTGTCTCACATTCAGATATTGTAGATCAGTGTGTTTTGATCTTGTCTTTACAGTGAGATTGGAAGCCATCTGAATTGCTGATTGGTTGTCTCCATACACAACAATAGGTTCCTTTACATTACTTCCCATGTCTATCATTAGTTGTTTATAACATACTAAGTCCGTACATAATAGAGACAAATGTGAGAATTCAGCCTCCATTGTTGATAAGCTTAGATGTTTTTGGCGAATAGACCACCATCTAATTAACAACTTTCCTAATAACACTACAGTACCTGATGTTGATTTACGTGTAGGTACATCTGTAGCTAAACTTGCATCGGCATATGCAGTTAAACTTAGTTCATCCTTAGGCTCTAAATATAATGCATAATGCATCATTTGTTTAAGATATCTCAACACACGCTTTGCAGCTTGCCAGTGCCTTTCAGTAGGCTCAGCGTTAAAACTGGCTAATTGGTTGACACTATATGCTATGTCTGGCCTAGACCAATTACTAAAATAGGATAAGCTACCAATTAATGATTGATAAATGTCTTTATCAAAAACAGGACTTTGCACATCACTGCGGCTAAACTCCTGGCTCATTGGTGTCTTAGCCAGTTTACAAAGTTCCATTTTAAAGTTCTTCAGTAACTGGCTAATTTTATCTGCCTGTGAGATTTTGCAGCCTCCCTTAGTTTTATCTATTTTCAAACCAAGATACTGTTTAATCTCACCTAAATGTTTGATTTTAAATTTCTTCTCTAACAGTGAAATAATCCCAGTAGCTTCTTGCTCAGTTTTGATTAATGCTATGTCATCAGTGAACAATAGCAACAATGAAATTACACCATCTCTTTCCTTTTTGAATAAACATGGATCAGCCATGTCAGCTACAAAACCTATCTTTGTTAATTCCTTTACTATGCACTGGTTCCATTCATAGCTGATTGATTCAAGCCATAAAGACTCTTTTTTAATCTCTAGCAATCGGTTTTGTTATCAGTTTTTATCCCCAAAGGCTTTTTTTAAATATATAGTATGTTGCAACGGTGCATGTAGATATGCTGTCTCAACATCTAAATGGTTTATTTCTTCTTAGCTACCCACACTAATGCTGCTCATAATGTGGTAGCCTTCAGACTAGGTGCAAACACCTCATCGTAGTCGTTGGCTGACTGATTGAACCCTTGTGCTACTAACCTGGCTTTATGGGTAACAGTCCCATCCATACCTGTCTTAATTTTATAAATCCACTTACACCCTATGGCATGCTTACCTGGTGGTAACCTGACATTTTCATATACCTCCAACCTTTGTAAGGATTTCAGTTCCTTATCCATTGCTTCCTGCCAAGCAGCCTGATCCTTAGCAGGATACAGTTTCAGTTCATTATAGTTAGTAGGAACTATATTTACTTGGCATGCTATACTAGCCTGATATCTATCTGGTGGTCGTGTTACATGGGTTGAACGTCTAGGCAACTCAGGGCTTACTGGTGGACTCTCCTGTTCCACCTGCTCCTGTTCTTCTACCTCCTCCTGTGCCTGTTCTTCCTTTTTAATGGCTATTGATGGTTTAACTATCTCATTGTTAGGGACTACTTGGGTGTTGATAACAACATCATTGTTGGATTCCTGTTCTAGTTTATGCCACCCAACATGCTCAAGAAATTTAGCACTAGCACTACAGTAAACATTAGCTGTGCCTGGAGCCCAGAATCTAAACAATCTATGATTGGCCTCGTAACCTACGAAAAATAATATCCTAGCTCTATGTTGCCCTTTCAGTCTTACTTGTGAGGGAATATGCACCCATGCTGGAGCTCCAGATGTGTGTAGATAACTTAAATTTGGTTTTCTGCCATGCCAATGAGTGAATGTCAATTCACCAGTTGTTGTGTTCACCACATTGTTTAACACATGGTTGGCACACATTATGGCTTCACCCCACAGTGCTTCAGGCAAATCTGAATTGGATAACATAGTGCCATAGTGCCATGGCTTGTAACGTTTGCCCCCTTCATTCTATAAATGAGTTATGTTGTGGCCTGTAAGGGACAGAACACTTATGCTTGACACCAGCCAATTTCAACATCGTTTGGAATCTAGTGTTAATAAACTCAGTCCCGTTATCTGTAACTAGGGTAATTACCCTATGTCTCATTTTCCTTTCAGCAAATCTTAGCCAGTTAAAGAAATGTTGGAACGTTTCTGTTTTGTTTTTCATTAGATAGCAGAAACCGTACCGTGAGTAATGGTCCATTATACTCAAAACATAGCAGGCACCTCCCAAACTGGGTTTCTTAGGACCAATTATGTCAGCAAAAACAACCTCTAAAGGTTCTTTGGTCTTAAACCCATTCAGTCTGTTTGCAGGAGTAACCTTGCTTTTCTCCTGATTACAGGCATGACAGTTTCAAGTACTTGCTACAGGGTTTTGTTTTTACTCCCTCTGACAATTTAACAGTTTCAGCATTTTGAAACTAATGTGCCCCAGATGTCTATGCAGTAAATGTATACATTCGTCATGTGGCTTAACATTGTTATAAACCGAGTTAGCCATCTGCAACTGGTCATCATGTATCACATATAAATCATTCTCTAAAGTAGCAGTAACACTTTTATCCTCTTTCAGTTATCTCCCCTAAAGGTTACTACATAACCAATATTAACTAAAGCTCTTACTGATACCAAATTAAATTTCAGTTTAGGTACGTACAACATAGGTAAATGCTCATTTATACATGAACAATATGCAGTACCTTCACCAGATGCTTTCATCTTCCATCCATTTCCCAATGATACATGTTGCTTACTCATGGACATCTTTATAAACCTCTCTCTATTTCTAGTAATGCACTGCGATGCTCCACTATCAACTACCCACAAATCATGGTTTACAGTTGAATTGCTAGACATAGCTAAACTAACATTCTTCTTAGCCTTCTGGTGATTACCAATATTCTGTCATTTGCCCTTCTTACAGAATCTATCTATATGTCCCCTAGCCCCACAAGAAAAACATCTCCTAACAGTATAGGCAGTTGAAAACAAATCCTCTTCTTGTGGTTGTTTCTCTCTCAGTTAGTCTCTATCCTGCCTTCTTGCCTCTTCTAACAATTGTCCGGTTATGTCAGTCAATGTCAGTTCATTTCAGGTCAGGACTTCCAGTGAAGATACGTAATCATCATAACTTTCATCCAGTGAGGGAAGAATGATGTAAACCTGATGCAGCTCTGAAAATATCACTTCCTTTTCATGTAGCTCTTGAAAAGTTCTTTTCACGAAGTTTAAATGAGCTAACATATCTCCACCTTTCAGATGTGCTCTAAACAGTTTACGTGTAAGATGTATATGTGCACCTACACTGTCACAAACATAAATCCTCTTCAAATTCTCCCAACACCTAGCAGCAGACTCTTCTCCACGAATATGGACTAGCTGCTGGTCACTCAGTGTTAGTCCAATTGTACAAAGAGCTCGTTCATTGTTCCGTTTAAAGTCAGCTAACTTTTTGGCATCATCCTCATCATTTGGATCCCAAGCATTTACATCTGGTGGATCCTGAACTGCAGCCCATAACCCTTCCCTACGTAGAAGTAGACTGCACTTCATAGACCAGGAAACATAGTTTGTTCCATCCAACCGGATTATCAGTGATAGACTTGTTGACGTGTCTTGTGCCAGCTTTACCAGGACAGTAACCCACAATTAAACAGTAGACAGCTGTTTGTATATGGTACTGTGTATTCACACTAACTCTCAGTTATCTGAGGCTGGGCCCAAAATCAGTGTTGAGGTATTCCCCATTAAGAGAATGAGTGCACTCAGGGAATCAGAGTGGTGATGACTAACACACAACCAGCACACAGATACACTGAATAGTAAAATGTAAGTTTTACTTCCAGTAAATGGGTAAATAAAGTCCAACAAACAGTCCAAATCATAGACGGTTAAAGCAGTTAGTATTCAAAACAATCAATCCAGGGATAATCCAAAAATGAAGTCCTTTTCTTTACCAGTATCATAAACAAAGTTCAGTAAACAGAGTTTGCGAACAGTTGTAAGACTCACAGCAATTCAAGCAGAATGATGTTCAGGCAAAAGGGAAGCGAAGGAAATGCAAAAAGAACAAACCAGGTTTCTGGCTCCATCTTATGGCCGTTGGAGGAGTCTCAGCCAATCACAATTACAACATTCCCTTAAAGATACAACAGTATTAAATGACTATCCTGGTTTATATATTGCCAACCCAACTGTTAGGTGACTACCATTCCTCACAAGTAGAATTAAAAACACAGTCCTATAATCTTAGGAAATCTAGTGATTCTGGTGCTGGACCAAAAGACCCATGTTCCATTCCATAGTTGGCTACTGAGCTCACTGAATAACTGTAGGCCAATGGCTCTGTTTCTCAACCTACTCTGTTTCACAGGTTTATTTTTGCAACAACAACATTGAAAATTTACAATGTTATAAATAATGAATGCTACCTTGAGTTTCTAGAAGGATAGGGTATAAATGCAGTCTTGAAGTCAAGTTCTATTCCATACCGATAGTTGTTTTCCTGGATATATCATGACTATGGTTTTTCACAGCGTTTGTTTGAGATGTGTTTCAGTTTCAAAATTTAACATTCAGAGGTGGGATTTCCTGGTTGTTTCTAACATCCTTCCTGTCCCAGTATTAATCAGACCAGTTCTTGATATTAATAATAATCATAATTGCTGACTATCTCTTACCATTAACTTCTGTAACAGATTTATTTTAGCATTCCAAATACCTAATGGGAGTTGATTCAGATTAGAAGGAATATGATTTAGGGAAACAAATCATTATTCCCATAAATGGAAGTGATCTTCTCTGGAGCTTCAATTAGCCATACTGTAACAATTTGCAAAATGTTCTGTTGAATTCTTCTTTCCATCCATTTTTCTGTCCCTCTTACAATTTAATTAGTATTCCATTGTACTAATTCCTTTGTTTCTCCCCATAGTGAGAAATGATGATTTATAAATATATCATTGAGTTTGGAGGGGAGGTGTTCTAAAAATATAAGTTTTTTCTTAGCTTACTAATATCTCCTATTTAAGAATGGACTAGATTGGATATTGTCACATAATTAACAACGGTTTGAGTAGAAATCATGACATCCCTGTACAAATCAAATCTGAATCATCAGTGATTATATTTTTAGGGAGAAGTGCCAAACACTGAATCTGGGATCATCCGCAAGCAGGGCCTGCGCTCAGCCCCTAAATTGTCCTGTCTCATTTGTCTTATAATTCCTCCCCTGGGGACTGTCCTTGATTTCTCCCATTTGATGTCATACAGGAATGATTCTGCTTTATGTCCTGGAGAATTTCTGCTTAGTTAGAGTAAAAACATCTAGCTGAAATAGATCAGACCAGCGATTTGACTTGCCATAAAAACACTTTTTATATTTCAGATATTTTAGTAACTAAGGCATGTATTATGATGTATTAGATAAGCTATTGTGAGTACTGTTAACAGTCCTCCAAAATTATCTGATGATAAATGTATTTGTCCTAAAAGATGAGTACAAGCTGCCTTTCTGCTTCGTTTCCTGGGCCAGGAAAACGGGCACCTAAAAAGCTCAGGAATTTTCCAAGTGGAAACGTCCTTCGCCCATCACCTATGATACTTGCGCTACCTTTGCCCCGCATCCCCGTCTGGATTCCCACTAGGGGGCGCATCTTTCCATTTTTCTCCCGTTTCAAAGCTCGGCTTCCCACAATGCACTGAGCATCGGTTATTATACAGTAGTCCTTGTTTGCACTCTGGAAGTGGGAACAATGCTGCAGGCGCGGCTGCAGGCTGCAGGCGGCGACTCGGTGCGTCCGGCCAACCTTTTCTGCCTCCCTCCCTCCCTCCCTCCCTCTCTCTCTGTCGGGGAGCGCTGCGTAAAAGTTGCTTCTCTTCCCCCACATTCCTTGTAAATGCTTAGGTAAGAGCGGAGGAGATTTGCTTCGGTTGTTTTGCTGGCTTTTTTTGGGGGGGGGGGCGGAGCGGAGCGGGCAGTGGGGCACAGGCGGAGACCGCTAGACATGGCTTCTGCTGCTCGTGCTGGCTGGGCAGATTCGGAGGGAGGCTTTTCGGATCCGAATCCGTTGCAAGCGGATTCGGATTTTGAGCTTCTCTCCCCTCCGTCATGCAAGGGGAATTTGCTGAGCATGCTTTCCGAGACTAGGAAGGAAGAAGCTGCGGTGTCAGGCGTCGCGAAGGGTGCTTGAGGTGTGTGTGTGTGTGTGTGTGTGTGTGTGACTGGTAGTTCTCGCTAGAGTTGAGCGCCTTCTTTTCCAGAGTCTTCCGACTTCGGCGAAGTGTCGAGGGGAGAGGCAGAGCAAGGGGGAGGCATCGGGCGTCGGCTGGAAGCGGCAGTGGTAGATGGAAGGATGTGGCCGGATGCTTGCCTCCTTTATACAGTGCATGTTCCGTCTGTGTGGTTTTCCCTGGGAGCGTCTCTCGTACAAACTGTACTCTTCAATTTTGGGGGGGTCTTAATGCAAAAACACATAAAATGCTGTCTGAAAGGATCTTGTGTGGCATAAGCACCGAACTTCCCCTATTCCCCCCACCCCACCCCTCCTCCCTTTACCGTTTCACCCCTCGCAAGAAAGACCTTTGTGCGGGAGACTTAAGATTCTCTTGTCTCGTCAGGGGCTGCTTCGCGGATCTAGTTCGCGGATTCAGGCGACCCGAAGCGCCCGTCTCTTTTCTCCTTGCCGAATGTGAATCCAGGGTCTTCCTGATTTTCTGTTCAGGATTGGAATAGCTTTTAAAGTTTTCTCCAAGCGCAGGCAAAGGAAAGCTGCGTTCGTTGAGCATCCAGGAGATCATGACTATTGAATCAACCTCTACTCCTGCGGAATCCATGAATATGTGTGTGTAGTTTAATTAGACTCACTGTTGTGTTATTTCTTTACTCGGGAGTCAGGTTATTTATTAAATTTATATTGATTTATACAAATTTAAAATGTATATTATTATTTGTCCTTTGGGTTCAACTTGGAGCAGTAGTGATTCTTTTTCACTTATTTTTTTTCCCCTCCAACCAAGTGGAATTTCTGGAAAAATTCAAAGTGAGAGAAATCAAACCTGGCACTTTCTGTATTTAAAGCTGCTGCTGCTGCTGCTATTATTATTATTGGTATTATTGGTATTATTATTATTACTATTATTATTATTACTATTGATTTAATCTTCAATCTGATTCACAGTCTGGGACTGGTAAAAATTTAACAGTTCAAGTCTTAACCAAAGACGTAAGAGCTATTAAGTTAGCATCTGAGTATGTAGGCAGTTCTGAGTAGGTTGTTGTTGTTGTTGTTGTTGTTATTATTATTATTATTATTATTATTATTATTATTATTATTATTATTATTATTATTATTGCATGCCAGCTACCAAGAAGGGCAAGAAATCATTTCAGAATTACAGAAAACTAACTCTGAGAAGTATCATCCTAAATGATTATGTGATATATTTTATAGTCAAAGAAATATAAAGAAAGTGCTATTTATCTTTAAAATCTCCGGATTTATTTCTGCATTGTCCTTCTGCTGTAGGAGATGTGGGAAAGGGGTTCTGTTGTCTAACATTGTGATAATATTCATAATCATGTTGGAGTCTTATGTATGCTTTTGAAAGTATAGCAGAAAATAATGTAAATATATAAAGTTTGTTTCGTATTATTTTTCTGAGGACTTTAAATCATGACATTATCTCATTTGCTTCCTCAAACTACTCAGTGAGGCTGGGTTTGTAGAACACCCTTGAATCAATCCATTCATGGTTGTTTTTTAAAAAAAACCTTGCATTACAAATCAATCAAATGGAATGCATTCATATGGCATGTTAAAGCTGTGGTGAAAAACTCACATTTGGAGAGGATTCAACAATTGTTGTATTTTTCTACTGCGAGTGATTAATCTTATGCATCCAGATATCAGCAAAGCCCCAAGATGACATACTGTAGATATTGATCAAAAATAGATTAAGCATGTATAAACACCAGTAGAAGACCCCGTGCTCAGAAAGAATGATTTTCCATAGGATAAGGGTACAAGATAAGAGAAAGGAAATCACAAGAATCATTCAAAGTGTAAAGACCCTACAGGCACTGTTTTGAAATAGGGGAAGTGCCAAGGCTTTAATTGTTATACCTTCAAGCTGAGCCTCTCTGTCACTGTGGCAAAGATAAAGAAGTAACATTACACATCTATGCCTGGACAGCCTTTGCAAAAGGCAAACATTCCATGGGTATGCATACAACCGAAGGCATATAAGCAATAATATCTGTATACAAAAACAACTGTAGAGAAGTATGATTTTAAACAATTACAAGCAAATTTCTTTTGTTCTTTGCAAGATAACCCCCTCCTCCAAATCTACCCCAACCAGGCTGCCTCCTGGAGTCATGACTGGAGGTTTTAAACTCAAATGTTGGGCAGCTGTTTCTCTGAGATGATCCAAAGATCCCTACCCTGGAAGACCATAGTTTGGGCCACCCCTAAATCAGTTTCCATGGTCTTTTTTATATAATCAAATTGTTTTCTTTACTGTATATGCTTAGCATTGGCAAAAATGGTTTGGCGAGTCATACTGGGCCACAGTTCAGCATCATTAGCTATTGTGGATATTTAGCAAACCATGATTAAGCCAATAATGCCTTGTGCAATGCATTAACTCAACTACACCTTTATGCATTTTTGTACTAAGAAAGGCTTATTCTGCCAGGGAGGTTCCTAGATTATCTAGAGGTCTGCACACAAGATACTTCATTGCTTCTGTAACTAAGTAAGATTTGCAACATTTCTTTTGTAAAAAAACCAGAACAGATAGACTGGAAGAGGAGATTGAGACAGGAAGCAGGCCAAAGTTAAAACAAACACACTCTTGCTTCATATTTTCTTATGATGTGCCAAAGCTCCTGGTGTCTTGTACAAACAGCAAACATTCCAAACAGTTCCTGAATTCCAAGATGTATTTACTTTTTTCCTCAGACACAATTTTGGCCGGTTGTGCTTTACTTTTACTATTTGACTATATTTGCACTCCCCGCTGCTGCCATTTTCTTTTTTTCATCTTCTGGGTAGTCACTTCTGGGTTCTTTATTCCCTGGGTAGATTCCACCGGTTCTGCTCTGTTTCTGCTTTTATCCATGCATCACTGAAACAATTAGATTTGTTATATTTTCCACAGCATACATCAGAAGTGGGCTTTCTGTCCTCTTTACTTTTTAAAATCTTGCCTCTCTCTCATCTCATCTACATCTTGGAAAGATATTTAAATACTTTTGGAATTTGCTTTTTCTCTAGCAGAAAAGGTCAGGACCTGCCTAGGTCAGGTCAGTATGCTTCCCCCCCTCCACAGCCACATTCTCCATCTAAAGCCCTCCAGGTATGTGAAGTTACATCATCTGGTATTCACAAAAAGCCTTGATAAAGCCTTGATTATTGATAAAGATGGCTGAGTGATTGAAATTATCATCCAGTAAAGGAGAAATTGATTTGTTGGGATTGGCAGTGGTTTCAAAACACAATTTCTTTTTGGAGATGACAGAGGCTGGATTTGACTTTCTGTATGCAAAGCCTCCCCTATACTAATTGACAGTCTTACAATCTTTTCCACTGATCTCTTGATTTTGCTTCCATAACACAACATAGAGCAATATGCATGGGTTTCCAGACAGTCTCTTTCCAAATACTGACCTAGACTACTACTTGGTCCTTTGAAGAACATCTTTTCACTATGTTTTGAGACTCATGTTTCTCCTTGGGCACTATCTTTCTGTATAGATGATGATGATGATGATGATGATGATGATGATGATGATGATGATGATGATATAATCTTCCATGCTCTTCCTGTCTGATGGCCTGTTCTACCAGGTTATTAGTTGGGCTATTTCATTTTGGATCAGTTGAATCTTGTGGATGATCTTCAAAGGTAGAGTGAGTTGCACTAATCCAAATGTAAGATGACAAGCTCACGTGTTGCAACTGGTGCCCTGATCTGGCACGGAAGCCTTCCTAGCTGATCAGCAGAGTTATGAAATTTGTCAAGAGTTGTGTTTTTAGAAAATAACTGCTGTTCTAAGCTTGGAAATGGAACCCTTTCAAGTTGCTTCTTTTGTTTTAAAATGTTAAAGCTCTAATTCTTCAAGGAATTTTGTTTCTTAAGTGTTTTGGTAAAATAAATAAGTTGTTAAGCCCTGTATATATTTTTAAAGTATCTTAAAATTCTCATGAATGAACTGAAATGTTGTTATGGGCTAATCAGAACTGATATCTCTTACCTGGATCAACATAATTATAAATAGAGCTGGTGAATAATATTTCAGAGGTAAGTCCTTAAGTCTCATTGAGAAAGTCAGTCTGTGTTTGGGCATTCAGTCATGTAAGACTCTAGATGCAATCTGAAGTGATACAACTTCAAAGAAAACTGGGTTGGTATGTACTGACTAGGCTATAGTGCTGACACAAAACTCATTGGTGTGATTGAGATGTGGCAGGTTATTGAATTCAATTGCTCTTGTGGATTGGCTTATATTTAGAGCACAGATAAGTTGGAGCTTTTATTTATTATTTATAGTACATTTACGCTGCTTTTCATCTAAAAAGGCTCTCTGGACCACTTTCATAGGATCAATGAAAGAGGTTAGTCCCTATCCACAAACCAGCAGTCTAAAAACTGTAATCTAAGGGAAAATGAATGAAAGGGAAGAAAACTTTTGGCACAAATTCACAATTTTAACTAATTTAACTTTTAGTCTGTTTATATCGCAAATGGGTGAAATGGAGAAATATCAAGTCTGTCTCATAAACATTCAGTGGCTGTCACTTTTTGCCTGTTTATGTGTGTGTGTGTGTGTGATTTCAAAAACAACCCCAGTTAAAAGTTCTGAATTTGATCTGATTGTTAAGAACATCCACCCAAACAATCATTGAGGAATTAATGAATTGAATTAAAAATCTAGCAACTTACTTTCAGCCTAAATAAGAGGAAAGAGTTTGTGAAACTAGAAAGTGGAAGCATTTTATGGAATTAACAAACATGTTTTCCCAGTCCTATAGATACAAATGCCCATTGGTGCTGTATGTGTAGGGTGACCTTTACTAGAACCATATTAAAAAGCATTCTCCATATCTATGAGTATTTGGTTATAAATGGGAAGAATGCCCCTAAACCAACAATATTATCTGATGTGCTGTTTGACTAACTGGGTTCCAAAGACCATCAAAATTTATGGTAAAATAGGTAAAACATTACAATCAATCTGGATTTATTTATTTAGTACATTTATATAGCCATCTTGTCTCATGCGCATGATTCGGGCTGGCATACAAAGTTAAATATTCAAGGACAGATAATCCTCTCTCCAAAAAAACAAATCAAACAAACAAAAAGATAATAATTAAAAGCAGTAAAATCATAAAACATAACTTGCAAGAGAACAATTTAGTTTCCCTAATAATATAACCTTTATAGGCTCCATACCTGTTGGAGAGAGATTGACTGAACCAGAGGGAGGAGTCAAGCAGGGAGTTAATCTGAAATCCTTACTTGGGCACAAAAGGCCAAGGTCTGACACCCCCACCTTCACACCTTTGCTGTGAAACCTTATCTAGTCTGGCCTAAATGTAAACTGTCGGTCTGGGAAGATTCTTGTGAGAGTCAAGGTATTGTTCTTCTTTGGTAGACATTAAGCCTTTCCCAACTTGATACTTTATTCTGGAAGTCACTTGAGCATCTGACACATCTGGAGGTCATGAGTGTATTGTGGTTTCCAAATTATATCTGAGACTTTAAGCAGTTATATTTCATTTAATAAAGTTGTTTAAACATACCATGGCTAAGCAGAATACAAAGCAGTTAGAACATTAATTAGACTCCACTGCTACAAGAACATTTAAAATGGGAGTATATCTCATTGAACTTGATGGAGCTTACATCTGAATATTTACACTTAGAGATACTTTATTGTAATTGCAATGAGTGAATGATTGCTATTGAGCCACATACAATAATTGTAATTTTATACCTATAATTTCAAGGTTGTCTAATAGAACAAACTACATTTAGTGGTTCTTGAACATTTTCCATGTTAAGTTTTCAAATACCATCTCTAGTTTATCATAAGGAAGTAAGACTTGTCTAGCACTGAACCACTCTCAGAGTCTTTGGTAGATAGTAAAGAGGCATGGAAGAATTAGCAGAGGAAAGCACATTTCTGTTTCGCAGACAAATATTTGATGTTTAAAGTTTCCTTTCATCAAAGTCTGCATAAACTCCAAGATTTGAGTTTGTGTTCCCTGATGTGTTGTTAGTGCAATTTCAAAATCCTTGATTGAGAGGTCTATCATATCTAACATATCTCAAGGTTTCCAGGGTGGAGAAGAGGCTTATGCACAGGGTTTCTTAACCTTGGCAATTTTAAGACATGTGAACGTTAAGTCCCAGAGTGAGCTAGGGAATTTTGGGAATTGAAGTACACACATCTTAAAGTTGCCAAGGTTGAGAAACATAGCTCTATGAGTTCATTTGGAAAGCAATAGTCTATACTTTGCTATCAGCAGAAAAGCTTCTGAAGAACTCAGTCCTGTGTTGTAAAATGTACTGTATCGCCCACATTTCAGAATGTGTCTGGTGTGAGAATATAAATATAGTGAACTGTTAATAATCCACATGTAAAAATGTGTATGTAACTTGGGGAGAATCTTGCTAATTTGTCTCTTATCTGGTTTGCTAATCTTTGGAACTTCTTGGGAAAGTGAAGAGAAGAACATTCTGTCAAGTAATTCTGTCATTGCCTGTATAAATTCAGATGAGAACATATTTGTAAAAACAGGGCCTTACTCATTTTGATACCATTTTAGAAAATAGACCGTGGAAAAGAAATATGAACAGAATTTACATTTCAGAAAGAATGGTAATATGTATGTTTTAAGTCAATATATTGACAATAATTGTTGGTTTGTAAGCACACATTTATAATGTAAAAAAAAACTAATGTCGGAATGGTATTCTGAAGGGAAGACACTCTGGACCTACTTTCCCTTTTCAATAGCTGCAGAAACATTTGGTGCACAAATCTGCCATTTTTCATAGACAATTGGCAGGCGACTGCATTGCTGTTAGATGCTGTTCTGGTGGGAAGATCTTGGGAGCCATAAAAAGAGACAGGGAAAGCTGTAGCTCCATTCCTGCTCCAAATTAAAATGCAACCATCTTTTTCAGATGTTTTCTAGATAATTAAAATGTTAAAGAAAGCTTTTAATGTGTTTAGGCAGGTATCTTAGAGGGAAGAGGATTTCATTAAAGCCTACCTCAAAGAAATTGTGCTACATTATTTTCTTCAATCTGACCTAAGAGAGGAGAAGCATATAGAAAGTTACAGTATATGCTAGTTTCCAATCATTTCCATATGTCTGGATGTACAGAAGTTTCTTCAAATGCCTGTGTCTGAATCCTGATATGGGCTGATACAACAGTCTGTAACCAAAGAGAAAATAATGAGCTGGGATCCAAAGACTATAAAACAATTTCCAATTGTGGGGTTGAGGGATGGCACACATTCTTTTCTTCTGAAGTTTCCAAATGTGGATCTGGAAAATTCTGTTCAAAGGATCTTGAAGAGCAGAGCCAAAAGTTGGCTCATAGCTGAAAAGTTGGGGAGAAGACAGTTCAAGAGTCTCCCAAGAGCAGCCAACTTCTGTGTAATCAAACCAGCCTCTTGCATGTGTTTGGTTAGACCTCCCATCATGATAATTGTTGATTGAAGTTTATGAAAATTAGTTCCATACTGAAAAAAGAGCTCCTACCTAGGGAAGTCTCAATTTCTTCATTTTTGAAACAGAAGACAGGCTCTGAAAGAAGAAAGCATAGATTTTGAGTTAGTTGAGTGACTGAGCCAGTTACTTTCTCTTGACCTACTTCATGGGCCTGTGGCAGGCCTAAAACTAGGGCAGAAATCTTAAGTACGCCAACTTGAGTTTTCAGAAAAAATGTGGGAAATCATTCCTTCTGAGCCCAAGTCATGAATTGCAGGAAGCTATGCATGGCATAGGTTCAAGCTACCTCAAGGTCTGCTTTAATGGTGCACCTTCTTGGATTTTGCTACAAATGCATCTCAAGAAATAGTTCATCCTGTTTTTCCACAGAGGGCCTGTGCTATGGAACAGATTGCCAGTTGGACATAATAGTTCCTTTTTACAATTTAGGAGATGGCAGAACATTATTAGTCTATTCATGTTTTGTGTTTTGACACTATCTGTATAGTTTTACATTTTAGTGGTTTATTGTTCTTGCATTTTTAAACCACTTAAATGTCATGAAAAGAGTACGAGTATGTACATGTTCTCAATAAAAATAAACATTCTAGCAATACAAGTAAACATTTGGATATTTCTGAAGTGATTCTGAGGATCCTGGCCAAAATATGCTGTTGTGGGAAGGAATGAGTTGCTAATGATAACAAGAAGGTTAGCAAATAATACCAGTGATAATCAGTGATGGGCATATCAGAGAAGTAGCGCCTTTGTATCATATTTTTTGAATGTATGCCCATTAGATTTCTCTTTATCTCCTTTAAAAAAAACTATTTGAATCTTCTCCCCCCTTCTTCCTTGACAGGGCACCCACTGGATTGTTGTTATTTTGTTCTTTCCCATCCACAGCTGATGAACAGTTGAGGGGAAGAGAAGAAAAGAAAGCAGCAATTCATACTTTGCTTTGTGACTACAGTTAATAAGCAAGATGAAAACCATGTGATGGTCTTGCCCTTGATGTTCACCATTCAGTTTCTGGCTTGCCTTGCTTTGCTTATATAGGCTTAGCAAGTACAAGGAACTTTTTATACCAGGGGTGTCAAACTAGATTTCATTGAGGGCTGCATCAGGGTTGTGTTTAACCTCTGGGAGCTGGGATGGGCATCACTCGTGTCGGAGGTACCTGTGGTGGCCCAAGCGCTCTGCCAGCAAAAACGGGCTCCTGGGCCCCATTTTCGGCTGTAATGGCCTCCTGCAGCCCTCTGCCAGCGAAAATGGAGCCTGGAACGACTATTCATGGCCCTCTCAAGCTGGCAGAGGCGCTGTAGGCCTTCACTGTTTCCAGGACGGCCCCGTGGGCCAGATCTAAGCACCCCACAGGCCAGAATTTGATACCCCTGTTTTATACTTTTCTGAGTGAGTCATATAATGAGGTATTTCCAGATGGGAGGCTCTTGGCTTAATTTGCCCCTCCCCCCATTTCCTCAACCATTTCACCGTTTCCTTTTTACCATTTTTTTGCAGAGAAAGTAAAAAGACGGAATAAGTATTTATTTCCACAATTTCTGTACCACCCCAATTTCAATTTTCGGTGGGGCATAGGAATCTCAAACACCAATCTCAAAATATAACCTATACATAATCAAAATCAACAATAATAAACAATAGCTTTTCTTTTCTTTTAGATTTGTTAATCTTGCATTTTTATTTGTTTGTTTATTTCCTGCCTTTATTATTTTTGCAAGTAACCCAAGGCAGCAAACATATCCAACGTATCTTCCTCCCCCTATTTTCCCCACAACAACAGCCTTGTGAGGTGAGTTGGACTGAGAGAGAGAAAATGACTGACTCAAATTCACCCAGCTGGCTTTCGTGGCTAATATGGGACTAGAATTCATGTTTTTCTAGTGTGGTGCATTAGACCAAATTTTATAAATAACTTGAGGCAAACAACTTATAATATTCCTTCCTCAACCATTCCCTCCTATTTTAAGAAGTCTTAAAAGAAGACAACAATGGCTAAATATATCTCTAGGACAAGACTGATGTATAAAGTTTGGCCTATCCACTGAAAGGCCTGACTTCTACTCCATGCATCCTTCATGTGGAGATGTAGGTATAGCCCTCTTGATAATTTTATAGGATGAGCAGAGTGGTCCCTAGGGTTGAAGATATCCACTCCTATGTGACAACATTTTAGAGATCATATGGCTCAATCATATTTTCTATAGGGTAAACATACCTAGGTTTTTAATTGTTCTTCATAGTGATTGGTTTCCAGATTTTCAATCATTTGTTTTCTAGTACCCGCAGAATATTTCTTGTTCACGTTTAATATGGGCACTATCAGTGCTTTCTCTAAATAGCATTATGTTTTCTTTATTTGACCTTTCCAGCTTCACAAAAGGTAAATAATTTATTTGCCAAAAATTAACCTTAAACATGTTTTATATTCAAAAACATTAGGCTTAACAGCCTGTTTTTCATTATATTCTTTCTATCATTTATTTTGTAAATATTTAACTGATTTATATGATCACACAACTCATAAAATATATCTCATGAGCATACCAAGTAGACATTGATTTTATATTTTGGCTCTTTGATAGTAAACATTTTCAGCTGTCTGGGTTTTAAATAATCCAGCTGGAATTTATTTTAAGAGTATAATAAAACAGATAAGTGAGTCCTCCATCATTCCAGATTATGAGGCTGCTGTTTGAACAGAAACTTAAGAAAACTAGATTTAAAATTTAGAAATATAAATATATAATATATAAAACAAGTTGATAGAGAGTTGGAATTCATACTTGGCATTGACTAACTTCAATTGACTAACTCCTGGTTACCAACAACACTGAGAATATAAATTTATTGGTAAGGAAGATGATACAGGGTAGCAGAATATAGTTTATGTGAATTAAGATCCCACCCAGCCTTAGATCCTGTCATCTTCAGATAAGGTTTAAGGAGGGCTTAAGGCTTGCTTTTGAACAAATAAGTGTAGGGCTCTGCTTAAAAGGTTTTAAGCTACTATAATGAAAACTATCTTGGGACCTTCAGAGATGATTTAAGTAATAGAGTTAGATGGAATAATGCTTCATTTGACTCAGGTCTCTTAAAACAGACTGGTTGTGAATTGTGATGTTTCCTCGGTCCAGAATTTTCCCTTCTTTGATTTTGGATGGGTAGAAATGCACCAAACAATTTAAGGGTCCTCCTAGATTTACATCGCTTGGTCAAGAAGCAGGTGGCAACCATGGCTTGGAGGACCTTCTGCACCAACTGTACTACCCATGTTCCCCTGAAAATAAGACCAGGTCTTATATTAATTTTTGCTCCAAAAACACATTAGGGTTTATTTTCAGGTTAGGCCTATTTTGGGGGAAATATGGTACTAAATGTGTCTGTCTGGTTCATGATCTTAACTGGGGCTTAACTTATGAGCATCCTGCAAAATTATGCTAGGGTTTATTTTCCAGTTGAGTCTTATTTTCAGGGAAACAGTGTTCATCTATCAGCAGGCAATGCTCATGGTCACTTGTTCACTTTTGTCATTTCATGATTGAATTAATGCAATGTGCTCTACATGGAATTGCTCTTGGTGATTATTCATCTGGTCCAGAATTCAGTGAAGTCTTTAATTATGGTCATACCTCAGGATGCCAAGGTAATACCTCTGCTCTGCAACCTATATTGGTTACTATTTTATTTCCAGGTGGAATTCAAAATGTTAATTCTTATCTATAAAACCATTCAAGGCACAGGGCAAGGCCACCTATGGACTATTTGTCTCTAATTATTTCTGTCTGTTCAATAAGAACTGACAACGTTGGGGTGCTCCAGGTCACACCACTTAGTTAAAACTATCTAGTAGCACTCAGGAGACATGTCTTCTTTGTTGCTGTTCCCATCCTTTGGAACATCATCTTACCAAAAACCTGGCTAGCCCCACATGCCTGCCTTTTGGAAGGTTTTAAAGGCCTAATTCTTCTCTTAGGCATTAGGTCTGGAAGTGGTATGACTCATTTGTTGTATTTATTTTTCCCAGTACTTTATGTGTTCGTATATTTCCATTTTGGTTTATCTTTTTATGCCTTTCTCTTATGTGGTTTTATGGACTGCACACTGTTCTTATTTTATGGCATGCATAGTTTGCTGAGTGGTCAGCTATATAAATTAACAAAATGAATAAAAATTTGAGTGCAAGATCTTCATTTCTAAGAGAACTTTGTATTGTATTGTACTTTGTATTCTAGGCCAAGAGATGGCACTGTTTTCAGGCAGATGGCACTGTTACCTGCCAGTTTTAAAAGGGTTTTATTTAATTTTGGGATTCCATGGACACCATTTAGGGATTGTGCAAACTGTTTCCCATCAAATTCGTTCACTCCAGTTTGCTGCTATAGAAATAATTTGAAACAACAGTACATTTGAATGGGAAGCTACTTGTTTAAAGAACATAAAGTACTAGCCCAAAATGCCCTTTGGAAAAGCAGAGTTTTGGGTATACTGTCTCTGTTACTCCATTTGTTTATTTTATTTTTTATTGCATTTGTTTTAAATGTCATAAATTGTATGTTTGACTTAGTACTGTCACATCATCACTTTCCATTCTAGAATATTTTAGGAGCGACCTTTGATTGTGATATCCTTTTGGATCAACAGTGTGAGTTGTGAATATGGATGATGTGTTGCGCTGGTTTACTTCCTTCCTCCAGGGTTAGGGTTAGGGTCAGTTCCTATGGGTGTTGATGGGGGAGGGGGACAGTCCTGCCCATAGCATTTGCTTTGCGAAGTCCCCCCCCACATCTTTTTTTGCTGCTGTTTAACATCAACATGAAACTGCTAGGTGAGGTCAACCAACGGCATGGGGTTGAGACACGGGGTGAGATCTTATCACTGTGTCTTATCACTATGTCTTACGTTAAAAATAATATTTGTACTCATGTTTTAGTTTTTTGCCTGGACTATCTGGAAGGGATGAAACTTGTCTTTAAGATCTTGTGGAAAGGCTGACAGGCTCTGACTCTGTCAGCTTTACACAAGACCTTAAAGACAAGTTTCTGTCCCCATGCCTGGGGATCAAGGTTTATGTCTGAACCCATGACTGCATTGGGTTGTGTTCCCCTCCCCCTTGGCCACGGTTTATATCTACCCTGTTGTTGTTTTTTCTTTTTTATGCTATTTTAATTACTGTACAGTTAATCTTCCAGAGTTACGTATTTCAGTAATAAATATTTTTAATAATTTTTATGAATAAATGAAAAAAAATATATGAATTGGATAGCTGAATTAGACATTTTATAAAATTCACCTTCAACAATGCCTGGGATGGTTGTCCCTAAATCTAGACTTTGGAACATAATTGCCCACTAGATGCAGCTCCTTGGGAAACTGGTTGTGATGACCCAGGGTGGGATACAAAATGGGCGTTGGTTCTTACCTGATACGCCTCTTCTCGTGGAACTGCGTAGAGCATCCAGAGAGTGGGAGGTGCTTCAGTCCTTCCTTCTCACAGGCTGAGTTATAATTGAAGAACGCTCCTCCTTCCTCCACGTGGCTCCTCCATGCGTTCTCCCAGTTTCGCAAGAGAGGACAACCACAATCCTCTAACTCAGGGGTGGGCAAACTACGGCCCGCGGACACATCCGGCCCGTTGGTCATTTTAATACGGCCCGCCTCTGAAAAAAAAATTCCTCTCTGAAAAAAAATTGGGGCCGGCCAAAGAGACCCGCGCCACGCGCCAAAAATTGCACACACAACACGGAGCTGGGCAGCCGCTTCCTGGTAGCGGGCCAAGGCCACCGCCCGGGAACGCCCACTGCTTTCCCTCGCCAGGGCTGGGCGGTGGCGTGTTGCCCTGCGCTGCGTGGCCCCGCCTGGCAGCGTGCTTCTCAGCTGGTCTCCTCCTCCTCGGCCATACAGAACAAACAGGCAGAGAAGGAGGAGACCAGCCGGCTGGTTGGGGGAAGCTTTCTGCGCCGAAAGAGGCAGCTACTAATCTCCGGCTTTGCTCCGCTTCTCAATGGTCCGGCACCACCCTGTTCTTCTTGTGCTGCGAAAGAGGCGGCAATGATCTCCGGCTCCGCTCTGCTTCTCCAACATCCGGCGCCGCCCTGTTCTGTGTCAGGCCCAGCAAGTCCGAGCAGCCGGCGCACAGAACAGGGCAGCGCCGGATGTTGGAGAAGCAGAGTGGAGCCGGAGAAGAAGCCTCCCCAATTGGCAGCACAAGAAGCCTCCCCAACTGGCCAGGTGCTCTCCTCCTTCTCTGCCTCCTTCTCTGCCTCTCCCCTCTTGCTCCTCACAGTTGCCCTGAGCTGGTGCGGTTCTTTACTTGGGCAGCCAGACGCCCGCAGCAGCGCCCGCAGCAGCAACAGGCAGTTCTGCCCGGGCTCTGCTCAGGTGTCCAGCTGGGGCTGTCAGGAGTTGCTACCACGGCGCAGCTCAGCGCGGCTCCAGTCCCACGTTGCCTTGGGAAGGGAAAGGCAAAACCAGGAGCCGCTGAGCCTGAACCTCCGGTGCCGCTGCTGCCGTTGCAAAGCACCGCCGCGGCTCTTCCTTTTGCCTTTCCCTTCCCGAGGCAACGTGGGACTGGAGCGCGTGGAGCCGTGCCGGCAGTAGCAACTCCTGACTCAGGGGCCTCCGAGGGAGAGGAAGGAGGAGAAGAAGAAGGGGGAAGGGGGCGATTCCCAAAATCTTGTGCTGACCCGGCCCGTCTGTCAAATTTTAAAAGTGAATGCGGCCCCCGAGCCAAAAAGTTTGCCCACCCCTGCTCTAACTGAACTAGTAAACAACTCAATTATATACAATAACGATCATTGGCCGAAAAACAGAATTCCCTACCAGACGGACCAAGAAGGGTGGGGCTGGATGCTCTGCAGTTCCACGAGAAGAGGCGTATCAGGTAAGAACCAACGCCCATTCTCCGTAGAACTGCTTCGAGCATCCAGAGAGTGGGACATACCAAAGCATGTTTGTCCTACGGGCGGGACTCCGTCTGGATCGGAATCTCCTTAGGATCCCCAACCACTTGCTGTAGGACTCGCCTGCCAAAGGGCGCTTCAGCCGAAGCGAAAGTGTCAATCTTATAGTGGCGTATGAAAGGTGACGGAGAGGCCCAAGTGGCCGCCCGGCAAATGTCAAGAAGCGAGGCTTGAGTAGCCCAAGCTATTGATGTAGCTGCGCTCCTGGTGGAATGAGCCGTTATCCCACTGGGGATTGGAAGAGCTTGAACTGAATAGGCCTTGGAAATGGTTGCCCTAATCCACCGGCCTACCGTGGATGGTGGTACCTTTGACCCAGCGTTTAGGCTGAAACGACAAAAACAGGGACTCCGATCTCCTGATGGATTGCGTGCGACATATGTAAATATGCAACGCCCTTCGAACATCGAGGTGTGCCATTGCCTCTCCCTATCATGCAGAGGCTTTGGACAAAAATTAGGTAGGACCAACTCCTGCGCCCTGTGAAAGGCAGAATTGATTTTTGGTAAAAGGAGGGGTCTGGTCTTAAGACAACTCGATCAGAATGAAAAATGCATAAGTCCTTCCTCACGGATAGAGCTGCAATTTCAGATATCCTTCTAGCTGAGGTGATCGCTACCAGAAAGACCACCTTAAAAGTGAGAAACTGGAGTGGTACCTCCCTGAGAGGTTCAAAGGAGGCCTAGTCAAGGCCAGGAGGACTTTGTTAAGGTCCCATGTTGGATATCTATGCACTACGGCGGGCGCAAATTAGAAGCCCCTTTTAGAAAGGCCTTAATGCAAGGGTGGTGGGAAAGAGAGCTGAAGGAGCACGCCAGCCACCACCGTTGAGAGGGCAGCGACCTGTCTTCTCAACGTGTTGGGAGAGAGACCTTCATTTAGGCCATCCTGTAAAAAGGCTAGAATTTGTGCTATAGAAGGAGAGTGTGGATTGACAGAGGATTTTCGGCACCACTTACAGAAACTGTTCCAAGTTGAATCATAAATTCGAGTAGTGGAAGGCCGCCTGGCAGCCAGAATGGTATCTATGACCTGGGTAGACAAGCCTTCTTCAATCATCGTTTCCCGCTCAACCTCCAGACGGCTAGCTGCAGCCACTGTGGTTCTGGATGAAGCAGAGGTCCCTGTGACAGGGAGATCTGGTCCAGCGGGATCCTCCACGGCGGAACCACCGATAGACCGTGAAGATCCGCAAACCACGGCCTCCTGGGCCAATATGGGGCCACTAGAAGGATCTCCGCCCTCTCGAACAGCAACTTCCGAATTACCCTGGGGATCAGCGGAAGCGGAGGGAAGGCGTACAGGAGGCCGGGAGGCCACGGGCAACGCAGGGCGTCGTGGTTCTCTGCCCCGTGGGAAGGGAACCGAGAGAAGAACCTTGGTGTCTGCGTGTTGAGCGGTGAGGCAAAGAGGTCTACCAGAGGAGACCCAAACCTGTCTGCTGCTTCCCTGAACAGCCGCGGATGCAGGCGCCACTCTGCTGGGTCCAACGTGGCCCTGCTCAGCCAGTCTGCCTGGACGTTGGAGACCCTGGAAATGTGCTCTGCCCTGATGGAGGAAAGATGCGTCTCTGCCCACCGACATAGTTGTTCGGCTTCTCTCATGAGGATGATGGAGTGGGTGCCTCCCTGACGATTGATATGGGCTTTGGTGGTGGTGTTGTCCGTAAGGACCAGAATGTGGTGCCTTCTCACCTGAGGAGCTGAAAGCTCGCAGGGCTAGGTATACCGCATGAAGCTCCAACCAGTTGATGTTGTGTCGTCGTTCGAAGGAGACCAAACTCCTGGGCTGACAGAGACTGCAGATGGGCCCCCATCCGGAAAGGCTTGCGTCTGTCGTAAGAGTGACCCTTTGGGGCTCCTTGAATAGATGACCTCTGTTGGTAGAAGGTCGAGTCCACCAAAGAAGGGATGAGAGAACCCTTGGAGGTATCCTTACCACTCGACTTGATGTGCTCCTTCCCGGCGCTGGTACGGCAGAAGGAACCACTGCAAGGATCTGGAATGCAAACGAGCCCATGGGATAATAGAAATGCAGGAAACAAGTTTCCCCAGAAGCTTGGATAAACTGAGTAAAGACGCTTTACCAGTTCGCCTGATAGTCCGGATAGCAGTATGAATACTATGAAGCCTCTCCTGGGAGAGGAAGACCTTACCCTTAACAGAGTCAATTACAGCCCCTAGGTGAGCTATGCGGGTGGAAGGGCTAAGTTGGCTCTTCTCCCAATTCACTGAAAGGGTAACACTAGTATCCCTCTCGGCCTGCTGTCGGGAAGGGGATACGATAAGGATATCGTCGAGGTAACAATGGATGCGGATGGGAACCTGTCTAAGATGGGCCGCCAGAGCTGCCAGCACCTTCGTGAAAGACCTCGGGGCTGAAACAAGGCCGAAAGGGAGGGCCACATACTGGAAATGTTGGTTATTATAACAGAATCTCAAATACTTTGAGTATGAGGGATGAATGGGAATATGGAGGTATGCCTCCGACAGGTCAACTTACGTGAGCCAGTCCCCTTCCCTGATACCCTGTAAAATAGACTGTAGAGTCTGCATCTTGAACTTCTGGCGCCTGACAAAGCGATTAAGTCGCTTGAGATCTAAAATAGGTCTCCAACCCCTGAATGTTTAGGCACCAAGAACAAGAGGGAATAAAAACCTCTTCCTCGTTGAGAGGATGGGACAGGTTGGATGGCCCTAATGTCAGCCAGATGTTTAATGGCGGAATCCATAAGAGCCCGCTTTGTAGGATCCCTAGAGACAGGTGAAATCCTGAAGTGTTCAGGGGGAGAGGAATTGTAGAACGAGTCCAAAACGCACGGAACTCCTCACCCAGGCATCCGAAGTGGACCTCTCCCAGAGGTCTGCAAAATGCCTGAGGCGACCGCCTATGGGAGAAGGTCTGAGGCCCTATCTGGGCCGGCGGGAGGCCCTGTGACTGGAGCCTCTAAAGGGTCTCCTAAAGCTGCCCCCTCTTCGGCTCCTGTCTCCTGTATCACTTCGGTCGTGGTAGGATGACCGAAACGACGGGGAACCCTGGAACCTAGGGAGAATGACGACTGGTATGGGGGCGAAAGGAGCCCCTCCGAAAGGGCTGGGACCCTCTAGACTCCTGCCTCAGCGAAGGAAGAAACTTCTTCTTACTTCGAGTTTCCAAAAGCAAGGGTTCAAGGGCAGGCCCGAACAGCTTCCCTTCTGCCAAGGGGCTGAAGCCAACTTGGATTTATTTTTAACATCGGCCTGCCAATGCCGAAGCCAAAGTAATCTCCTAGCTGTAACATGGGAGGAGATGGCCCGGAAGCGAACTTAACCGAATGAAAGGTAGCATCAGCCGCGAACTCTGCCGCTGCTGTGATCTTTGCAATATCCTGATGGGCCCTGGTATTAGTCGGGGATATGCTGCTTGAGCTGCCTGAGCCACTTGATGGAGGAACGGGTGAAAAGGAGGCGGCCGTGGCCGACCTGATGGCCCAGGCATCGGACTGGTGAGCTCGCCCGAAGAGCCATCTCCGCCCGCTTGTCCTCTGGCTTCAGCGCCTCCAACGCATCCGTAGGGTTGGAAGAGGAGGTCAGCCTCACAATTGGATCGTCTACTTCCGGGTGTCTAACATAGAAGAGAATGCTGGGTCCAGATTAAACATCCTCTTATCCTGACTAGAGGGGGCGGGTGTAGGACCCACCGAGGCCAACTGCCTCGCAACCAAGTCTGAGAAGATTGGGGGCCGGAATAACTTCTGCTTCTACAATCGGTTGCCTGAACATGAGGTCATCTGGATCCTCCGAAGTCGATGGCGGTGGATCAGAAGGAGATTGAGAGGCCAGGCCTGAGCTATTCTTAGCCTTAAATAATAAGGACTTAAATAACTGGGGTTTAAAGAGGCCCACAACCGTCGGTTGTTCGGGAGAAATGCCTCGTCCTCTGACATTTCCCCCTCCATAGGGTCCCCGAGAAGGAAATCAGAATACTGCGAGGACCCCCTCTCAGAGCCTTCCTCCTCCCCGAAGGGCTCAAAGCCCATTTCCTCCTGTTCCTGAGAGACCTCCTGAGGCTCCTCCCTCCTGGGGATGGGGCATCCGTATGAGAAGGTACCTGACCCTGCTGGGACGCCTGCCCGGAGAGAGATCGACCAGATAAAGATTCAACATCGGGAGTCCTCCTCGAGAACCAGGTCTGGATAGCTGCTGCATTCCATCAGCTATACCCTGACGGATAGCAATTGCATCCATTCCCTGATACTATCAGGGATGATGGTTGACGGCGGCTCCTCAGGGCGAAGACCTGCAGCGGTTGGCGTGAAGGTCGCCTCTGGAGTACGGGATGGCTGGCGGCTCCGAGTGGATGTACTGCACCTGGAGGGGGAAGAACGACTCGGGAGGGAGGGGATGGGCAGAGGTAGAAGGTGGGGTAGGAATTATAGTGTGCAGTTCTTTAGATCGCTTGCTGAACTCCTTTTCCAGAGCTTTGTGACGCCTTAAGGCGTCCTTTTGAGAAGCACTGGAGGAGTCCTTGTCCCTCTTACGAAGATAGTGCGTCTTCGACTTGGCCTTCAGGGAAGAGCCAGTTGGATTGTTCTCTGCCATGGTATCAAGGAAAAAACCTTACAACAAATATGGCGGTTGGCACGCCTAGGAGTTCGGCTTACAAACGCAAACCGGTTTTCCCAAAATCAGATCACGTCCCCCTTTGAATAAATTTTTTTTATATTTATTTATTTATTTATTTATTTATTTATTTATTTATTTATTTATTTTTATTGATTGATTGATTGATTGATTGAATTTGTTTTTTAAAACACCACTAAAAACACAAGGAGAAAACTATCCAAAAATATTTACACAAAGGCTTGCTGGAATATATTATAAAATAACTAATAATAATAATTTTTTTTTTAAGGCGGGGCCCAAGGACAGGGCCAAAAGGCACAAGGAGAAAATAATAATAAAAATTATTAAATACAAATCCAAATGAGCCGAATGAACGCAGAGGCCAAAAATAAGGGAAGCAAAATAAGTAGAATAGGTAGGCCTCTTTAGGCAGCCTCCCAACACAATGGGAAGTACGTGCCCGCGCCTCTGAACAAGCTGATTGATACAGACAGAAAAAGCCAACAAGAAAAAACCTCTAAAGGAAAGACAGCAGGGCCGGAACCACAGCGTCCTCCAATAAAAACGGGCTCCACGCTGCCTGACGGTCCCGCTTAGGGCCTCAATCCACACAGCTTAAATCCAAAAACAAAAATTACACACAGCCAGGAAAAATATTTTTAAAATAAAACAAATTGGCGCCGGCCATGAGGCGGTTCCAAAATGGCCGCCCGGCACGACGCAAGGCAATCAGAGGCGCACCAGCCCTATTCGCTTATCAGGCAATCAGGAACAACGAAAAGCCAGGGCTGGGAGAGGAAGCGTTGCTTCCTCTAATGAGTTCTAGGGGGAATGATGATAGCGCAATAAATCAAGGCGTGGAGCCAAGCGGCTGGATAAAGGCACGCTCGGAAATGCAGAGAAAGGGAGGAGGGGTGGGGGGCGAAGGAAAGCTCCGAGCCCTTAAACCCCTTTCTACAGGCAAAAATGCCTCACCAAATTAAATTTAAGAGCACACTATCAACGCAGGGACAAGGAGGAAAGGAATAAAGGCAAACCTGAAAACTTAGAAGAAAAAAACTCTGAAAAACGGCCAAGGAACAAGAGATCGCTGCCTGCTTTCTCGAAAGGCTGAGTGAAACTGGGGAACGCATGGAGGAGCCACGTGGAGGAAGGAGGAGCGTTCTTCAATTATAACTCAGCCTGTGAGAAGGAAGGACTGAAGCACCTCCCACTCTCTGGATGCTCGAAGCAGTTCTACGGAGAACAAACACAGTCACAGAAAATAGGTGAAGCCCCTTTTATTCCTTAAGTTTGCTTCCAAACTCCGAATATCTTTGACGAAGACAAAAACACTCCCACACAAACAGTTACATGAAGAAGGAAAAAAGCAACACAAACCAGGCAAGATAAGGGCTGGAGGATGTCCACAGATAACACACATTGGGAAGGATGGCAAACTCAGAGAGGAACTATATAAGCTATAGATATTTCCACACTTTGTTTCCAGCGTTCGCCAGTACGCAAGTCCATACTCTTATTCAGTTGTCATAGATGCAACCCATGAAGAGGATCAAGGCCCTCTCCTCCCGAGTAGACCACATATCTCCCTTATCCTCTCCTCCCTGTGTACCCTAGGATGGATAGGGGATGGGCCTGGGTTCTCCTCTGACTGCTCAGCTGGCCTCTGCATGACACTGTTCTAGATACAGAGGGAAGTTTTGTATGAGCTAAGAGGTTAAAAGGATGTTAGGGAGAGAGGGTGGGAGGAAGGGAGGAAGGGAGGGAGGGAGTAATAATGAAGGAGGCCTACTGCCAAGTAATGGAGAACAAAAGGAACATAGGCTTGAAAGAGAAGTTAAACGCAATAAAGGTGTATATCAGTAGATGCACCTCGCTTGAAAACAAAATGGTAAAGAGCTCTAACTCGTATATTATTTAAATCTTCTTCCCAAAAATTCAAATGGATCTAAGCAGAACAACCCAGAAAAGTGGGGAGTAGAGTACTCTAGTAACCCAACATGAGAAATAGATAATATTTGGATACAGTGAGTCATTTGAGATATCTAGGACCAAACAATTTATCCAAGTCTTGAAGGAGTTTGCAAATGTCAAGCCGTCTTTTAATCTTCATGAAGGCGAAAACAGAAAACTACAAATGAGTCAGAATGGCACTGATACTGGGTAAAATTCTCAACAGGTTATTAAGCTGGTGTATGACAGTTTAGAAAGGAATGCAATACTTGGCAGGAAAAAGCGTGGATTTATCAAGAAGAGTATATCATTCCAGAACAACTCAATCTCCTTTTTTTGATTGAGTGGTAATTTAGTTGACTCTAAGAATGCAGTGAAATAATCTATCTTGACTTTAGTAAGGTATTCAACAAAATATATTGATTCTAGCAGAGAGAATGATAACATTTAGACTGAACGATACAACTGTATAACACAAATACAGAACTACTATAGTTAAATAACCATATCCAAAAAGTATACTGTATGTCAGTGGTTCTATATCAAGCTGGATGGAAGTTTTGACTGGTATACAGGTAGTCCTCGATGTACAACAGTTCATTTAGTGACTGTTCAAAGTTACAGTGGCACTGAAAAAAGCAATTTATGACCATTTTTCACACTTACAACCATTGTTGCATCCCCATGGTTACATGATCAAGATTCAGATGATTGGCAACTGGTTCATATTTATGATGGTTGCTGTATCCCATGGCCGTGTGATCACCTTTTGTGATCTTCTGACAAAGTCAATGGGGAAGCCAGATTCACTTCACAACCTCGTTGCTAATTCAACAACTGTGGTGATTCACTAACAGTTAATAAGGAAGGTCATTAAATGGGGCCAAACTCCCTTAATGTATGTCTGATTTAACAATGAAATTTGGGGCTCAATTGTGGTCATAAGTCAAAGACTATCTGTCTGCAGGATTCCATTCCATTTATTACATATTTATAACTTGAATGAGAGGTTATAAAATACGATTATCAAATTTGCAGATGATGTAGAAGGGAATAGCCAAAACCTTAGAGGAGATAACAATGGAAAAAATCAGCAGTGGCAAATGCAAAGTCCTACATTTAGGTAGGGAAAAATCAAAGAAGTGGGTATAAGATGAGGGTCCATTCTGAACAGCAGTACATACAAAATGTTGTGGGTATCATAATGGAACACAAACTGAACATAAGTCAGATGTACGATTCAGCTGCAAATGAGGGCAATGTAATTTTAAGCTACATCAACAGAAATATGGTGTCAAAATCAAGAGACAGTCTTGTTCCTTTCTATTTTGCATTAGTCAGATTGCTATAGAATATTGTAGTTCTGGACATCATATTTTAGGCACGCATTGATAATTTGGAATACATCCAGAAGACAGCAGCCACAGGAATTTGAAGGAAAAAATGATGAAACATAGTTGGAGGCCCTGTGGGTATATTTAGTTTGGAGAAAAAAAAGTTGGGCACGAGGAGAGACATGATGATATCTTTATTGCATCTGAGGGGCTGTAATATTAAAAAAGGAGGCAATTTTTTGCAATAGTGAATTATAGTACTAGGAAGGGAATTAGACTACTTGATGATCTCCAAAATTCCTTCTAACCGTTCCGTGCTATGATTCTATCAATATGGAGAGGTGTATTTCAGAAAATCAACGGGAGACAAATGAATTGCTGTGCATTTTACAGCAATCTGCTCTCTTCTGAATTTATCAGTGGACTTATTTAAAAAAATGCACAAGCATACGTTCACTATTGTCTAGATTTTTTAAAATCACAAACTGTTGTGGAAAGGAATTGAAAAAAAACTTACTGGTGAAAAAATAAGAAATTGAACCAATCGTATTATTGACAGGTTTGCCTGTCTCTGCTTTATATAAACTTTACATTAACAAGGAACAAGAGGTTAGCAGATAGCAGATAATAGATAATCAGAGTTGAAAGGGACCTTGTAGGTCATCTAATCCAGTGATCCCCAACCTTTTTATGCTGCAGCCCGGTACCGGCATCAGCTGGGTGCGCCCGCCGCATCAGCTGGGCGCCGCCATTTTTGATGAAAAAGTGCTTCCGTGACCTCACCGGAGCACTTTTCATCAAAAGGGCGCGCTCGGTGAGCTTTTCCAGGTAGAAATGGCTTTCTACCGGAAAAGCTCACCGGAGCAGCTCTTTTTGATGAAAAGTGCTTCCGGTGAGCTTTCTACCGGAAAAGCTCACGGAAGCACTTTTCATCAAAAGATGGCGGCGCCAGCAAGCCAGCGGCCCGGTAGGACTTGTTCCGCGGACCGGTGCCGGTCCGTGGACCGGTGGTTGGGGACCCCTGATCTAATCCAACCCCCCACCCAAGCAGGAGACCCTACACCATTTCTGACAAATGGCAGTCCAATCTGTTCTTGAGAGTCTCAAGTGATGGCACTCCCACAACTTCCAAAGGCAAGCTGTTCCATTGGTTGATTGTTCTCACTGTCAGAAAGTTTCTCCTTATTTCTAGGTTAAATCTCTCCTTGTTCAGTTTCCATCCATTATTCTTTGTCTGGCCTACAGGCACTTTAGAAAATAGCTTGACACCACCCCCCACCCCCGTGGCAGTCCCTCAAATATTGGAACACTGCTATCATGTCTCCCCTGGTCTTTCTCTTTACTAGACTAGCCATGCCCAGTTCCTGTAACCATTCTTCATGTTTTAGTCTCCAGTCCCCTAATCATCCTGGTTGCTCTTCTCTGTACTTTTTCTAGAGTCTCAACATCTTTTTTATAATGTGGTGACCAAAACTGGATGCAGTACTCTAGGTGTGATCTTACTAAGGCTTTATAGACTGGTATTAGTACCTCCATTGATCTTGATTATAGCCCTCTGTTAATACAACTTACGATTGCATTAGCTTTTTTAGCTGCTGCTGCACATGCTGGCTCATATTTAGCTGGTTCTCCACTAAGACTCCAAGATCCCTCTCACAGTTACTGCTATTGAGCCTCGTTTCACAGTCTATATGTGTACTTTTGGTTTTTCTTGCTTAAGTGTAGGACTTTACTTTTCTCTACATTGAATTTCATTTTGTTAGATACGGCCCAGTGTTCTAGTCTGTCAAGATCCATCTGGATTTTGAGCCTATCTTCTTGGGTGTTAGCTATTCCTGCCAGCTTAGTATCATCTGTAAGTTCCCCTTCTATTCCCTCATCCAAGTCGTTAATGAAGATATTGAAGAGTACTGGGCCTAAGTCGGAACCTTGTGGCACCCCACTGCTTACTTCCCTCCATGTAGACTTAGACCCATTAAGGACTACACGTTGAGTACGGTTTGTCAGCCAGTTGCGAGTCCATCTAGTGGTGGTGCTATCTATTCCACTTTTTTCTAACTTACTAAGAAGTAGGTTGTGGTCTACTTTGTTGAAGGCTTTGCTGAAATCTAAATATATTATATCCCCAGTATTTTGCTGGTTTACTAATTTAGTCACTGTGTTGAAGAATGAAAGAAGATTGGCTTGGCATGATCTGTTCTTAACAAACCCGTGCTGGCTGCTAGTTATTACTTTACTTGTTTCTACATGTTGGCAGATCTGTTTTTTTTTATTATCTTTTCCAGTATCTTCCTGGGTATTGATGTTAGGCTGATTGGTCTATAGTTTCCTGGGTCTGGTTTTTTTTTTCCTTCCTTTTTCGAAGATGGGAAGCAACAGTAGTACATATCATGATGGGCAGTGCCTTAATTGGTTTTCAAGAAGGAGATCTGATTTAGGTATAAGCATGCAATATGCTATGACTAAACAAACCAATTTATGGCTTAATAATGTGATAACATGATTCACACACATACACATAGAAGACAGTGATTGGTTCCTACAGCATGTTGAGCCTAAGTTCAAAGATCCAAGATCTGAGCCTAAGATTTAAGATCTAAGCAGATGTGTGTTTCTCCAAAGGATACCAAGTCTCATGTTAGCTTAACTTAATATATTATGCATCCTAGCACTTATGTCTTAATCAGCCCTCAAATACACGAGCCATGTGTGCAATACACAAATATTTTAAGTGGTTTCCTTGGGATCTATTGTATTACATAATTCCAACCAGGAGTTTCACAGTGGGAATTTTAATAAGTATAGAAGAGGACAGCAATTTGACCGAAGGCTGGGGATTGATATGAACAAGAATGAGATAACATTATAAATGTGTCATTTAGACAACTCATGTTTGTATGCATGTTACTGGATCAGCACATGTGATTAAATATTGCAAGTACAAAAGACAGGTGGAGATTTTCACATTGATGATGATGTTTCTAAAGCAACATAATCTCATACCTGCATTTACCAGTTGGACTTATACATTCTGGTAAGTCATAATGTGGTTTGATTTCATCTTGACATAATATGTGAACCTGACCAGTGTATTCCCTGAAATTGTCTCTCAAGTAGCTGTATAAGATGACAATTTATTATTAGACTACTTGTTGCTTTTAAGGAGCTCAAAGCTGAGCTGCTTCAGGATTTGCCCCTTGGATTTTAAGCAGTTGTGTGCTTCTCCAAAGGATAAGTAAACATGGTAGGGTAATAAAAGACAATATCTGTGGATCAAGGTTGAGCTATGGAGTTGTGGTGCTTTCTGAGGTTTTTTGTTTGCTTGTATAGTAGACATTTTATTACCCAACTAGGTAGCATAATATTACTTACTTGGTAATGAAATGTTTGCAAACAACCTCAGAAAGCACCCACAATTCCTTTGGCTTAAAAAGTTTACTTTCTGCTCCTTCCTTTATAATACATTATCGGATAGGAAGGCTGATTTCACTATCAACCCTTGCTTCTTTGAAGCAACCAACCAGACATACTTATCAGAATAACAGAGTTGGAAGGGTCATTGGAAGTCTTCTCCAATCCCTTGCTCTCAAGCAAGAACCCCTAACCATTTCAGATAAACGGTTGTTCAATCTCTTCTTGAAAACCTCCAGTGTTGGAGCATCCACAACTTCTGAAGGCAATTCCATTGATTAATTGTTCTAACCGTCAGGTAATTTCTCCTTACTTATAGATTGCTTCTAAGTTGTCCAGAGTGTATGGAGAAAAGAATGATTGCTATTTGCAAATGAATGTGCATCAAATCTTATGTAAAAGAAAAAAATAATTCAAAGAATTGCCATACATCGCCATTTATTTGGTTTTTCTCCGTAAAGTATTTGTGATATAAAGGTGCCAAACCCCCACGGAATTGATATTTGGGGCGGGAAAGTTAAATTTCGTCTAAAAGGGAAAAATTGGGGGTGAAGGTTCGGATTCCGAAGAGTCGGCTGTTCTTGTTATCCACCGGATCCACCGTCTTCCTGTCTCTTTTTCCTGTCTATGGATTTCCCTCTTGTTTTCTCTTTCCGTTCGATAATTTCCGTTTACAGTCGTCTTTTCCCGTGCTCTTTTTCGTCCCCTCTCGACCACTTTTCGACTATTTCCGCTGTCGGCTTTCGGAAATGACCGAAGACGCTTTGAAGGAACCGGCGCCGGGTGAGGGAAAGTAGGGAAAGCAAGAGGGGAGCGTAGAAGACTTTGTGGGTTGGATTGCTAACTCCGGACCGAACCATCTGGCTGCTACCTTGGAGGTGAAGATTGGGGAAAATGTATTGGCTAAGGCGATCGAAGAGGAAAACAGCATCCTCGTTCTCCCTTTCAAAAAAGCGATCGCTTCTGGATCGTGGGAGCCATTGACTATATTGCGGCGGTGTCAGCTAAGCTCAAAAGGCAAGTGCGGGGGGTGAGAGGGATCATACTATAACTGATGAAGAGGTTGTGTGCGTGTGTAACGATGCTAGGTTTCGGAGACTGGAGAAAGGTTTTAGTGGAGAAGAAAGTGTTCCTCCCCCTCTTGCAAGGTGGTACAGTCGAAAAGCAATGTTGCTCCCCTTTTAGGTGGCTGAGGAGTGCTACATGGAGTGGTGTTGCAGGGACCCCCTAAAATTTAGGACTGATGGAGGCATGGGGGACGACGTTAGGAGTCCAAGGGCCCTAATTGTGAAGAATCTGCCGCAGGAGAAAGAGTTGGCTTTCTGACAAGTCTAGAGCCAGCATTGCAATTCAAAGAGCTCTCTTGGTTGTTTAATTTAATGAACGAATTGATATTCCTTACCTTACACAAATGAAATGCTCTCAGGGCATCTCACAGCTCAGAATATATGTATATGTGTGTACATACACACACCACCCTGTTCCTTTTCAGGGTAATCAGTATTATGCAAAGCACAACAAAGGAATAACAAACAGTAAACGGAAGAAGTTAAAGGTGTGAGATAAAGACTCAGAATAGAGCTGGAAGGCACCTTGGAGGTCTTCTAGTCCAGCGCAAGCAGGAGATTCTATACCATTTCAGACGAGTGACTATCCAATTTCTTCTTAAAAACCTCCAGTGATGAAGCACCCACAATTCTTGCTTTGATCATATTTATTCATGCATTTCATTTTGTTTTTTACATTTCTCATCTTTTTCAGGAATTCATTGAGAGCCTTTCTTAGTCCCCCCCCCTTCCATTCATTCACTCTTCTTTGCTATATTTGTTTTGCAGTTTTCATTCATGTGTGTATTTGCTTTTTGTTCCTCATTCACTTGCTTTACATGACTTCACCTCAACTTATTATGTTTTTGTACTGCTGGTCTTCAGTCAGTTTTTTATATTTTGGTTGACATCTCTCACTTTCATGTAACAAAACATCTAGTTCACATCCATTGCATGTATTGCATACCTTCTTCAAATCAACAAGTAATATTTTCTTTCACTTCAATTTGTTTCACTTTCATTTTTAATGTCCATTTTTCTAGTAATTTCTTTTTGACAGCACCAAATCATGTTCTGGTCACATTCAGAACCCCTCATCACCTTTATATGCATTGTAATTCTATGTCTTTTATTGTAAACAATCACATCAATCTACTTTTATATTTATATTTATTGTTTCACCAGATAACATATAAATAAACTTGGGCCTTAAATCATGTATTTGAAACAGGTATTTTTCTGAGCAGATTTTTACTAGTCAACATTCTTGTTTATTGTGGATCTATGAATGGCCCAATTGCTTTTTCTGTTCTCTATCATTTTGTTCCTATGTATCCATTCATGTCATACAACACAATGTTTTCATGGATCTCATTCATTCAGAACATTGCATTACATTACCCCAGACTTCCTATCTACTTTTATTATCACCATTAACAGCTCTGAAGACAAAGACAATAACAGACTAAAAAGATTCCATAACTATATAGCATCACAGTAAAAAGAATAAAGTATGCCTTCTAGTTCTTGTTTGCATTCAAAAAGGCTTTAGCAAATGTAATTAAATATTGATACAATTTAAAAATGCAGAATCTGTCTAGTAAAAATTCTTGTGCACATTTCAAGACTAATTTATTGTGATTTGAAATTTTGTAGACAAGAGATGGATTAGCAGATGACTGAGATTACTGTGCATGCCTTTAATGATGTTGATTATATTCTCTGAAAGTACTACTTTGTTAGTTTTAGCATTGCTGTAACATTTGTTTTTATCTTTTCCCCCTACCAACTAAAGCTGCAATTAGTGATGTAAGTATTAGACCAGGACTGGGGAAACCCAGATTCAAGGCTGTCCTAACTGGGTGAGTTTCTTAATATTAGTCACACTCTCTCAGTCCAGCCTACTCATAAAATTATGAGAATAACATGAAGGAAGTTTTTCATTTAAACCTCTTGAAGTGCATAGAAAGGCAAATAAAGGTAACTAAATAAATACACAGTGAAGGGACTTTGAATTATAGTATAAGTATAGTTGGCAGCACTGTATATAGACATACTTGAGATAGAGAAAATATCAAATGCCCTTTTCTTTCCAAAATCTAAATAAAAGCTTTTTTTGTAACAAAGAATAGAAGCAGCAAGAAAATACTCTTAGATAGTTCATCAGACAATGCCTTTGCCCATTTCATCTGTCCATCTATTTTCTGTGAGGTTAATATACAAAAATGCCTTGGATCATGTATTCTTGGCAAACATATATTTATAGATGAAGAATTCTTAACAACTGTATTTGTTGGGAGAAGGATACATAGTTTTCTTAATCTAGTTGTATGGTTAGGGTTAGAGTTAAGTTTATTTTAATGATGTTTTATTGAATAAGCTCTTGAACAGGGATTTAGTAATATACCAGAGAAAAGGGCAAAATATACTTTCATGAAGAGCTCAGATACTGGCAGGCCTAGGCCATGGATAATCAGCCTCTCCTGGCAGAAGAAGCCAAGATGATTAGTGATAATGGTGTCAGTGACTGAACCAAAAGGGTTAGGAAGACTAACCATAGTATTGCCAACACCAGCAGCAGCCATCCAGAATTCTGCCAGGTAAATGGCAACCTGTGAGGAAAAGCATATGGGCAGCCAGAAGGAACTTTGTGCTAGCAAATAACAAATTGCCAGAATAGGGCTCTAACTTCAGAGTTTTTACAGACTGACTTGTTTGCGGAGATTTTAGGATGATGCAGACTTGAATCTTCATTGGGTTCTCACATTGTGACAAACTATGATTTGTTTGAAATGCTGTGTTGGTAAACCATGACTTTCTGAGTTCAAATGACATGTTAAACCAAAATAAGATAAATCACATCATAACTTACTATTAGATATTGTGAATATGTTGTGAGATATGCTGGCATCAAAAAGATATTTCATGGAATATGAAAACATTTTGTTGTATTACTTTGTATTATATTAATTTTTAAAATATGTAATCTGTAGACTTTAGCTGAAAATTTTTAAATTGTACTGAAGACACTTGTTAGAGAATAATATTCATTAAAGTCAGTAAGATTTTTTCTGGAAAAAAAAAGGTGCATAGCCTTAAGTTGTTAAATTGACTGGCCTAGACTTTACCTAGATTCTGATTAGATGAATCTAGTCTCCACTTTACGTTATGTTATTATGCTTCTCTGAGTCTGAAACTTTGCTTTGTATTTTTTTCTTAGGACTTATCCAATATTTTATTATCATAGACTTTCACTGCTGGATTAAATCAATATTAAATGAACAGATTCAGCGATTGTGATGACAGCCAAAGGCCCCAGAGTGGGCAATGCTGTGTTCAGCCAGAAGCCTTGTGTAGGCATAATTATTAATTTATCTTGTATTTACTGTAATTTTGTGTGTATATGTGTGCGCATGCATGTTTGTGTGCATATGTTTTGATGCCTCTTCAGCAGCTTCATCTTTAAGCACACTCTGAAAGATTCTGCATTCTGTGAAGTCTTGCTGAATTTTTTTTTGTTCTAGCAGTTACTCTTATCTTCCTTAGAATTCAGCTCTGTACAGCCAAATTGACTTAGTGAAAATATGGTGCCAAAGTCCATGCAATATTGAACATTCCACTACAAAACAGATGTCAGACAACTTTTTTTGAAAGGAGAGCAAGTACAGTGGGAAGAAATAATGGAAATGTTGTACTGTGTTGCCTAGATATAGGCATATATTAGAGATAGAGAGCAGATAGAGCAAAAATCTGAATATATGCAGAATAATCATGAAGTGTACTTAATTTGAGAACTTTCATTTTTGGATGGTTCTACTTAGCCCACATTTACAATTTCTAATTTATCAGTCAGAAATAAGTTCTTTTCTCTTATGCAGTATTCTAATTGGAAACTCTTTAAGCGCAATTACTTCTGCATTATATATCTTCAATTTTGCATTAAAATGTTGCACAATTTGTCACTTACCTTCTTTCTGATCAGGATAGTCCCTTGGAACAGTTTTAATTTTGGAAATCTTGTTTTTATTTTATAAACTTTGTCAATTTATGCCTCAGTACCTCTTTATTCCATTAAAAAAATTGATAAGACTTTGATAACCTTATCTCTAATATTTTTACCAAAATCCTTTGGAATTGCTCTGAATCTCAACCAACATTCTTTCTCAATTCTAGGAATTAAGAAAAAAATTAAAATTATACAAGTTACATTAGCGTTTTTTTAAAAAAATTGATGGACAATTTTGAGCTTGGTGTATGAAGCAATTCAAGATAATACACTTATTTTTCTGAAAGACACATATCTTTTCCAAGAATAGACATGTTTTGATTTTGAAGAATTTGACTAATAAGGTGCATAAAGTACAGACATTACCAAAGATCTTTTCAGATCTAGTGAGTTTGGTTTATAAATGAAAACCTAGTTTCTTTAGCTAGATGTTAAATGAAGTGCTATTACAGAAAGAAGTAATAGTGGAGAATGGTAAAAAGAAAAGTTTTTTGAAAATAATGTTAAAGGTGTAAGATGTAAGAATGGTTTGGGACTCAACCAAAGCTTTCATAAGAGGTTGCTTTATACAACATAATAGTAAACTCCAAAAAGAAGAGGCAAGAGAACATAAGCTATTTTGGATGAGATAAAAAGAAAAAACAAATTAAAGTTGTTTCCAGAGATGATTGGTATTTCTCAACAAATTAAGTTTCTAAGGCAACAATTATCTATGTTAATAGTAATCAATGGAAATAAAAATGAATTATGCAAAACGAAAAACTGCTTTGAAATAAAGCAGAGAAGTGGTCGGCATACAAATTACAAAAAGAAAAAAAATGACATTGACATTACAAGAGGATGCGAGGATGTGTGTAAAAGGCATAGTGTGGGTTGGGGAGGGTGTGATGCAGGTAGCGAAGGATGTGCAAAAAGTACAGCCAGGACACAGGCAGGTATGTTCAAGAAGCTGGCATGGCGCAAGTGCATAGGGGCTGGGGGAAGGATGTACAGGTAGCAGAGACCTATCCCAGCAACCTGTGACCATTCTTGCTGGCTTTCCCACTGACTTTCTGGGGAAACTGGCAGAAAAGGTTGCAAATGGTGATCATGTGATTGTGGGGCACTGCAACTGGTCATAAATGTGATCGGATGACTGCACGGGTACCAGAATTTTGAGGACTGGTTAGATCACTATTTGTTCAGCACCATAGTAACTTTGAAGAGGCTAAAAGTACCTTACGATAGAAAGGAAAGAAGAGGATTGGGTTTACCTGATCTGAAATGGTAGTTTGCAGATTGTTGTTGGCATGGATTAAAGAATAGGTGGTGCTAAGAAATAGAAGCATCTTAGAGTTAGAAAAACAGGAGCCAAGGTTTGAGTGGCACGGATTGTCAGCTCTGGGATTCCATAGCTGCCAAAGGAATGTTGTGTGAAGAATGAAGGGGGTGAGGGGGTTGAACAGTTCAAGGTTATTTAGTATGTTGCATTAGAAATTTCAACTGCAAGTAATTGGTCCTCATGATTAATGAAGTGTAGTAAGTGAGAGGAGATAGGGTGGAATTTGTGAGATGCTCTGGGAATGAATTTCAGTTTTGGAAATTCATAGACGTAACCAGTGTTGTTCCTAGTAAATCAATTGGAGATTATGCCTGTCTTGGAGTTATTGATTACAACGGACAATTACTGGATGCCTAACACGGATATTTGTGGTATGAGAAAATTAAGGTTAATATAAATTTTACAAATAATTATGTTAGACATGTCATCTTTGAGAATATGGACTGCAGGTAATCCTTGCTTAACAATTTGTCAGTTAGCAACAATCTGAAGTTACAGTGGACCTACCCAAAAGGTACTTAATGGCCTGGTTCCTGAGTTTCAAAGGTATGATGCCCCTGTGACTGTTTATTGGACAGTAGTGTTAATAACTGTGGTGTTCATTTAACAACTGAGGCATTTGCTTAACAACCACTACAAAAAGTCATAAAATCAGGTTGGTTGCATAGTGCCTTAATTTACAATTTAAATTCCAGGCTTTATTATGGCAGTAAGTTGAGGACTATCTATAGATATAAATCTAGTCTGTGTCTGAAAACACCTTTGTGGTTTTCAGCACAAGAAACATTCGATAGACGAGAAATAATCTGCAAACTCAAATGGTTAAAAAATTGTCAGATATTAGAATTCTGTTAAAGGGAATAGAGTTTGTTTTTATGTTTTTTATCAAGATTTTATTTGCAATATCTGCACAGAGATTTTCACCCACATATTGCTATTTCATGTTCTACTTTGTCCTTTCTTTGGATTCTATGGATACATCTTTGCCAACTCTTCAGATTCGGAGACAAATGATTGGTTTTTTTTTTTAAATAAAGTTTTTTATTTTTAAACACAAACATACACATACAAAAAGATAAAAACATAAAAACATAAAATCCTCTTCCATTTTATATACATACAGTGTGTCAGTTGGTTATGTATCTTTTGTGCTGTACTTTTATAGTCATTTACTCACAATTTATATCAATCTTCACATTGTCAAACTAACATATGTTTATATATTTATCAGTTATTAATCATTCATGACTAAACTATTCCATCGTTTTATATGAGATGTTCCATATTTTATCTTAAAATTTATGTTATACTTTCAACCAGTGGTTATATATATCTGTATTATATTTTATATCAATCTATTAGATTTCTATCACAAAATTATCTGGTCTATTACCATGCCTTTTTATCCAACCATTGATAAAACAAATCCCATATCATATAAAATTTCTTATCTTCTTCTTCTCTAATTTCAAATGTCAGTTTACTCATTTCAGCACAGTCCATAATTTTTTGATAACTTCATCCTGCATAGGTATTTTGTCATTTTTCCAGTTCTTCGCAAATACAATTCTAGCTGCTGTTAAGACATTTACAATCAAATATTTCAGTTCTTTATTATATATGTCTGGTATGACTCCCAATAAAAAGATCTCTGGTTTAAAGTCTATATGCTGTTTTATCATTTTTTCCAACCATGTGTGGATTTTATTCCAATATTTCTTTGCGTCTGAACATGTCCACCACATATGGTAATATGAACCAGGTATCTGATGACATTTCCAGCATTTATCTGATTTATTCTTAACCATTCTCGCAAGTCTTGTAGGGGGTAGGTGCCACCTGTAAAACATCTTATACAAATTTTCTTTATATGCAGTTGACATTGTCATTTTGTAATTTTGAGACCACAATTTTTGCCATTTTTCCAAATCAATCCCATATCCAAAATTTCCCCCCCAAGCAATCATCATTTCTTTAACTTGCTCCTCCTCCAATTTAAATTCTAATAGATATCCATAAAGTTATTTAATTACCTTTTCATCAGTACCCATCAACATTTTATCTAAGTCAGTCAACTTATCATAAATACCTTCTGCCTTGGAGTCTTTATCAAACCTAGATTGTATTTGCAAATAAGAAAACCAATTCATTTTACACCTTGTTCTTGCAACGTTTGCATAGATTTAAGTTTACCCTTTTAATTCAATAACTCCCCATATCTAACTCTTTGTTCCTTTTTATATATTATTGGATAAGAAAAAGCTTCAATAGTTGATCTCCATGTTGGAATTTTTCAGTAATATTGTCTTTTAATCTTCTCCCAACTCAAAAACAATGCCTCATAAATATAATGTCTTCTAAAATACCCCTGTGTTTTAGTTCCCTTATACTAGAAAAAGGCATGCCATCCCAGCAGCAAGTCGTGGCCTTCTAAAGTCAATAATCTACTGTTCCTTAGTGTTATCCATTTCTTTACCCACATCAAATTTGTCGCCTGGTAATACAGCTCCCAATTGGGCAACGCAAACCCTCCTCTTATTCTTGCATCTTGTAACAATTTTAATTTTATTCTTGCATTTGAGACACAACTGACTGCCATTAGCTATGAAATGATGCCATTGGCTTGTATGCAATTTGTTGAGTGATAAAAGCAACCCTCACTCAAGTTCTAGCACTTGATCAGGAAACCTTGGAGAGGAAGAGCAAAGCAATGTGGCCTGGAGTAGTGGGATGCCTTTCCAAATTATAATTATCATACAGTGGTAGTCACACTGAATTGTGTCAACCCTGTTTCTTGATTATGTTTTTTTGGAGGGTGGGGCTTGTTCTCTAGACAGATTGATCTGCCTGGCAGTCCCTTGGTGCTCCTGTCCTTGTTAGGCTTCAGGAAATCATTAAAAACAGCAATGTTAAGAGAGGCACTGATTGATAGGTGCCATTAGTTGTAACGAATGTTGCTAGTTATTTTTATTGCCTTTTGAATGATTGTTTTATAATTTTATCTGTGTTTCAGTTTTTAAAGACATTTTTGCTTCCTGCTACGTAATCATACTTATACCATGGATGTTTTCTTCTGCTGCTGAGAATCTCTGTTGTGGCAAGCTAAATAAATGAATACACATGCACATATACATATACACACACATACATATACTTATACATATACATCAGTGGTGGGATTCAAATTTTTTTTTACTACCGGTTCTGTGGGCATGGCTTGGTGGGCGTGGCAGGGGAAGGATACTGCAAAATCCCATTCCCTCCCCATCTGCTAACCTGCTTTCCAGCTCCGTTCTCCTGTGCAGGGCAACAAAAGAAGACCCAGTCGATCAGCTGGGACTCAGGAGGCAAAGGATAGATGGGAGTGGGGCCAGTCAGAGGTGGTATTTGCTGGTTCTCTGAACTACTCAAAATTTCCGCCACTGGTTCTCCAGAACTGGTTAGAACTTGCTGAATACCATCTCTGATATACATACATACTGGTGGAGACAGTGCTGATGGAGCACATTTAACAGTCTCATCTGCATTTGTATAGATGAGTGGTGTGGTGGCCTAGAGGTGGATCTTTCACCTCACAACCAGGAGGGTGAGAGTTTGATCCTAGGTAGAGGCAGATATTGCTCTCTCTGGGCATGTTGAGAATATATTTGCTGAACAAAACTCCGCATTGGTGACAGGAAGGGCATCCAGCCAGTAAACACTCAGCTCTGTTCAGTTGCCCAGACACCATCCCGCAAGGGATTATGGGGTTGTTAAAAGGAAATGATGATCTGTATTTGTATAGATAATGAATGAATTAGAACATTTGGTTGCTGTCTAGCTGGGTAAACTGATTAAAAAAGGAAAAAAGAGGAGAGCTGATTTTCAACTGCACATCTTTGTTTTCAGAAATAATTCCTAATAAAAATCTCCCAAAGAGAGTGGTTACTATAGTAGCCTGGCTAATTGATGTTGCATTGTGAAACTTGAAAATATTTAGAGGAAATGAACAGTTTGCAGGCAATATATGAAACAGCTGTTTAATTCTGAGGAGAATTTTGTCTGTGCTCTTTAAAGATAGTTTGAGTTTTCCCATTATTTCAATGTTCATGGATAATGTGGGTGGATAATATTGCCTTGATTACTCAATTAATAATGCAAACTGTAACATGTTCCAATATGTATAATATGGTTCTTTTTAGCATTGTACTACTTGTTAAATAGCTATCAGTATGTGTTGATAGCTACACAGATGTTTATACTTATATTGGCAATTACATTTTTCTCCTTTCTGGCTTTAACTATCATTCCGATTGATATGGACTATCACATCAAGAAAATAATTATAATCAAGCATTCAGAATTGATTATGGTAAGGTAATTGGTACCCTCCTAAGCATAAAGTGTATAAATAAATTGAAACATTTAGGTTGAATTCCTGTCTTTCCCTCCTTTTTATGAGTCCCATTGAGTACAGTGGGAAGAAACTACAGAGGGTGGGTAATAGTTTTAGAGGGATATTTCATATTTGCTTAAATAACAGTATATATTTTCAAAGTTTTATTTTGCAGTAGGTTTTATACTCTAATATCTGCTTCGTAACCTCTGCTACACAGACAAGGAGATAGTATTGCTTGTCTGTATGATTTCATAAAAGGAGGTTTATGGTTAGTTCATTGGATACAGTTACATTTATAAGCAGTCCCATCCTCTAGGAATGCACTGTGGCATTTATCTATTAAGTGTTCATTAAATTCCATGTTTTTATACAAAAATGATCTGTAGCAATGATAGGCTGTTGTGCTTAAGATATAGTACAGGCTAAAGTAGATAATGTGTGACGAACAAAGGACAACAGGACTGTATCATGACACAGCATGACAGCTCATCATTCATTCATTTTTCAATTATATCCTCTCTTTTTACCCAGAGGAAACTCGAGATGGCTATAGTTATTATTATTAATATAAATTCTTACCCAATTAAATTGGTGGTAGATATTTGGTAGAAAACTGGAAAGGTGAAATTTGGCAAATGTAATATGTAATTGTAGAGCACCATGAAGACTAGTTGCATGAACATAAACTCTAGAACCATGCAATGTAAAGAATGCTACATGCATGATAATTTAGACATTCAGTTCACAATCTCATGTGGTCTTTTGCAAAACTTCTATTTTGCATGTCACTCTGAAGAGAGGCATCATTTCAGCAAGATGCATCATCACTCTTACAGTTCATTTCAAGAAAACAACAGCTGTGTTTTCTCTTAAAATTCCAATTTAGGCAATAATCTGAACTCTAAGTAGGATCCTGAAATTATAATAAAAGTGCTATGGGAACATCTTTGGTATGATTCAGTAACCTAAAAGAGATCTGCTTACAAACTTTAAATAGGGATAGTTAGGAAAGGTTTTGAAACCTGTTGGGAGTTTTAGTTCCTAACAGTTCTTAAGCAAATTCTGAAAAGACCATGTTCATTATTTTAAAAACTCAGAGCATGTTAGGTACAATGCCCATAGGTACCATGTAGGAAATCTCCAGAAATAGAGTCTGTGGAAAATGTAAAAAGGGTTGAGTAAATTCTTTTCTTTTGGTTACCAGTAAGGCTGTGAGTTAAATGGTTTAAGAGAAAAATATGATTGGGGGAAATTACCTGTTTTTCATATATGATATAATTACTATGGGCTACAAGTTATGAAAGTGGTCAAAATAAGATGAGTGTGATCACAGAACTATAACAGTTACCGTAAATGAAAGCTTTTGCCTTCATGTCAAATTTGGATTTCTTTTTCAAATTTTGGAATGATTTTGGCTAAAATAAACAATCGTTTTCTTATTAATGCATCAATAAACTTTAAATTCTCTTATTAATGCATCAGTATGGCAATAAGAATGGCAGAGTGAAAGAAAGGGGGGGGAATTAAGGAGTCATTAAATCCAGATTGAATATACACCTCTAGTAGTTTAAACCAGGGGTCCCCAACCGCCGGTCCGCGGACCGGTGCCGGGCCGCATGGAACAAGCCTTACCGGGCCGCTGGTTGCTGGGCGCCGCCATCTTTTTTGGTAAAAAAGCAATTTTTCGTCAAAAAAGATGGCGGCGCCAGCGCTTCAGGTGAGCTTTTCCGGGTAGAAAGCCATTTCTACCGAAAAGCTCACCAGAAGCGCTGGCGCCGCCATTTTTGACGAAAATCACTTCGGTGACGTCACCGGAAGTGATTTTCGTCAAAAAAGATGGCGGCGCCCAGCTGACGCCGGAACCGGGCCGCGGCGCCCAGCTGACGCCGGAACCGGGCAGCGGCGTCGAAAAGGTTGGGGATCCCTGGTTTAAACTTTCTCTTTTGGCATGGCACAAAAGCTTTTATAAGAAGGGATCTTACGACAGATTATCAGGCAGTGATTTAAAAAAAAATAGAGAAAAAGAGAGATGAGCCTGATTTGAGAAACAGAATTCGCAGTCCCTGACAGAATCAGCTCAGAGGGTGTTGAGCAGTGGTGGGATTCAATTTTTTTTTACTTCCGGTTCTGTGGGCGTAGCTTGGTGGGCATGGCAGGGGAAGGATACTGTAAAATCTTTCAGTCAGAAGTGGTATTTGCTGGTTCTCTGAACTACCCAAAATTTCTGCTACCGGTTCTCCAGAACTGGTCAGAACCTGCTGAATACCACCTCTGGTGTTGAGGCACACTAAAGGGCCCTGAGGGGGCCCTAAATAAATAAAAAAAGGGCCTTCCAGATATCCTCTTCCTAAACTGAATGAAGCTTTAACAATCATGACTCTCCCTTTTAGTTGGGCCAGGAAAACTTATAGAGGGCAATGCCTTCTTGGTTGTTGCATTCTCAATAGATTGTTCAGCGGCCAGCTGGAAGAGTATTTCTGCTTCTCTTCCTAGAAGAGGAACAGCAAACATTTCTGAATGCAACTGACACTCCTTAGATTGTACCAAAGCATGTCAAGGGATCAATTTTTTCCAGTCCTATGTGTTGCTGTGGCTTTTGATTGTTGACTTGCATTAAATTTCAGTCTCTTAAAATTCTCTAGGGACACCATACATGTATACCTGGGTGGGGCAGCATTTCTAAGAGGGTTGCATGAAAAAGAACTGTGCAATTTTGTGTTCCAAAGGCTTAAAGAAAGCCTTTAAGGTTTCTGTACTCCACGGGCTGAATTCTTTTCTATTACTAAAAGTCTGTCTCCAGGTCCTTCTGATTGTCAAGTTAGTGAGTTGGCTTCATAGAGTTGGCTTCTCAATTGTTCCCCCTAATATTTGGAATATTTCCTCTTTCCATGAAGGTTGCCTCTATTAAATCTTAAATTTAAATTTCTCAGCCAGCCAGAGAATTTTTATAAGTAGTTTTCAAATTGTTTTTATAGCTCTACTAGATGTTATTGATTTAAAGATTACTGCTGCAGTTTGATACTAAGTTTTATTGTCTGTGTTTTAAAATTGCATGCTTGAGGGATTTGCATTGATGGGAGGATGTTTAACAAAATTGATTTAAATATATTAAGCCAGAGTTGGGAATGGATACTTTAAGAAACCAGCACTTCTGTCTTATTTTCTTTTTTATGTATTGTTAATAATATGATGTGACAAATATCTGCTTCCATCGGTTTTGTTGCAGAAAGCTACAGTAGTGGTGTTAATGCATGTCCAGCAAAGAGTTCACGGTGAATGAGAAAAAATGCCTGTCTTTTCATATTCACCCTTTGCTTTAGCTTATTTGTACCTTTCAGTGGAACATGGTCATGTCACTCTAATTTCAAGTTTCTGTAATTATTTTTTATGAATCTTGAAGCTTTTCTTTTTCAATGGACAGTGATGTTCTCATTTTAGAAGACACCCCTGTGATATTTACACTTTCCTTTCTCCGTTTCCAAGTAGAAGCAGCACTAAACAACGTTGTAACACAAGGAAGTGGCCCTCTAATAATTCCCTCCTTTTTCTCATGGTACAAGTGTACTTATATTGTGTTCAGGTGGGGCCATTATCATTTCTACAAGAAAGATGGGAAAGAGGTATAAATAATAATAGGCAGTGCTGGGCTAAGTGAGGAGGCAGATAAAGTTCATAATGTTATCTTCAAGGTTGGTGTTTGGACTGTTTTTGTTAAACCTATATGTAATTCTTCTCCCCCTTGTAACTCAGAGCATTAAAATAAGCACTTGTGGATTAAATAGATGAATAAATACTTTAGCACAGTGGTGGCTAACCTTTTTGGGCTCCCGTGCCAAAAATTGTGCGCACACACACATGTGCATGCACATCACCCAGAAGGCAACGTGTGATGGGGCGGTATGCACGCATGCGCACTGGGGCTCTTCCAGGCAACCTCTTGCATGCTACTTCTGGCATGCGTGCCATAGGTTCACCATCGTGGCTTTAGCATATTCAGTGGTGCTGTATTGTAATATTGTAAAGGATAAGAACAATGAGAGTTCTACATTAATGTGGAGTTCACTCAGTAATCAGTAAATCAGATTTCACACAGTAATAATAATAGCCTTGTAATGAACTGCTACTGGGCCCTAAGCCTCTTGATGCTAGTCGTACTTGAATTAAAGATCAAGTAGCCTGTTCTTAGGCATGTTTATTTGTCACAATGAGATGATGTATACTGTGTGGCTTGCATTTTTAGTGGAGTAAGCAATCATGATTACTATTACATTTAATAATAATAATGCTGAAGAAACAGTGGATCACCTGGTTAGCTGCTATAAGATCTCACAGACTGATTACAAACAACAGCATGACAAAGTAGCAACAATGCTGCATTGGAAGATCTGTAAGAAATAACATTTGCCTGTAACCGAGAACTGATGGGACCACAAAATAGAGAAAGTCATAGAAAATGAAGAAGCTGGGACTTTAATTTTCAAATTGACAGGCATCTGCCACATAACACTCCAGACTTAACAGTCGTCAACAAAAAAGACTGGATAGTGGACATGGCAGTACTTGGAGACAGCAGAATAGAAGAGACAGAACTGGAGAAGATAACAAAATGCAAAGAGAAACCTGCATATAGAAGTAGAATGACTGTGGCAAAAGAAAGCAAAAGTCGTGCTACTAATAATAGGTGCCTTGGGTGCAATATCAAAACAACTGAATCACCATTTGAATACCACTGGCATTGACAAAATCACCACCAGTCTATTGCAAAAGTCAACTTTACTTGGAACAGCTTTGCATCCTGCGATGATACCTTTAACACCAATAAACATCCACATCTGCTTATCCCAGGACCTTAGGAAGGATAAAAGGATGAAAATGCCAAGCCCAGTCTGAACATCTGGCTAACTGTGTCACAAACCATAATAAAAACAACAATGTAAAATCAACTTTAATTTGTGTCTTCTAAAATTAGTGGTTTAAAGCAAGAGCTAAAGCTTACTTGAACAAAAACATGAAGGCTTTGTTGTGGTACACTGAAGGTGATGTGGTGCGTCTTGTTGGCAGTAGATTCAAAAGAGTTCATCTAAAACTTTCGCATCATGAAGTGTTAGCATAATGAAAACTGCATTTGTGTTTTTCTCTTTCCTGCTGCGAATCCGATATTGTTTCTGGAGAATCTGAGCCATTAGCTACAGGCTGTTGCTCCAAAGTAGAAAACTGCAGGTCCACTTTAGAACCTTGTTTTCTTTTGCCTGATCAAAATGATTACCATTTTTCTCAGGTGTATTTTTTTTTAAATCTCTGGACAAAGTTTCCTCAACATAAAATCACTCACATCTTAGCAACTTCTGTTTCCCCTTCGATGTATGAGAGAGTGAATGCATTGTTTCTTCTCTTTCCCAAATTCACACTGAGCAGTGATCCATGGATTTTTTAACCCACTGAGCTTTTACCCACTTTCCTGGTGAGTCTTCTGCTCTAGATAGGAGAGTTTTGATCATTTGTGCAAGTTGTTCGCTTTATACATTTTTGAGGTCAGACATTGGCATGTTTGGGATGATTTCTCATACCAAGAAAGAAGCAAAAATATAGAATTGTATCTGTGCTCAACAGAAGAACGTGCATAGATTTGTTTTCATAACAAAAGAGATTTTTGTGCTGACTTAGACAGGAGAAAGCATGGCTGTATTGCCAGTCTTTTTTTGTTGGATATATTTATTACTTCAACCTGTAAGGAATTCCAATTTGTAATTCTTTCATTGCCTAAATAATCCCATATCTTAAAAAGAAATCAGGAAACCTTTCTGTTCTGGTTTGGGGAAAACAGGCATGTGATCCAGCCCCTGATAACAGCAAGCACTGATAATTTTGTTTGGAGCTTCTAAAACTGAAATCTGGAGCTGAAAAGGAGTGGAAATATGGCAGTGATTAATTACTACTTGCGCCAATCTATCTAAGTTAACTGCTTCTCTGTTATGTAACCTTACCTAGTTAAACTTGTGGCTGTTTAGATATACAGTTTTTCCTATGCTCCCCTTCCTATTTGGAGATGAATAAAGGGCTCATAGAACTCATTCTTTTATAAACAATGAAAAATGAACGTTGAGATTCACAGGATCCAAACCCAGAGACTGCACGAACTCATGGAATTCATGCAGCTGTGCATTTCCATTTTTGGTCTTGCAACCCCAGGTTATACTTTCCAAAAAGGAATGCTGTCATTCCATTTCTTTAAAAGAAAAATCACCCTTTTTTCTTCAACTCTCATAAATTCACTTCTGGCTATATTTTCTTATTGATCACAGTTCCAACTTTGACTGCAACTTTCCTCTTGTTCTTTCAGTTGTCTATGGAACATCTGTTGCTTGTAAGCATGCTTCAGGAACACCAATAAACCCAGAATTTCTTCTGAAGAAATGTTTGCTGGCTGCTGTAGTGGCACTCTTAGCTCAGTTGCAGCTGTTGGGCTTCTGGATCAGACTGTACTGTACTTTTACTCTTGATTACACTCTATTCAGAATTTGAGCCTGTAACAAATATTTTGCTTGTGAGATTTAGAAATTGTTAGGGATTTAGAAAATGATTCTGCTACAATTTTTAGGATTATGAATGTTATTCTGAGCCTTTGCCAAAACAGCTGTTCCCCCACCCCACCCCTGGGAAAGCAGCAGTTTTGCTTAGGGCTTTTAATTCAAATTTTATGAATGCAAAGGGCATATTTGCCCTTGTGCTTGATGCACTTTAAAGAGAAGAAGCTGAGCACATCATTTGCAATCCAGAGGGCCTCTGAAAATATATGCTAAGGTCTGATCAATTGAACTAACCTAGGAGGCAAAACAGCACTTACAGACCCGACAAAATATTGTCCTGATTGATTGCAGTGATGCATTTTGACATCATGTTCCTACCACTATGGAATAACTTCACATTTTGTCAGATTTAGGGAATCTTCTCTATATCAGCTTGAACGTTAGTGAATGTCATGTATATGCCACAGAACTTCTATTTGTGGTCTCTGGCATTGGCACAGTAGGCTTCTAAATTGACCCTGAAGGCCTTTTGATTTTCACCATATGTCTACGTGGAGCTTAAAACACACTTTCTATATTTGTATTTTAATTTTTCATTCATCTTTTTCTCTTGCTATAATTCAAAGATTCTAACAGACACTTTCCTCAAAAAACAAGAACTGTAAACCACATATGTCTATGGAGATTCCATAAACCATATAATGAAATAAACAGGGACATACAGGTAACTCTTCTGGTTTTTCTTTTAAGTGTTTCAGTTACAAAGAAGCAAAGACTGCATTTAGTAGAAAGCAGAAGTTAGTTTCTTGAGTAGGGTATTGATTTTTGTTTGATAATTTGTCTGGTAGGATAGACAAGCAGAAAACTATGAGAGTACATGCATAAACACATGGATAAAGAGAATAAACATGCTGAATAGGAAATAAAAAGACCAGAACACATCATTTCCAATAACCAATTCCAGATAAGCAGAGATTAACACTAGACAAACAATCGACCAGAAATCAATATTCTAATCAAGGAACTACCAAGGAGAAAATCATAGCCCCCGCCATAACTGACAGGGCAAGTTATCAGTTACAATGGGCTGAATGTATTTCTGCCAGTATTTCAGGTGACAAATCCTCATGTGGGTTTCCATAGAAGTACTACCCAATTCCCATTAAGAATGCATTTTGGCACAGGAAGCATAACGTAGTCATATTTTTGATTGTATTACTCCTAAGGCTATTGTATCTTTGTAAGTTCAAAGTCTTCTTCAAGCCAAGCTGGATGTGTTTTAGTGAGCACCTATGGATGTTTTAATGAGCACCTATGTGTAATTTCACAAGATCTCTTCATTTTTTCACTTCTATTCAAAAAGAAAAATATTAATTTCTCTACGAAACTCTTTCAGCTGTATAATAATGTAAGTAACATTGGCTTCAGTTCCCTCATCCCCCTTTCTATTCTCTGCTTTCCAAATAGTATGGAATATGGTAAATTATTTTACAACCAAATTGCTGTATCATTCTGTGATTAACTATCTTCCAGACTGGAAGAATAGTGCATCTTTTAATATAATTGTGTGCTCATTTAAAAATGTAGTTGCTGCTAAATTATCCATAGAGTTAACTAAGGGTTTCCAGTAATTCTTAGCTGGCAATCTTTTGTGGCTAGTGAGTTTCCCTGTGTCTTCAGATCCTCTTCTCTCTCTGGATGTCTGTATTGTGTAGAGAAATCCCAACCCATGATATCTTTCTGGTTGTTGTTCTTTTTCAACTCTTGGGCACTGCCTAATTTCATTGGTTGCTAACCATTTTTCTTCTCTTCCTCTGAGTTCAGCTTCAACCAACTACTTCCTACCAGCTTTTTCATCCACTTCAGCTTTTCCTGCCCATGAAACTCTGTGTATGAAAAACATGATCTGATTTCCTTCCACCTTCTCAGGTTATCACCACAAAGATGGTGTTTACCTTCTCCATTCTGTCCTACTGCTTTGTGTGTCATCTTCTTCCTCTTCCTCTTCTTAGTATATTTCCACAGGTGCAGGGTCCACATACATAAATACAGGGAAGGTTAGCCAACTGCAACCAACTTTAGGGAAAATCAAAAGGTAGAGGTGCACAAATTGACTATCTCTTCCTCTCTATTTTGGTCAATCCAAACCTAAATTTAGAATAACAGCAGGAATTATCTTGTGTGCCCTTTTTCTGAACTTGGAATTATGGAGGAAGCTGAGAGCTAAACCATATAGTTTCATTGTTCATGTTGTGCTGTAACTGATCCCTTTCAACTATAATTTCTCTCCCTGCTTGAACATGTACATTGGAGCAAAGACTCAGTTTGCCTGTGATACATGAGGTGGGTTTTTTTTTAATAATCCTCTACTAAAATGGGAAGGGCTATAGAAAAAAAATCAATAAATGTCAGTCCAAGCTACAATCTAGAGAAAATTGATACAAAGTGTTTTACAGATTGCATATAAGTCCATATATGATTGCTAAGAAAAATAAACTGTATAACAATGAATGTTGTAAATGCCATTGTTAACGCTTACTTTTTTTGTTAATACTTACTTCCTGTGATTGATATAGAGGAACATATAGCAAAACAAGTTGTGTTGTTTGCAACTGCCTCAAGAAAGATACAAATTCAGATATTGACTGATAGTGCTGTTAATTTTAAGGGGGAATGAATGGAACTGGCACAAAGTGTTACAATTTTATATGAACTTTGCTAATAGCAATAGCACTGCTTCATAGTGCTTTACAGCCCTCTTTAAGCAATTTACAGAGTCAGCATATTGCCCCCAACACTCAGTATTCACATTTGCAGAAATCTCTAGTGGGAGTCTTAGTAATATGGCAGTTTAGGGTAATATAGGGGAAGCTAGGTAATATTTTGTGTGTTGATCAGCATCACATTTGCAGATCAGTCTAGAAAGCAAATCAACTGCCTTTCTGCAAATGTATGAGGGTAATCATGATATAGCTGTATTTTTAGTCCATATTATAATTAGTATAATAAGTAATTCAATCTTTTTTAAAATCTATGTAGGATTAGACTTCCAAGTACTTCCTCTGCTGTTTGGTCTACAATTTTAAAAAATTTATTTGCTATCCATCTAGAATATTGTAGCTTTTCCTTCTCAGAATTTGCATTTAGATTGGCTACCTGGAGTGAGAGCAACATGGATGGTAAAAGAAGGTGCCAACCAGTTTCCTTTTTCTTGTAATCGCCTTGCAATCAGGCTGCTATTTGCATAAAAGCATCTCTGTTGGTTATTGATCAACACGAAAGGCATCCTTTTTGGTCTATTTTTTCATGGAGAAACCCTTCATTTACAAGTCCACAAACGCTATATCATGATTACCTTGGTCTCGTACATTGGAGCAAAGGCAGCTTGATGTGCTTTCTGATCTGCAAATGCAATGTTGATCAACACACAGAATATTACCTACCTTCCTCTATATTACAAAGAAGAAGAAAACAAAAAGGATTTTCTCCCTTTTCTTTTGCACTTTTATACAGTAATTATTCTGTATTGGTTAGGCACAGTTGCAACTCTTGCTAAGGGTCTGTGTTCTATAGGTGTAGCAAAACCTCAACAAGAGTACTTAGCCTTGCAGAATGTGGGCAGGGAAATATTTAATACTATGCTTTATGAACAGAGTTGCCTTTGGCATGTCAAGATTTATGATCTACAGGTAAAGCAAGTGATTCTCTTTATCCTCAGTCCTGATGGAATTTGGTTAAAAGTCAAGGGAAGAAAGAATGTTCTTGACTTCCTTTTCTTTCAGGGTCGTATTAAAAAACTGGATAATTCCATAGACAATTAACTTCTGGACTTAGTAGTCAGGGAAAAAAAGCCTCAAATTGCTTTTGTTTGCTTAATTTATATTTCATCCATGTTTCAGGCTTGCAGTAAAAATGATTACCAAGGAACAGAGAATTTTGCTGGTGTGGGAGTTTTACAACCTGTCGTATCTGAGATGCTATGAAATAAAGTAACTAACATCTATGAATCAAGAAATCCTTAAACTTTGTATAGACGGCTAACTGGAACAAGGCACTCATCCTTAGCTGGGCGCATCTTGAGTGCCGTGGGGGGGGGGGGACCGGGAGGGCTCTGGCGCGAGGGCTTTTTTGTGGGGGGGGGGGGGGGGGGGGGGGGGGGGAGCTCTAATACAGAAATATTAAGACTGATTTATAGAATGCCTTGAAGTGCTTTGAAGACTTTAGAACACAGTGTAAATATTAAGCAATGATCTTTAATTCCTATGCTGAAGTAAAGGGGTTGGTTATTTTAGAAGTTAAATAAGAAAGATAAGGGATCTTTGGAGCAGGCTTCACTAGCCAGACAAACTTCAGATATCCTGAGCTATGATAGTCAGTTATCAATCCAATACTCTACTATCTTCTGCAACCAGAGGTATTCCCAGGATACTATTACTGTAGTTCGAGGATAGGGCTTCTTATAGTAGGTTGCTGTTTGGGTAGAGCAAAAGCTCCTGCATAGCATTCCAGAGTTTAATGAAAAACAATTTTACATATATCTTACTGCAAGGGTAAGTCATTGGAGACCTATGACGAAAAGCACGCTGAAAAGTGAAACCCAAGGACAGTTAAAAGTTTATTAATGAGAAATACTTCTATGGACCATGTCTGTTCACGTGGATTAGGAGTTCAGATAATAATGGAAGTTTTGTTACTGTTTTTTCCAGTTGCCTGCCCAGCTGTATTGTATTATATCTTGCACCCTTCCCCAGAGAGCCTAGCGGGAAGTCATAATCTGTTCTGTTGGGAATAAAATGGTGGCTGGATCTGTGCCAGCATAGTACATTTATTGTCCACCAGTGACAACATTGTGCTGCAGTTGGTTAATTACCCAGAGGGTCTTGAAAGAAATTTGAAAAGCCAGCAAGCCCCAAAAGTGGATGTTGGTGGGAAAATGGATGAAATGTTACTATGGGAAAATTGCACGCTAATTCCTTTGCATTTCATTTTGATGACAGACTGATGGGCTTTTAACACAATGCAGTGACATTAGAGCTTTATTTCAGTCTCAAATAGATTCACGGAGGATAAGCCTGCTGGCGACAAGCCACAGAGGCTAAATAGGCTAGATAGCTTCCCTGTCCAGAGGTGGTATGCCTCTCAGTACGAGATGCTGGAGATAAAGAAGGGAGAGCAGATGCCTTCTGCCCCATTTAGGGACTTCTTAGATAAATCTGGCCAGCCAGGCCGTTGTTAAAAATGGGAAACTGGGATTCTTATGTTTAGTCAAAGGAACCATTTACCATTTTGGATTTTCGTTCAGGAGCAGGCCAAGGGAAAATTACCTGTTGGATTCTAAATATTTACTTTCTTTTAACCTGTAAAGGGGATATAGCAGGGGTGGGATTCTACCAGTTCGCACCTATTCTCTAGAACCTGTTGTTAACATTCTAAGCAGTTTGGAGAACCAGTTGTTAGAAGAAATTACTGGCCTAATCCTGTAAGGAAGGCAGGAAGGAAACATTCTGGTGTTGCTTACAGAAACTGCCTCTCTGTTAACCCTTATTACATTCTTGGCAGGACTAGACTTCCTGTCTCAGGAACTTCTCTGGAGTTTTTTCCCCCTCCTTTGCTGGTACTTTGCTTGTGTGGAGTGACCATTCAAAGTTACAATGGCACTGAAAAAAGTGACTTATGACCATTTTTCACACTTACGACTGTTGCAGCATCCCCACAGTCATGAGAGGCCAGGAGAGGAGATGGTGCCTCAATGTGAGTGATATTGAGTTGGCCACGCCCAGCCAATAACATGACCACCAAGCCATGTCCACCTAGTCACATGACTACCAAGCCACACCCATAACTAAGCCACGCCCACAGAACCGGTTGTTTAAAAAATTGAATCCCACTCCTGGGATATAGTCTGAGTTGGTATGGATTCTGACAGATTGAAAGCAAGAAGTGTCTTGGGGGGAAGAGGGATCAAACACTGGAAGATGGCACAGCATTGTGTTGCAGATATAAAAGGCATTAAGCTTAGATTATGACACCATACTCTTCCTCCTGCACATTGTAACTCTTTACCTTCAACTGCTGATGCTCCTGACTGAAGATCACAAAGGCGCTTTTTTCAAGAGTCAACTGGACTTTTTGTTTTTTCTTTGAAGTCATTTCACTTCTCATGCAAGAAGCTTCTTCAGCTCTGATTGGATGGTGGGGAATGGAAGGATTTATACTCCTTGCAGACAGCTGGTCATTTATATCATTTTTGCAGTGCGTTAGCTCACCTGGAGGTTTATCTGTGTCATCAGGATCACCTGAGTGGTGCAGATTGGTGCTAAAAGAATGTAAATGTCCAGCTGTCTCCAAGGAGTATAAATCTTTCAGTTCCCCACCATCCAGTCAGAGCTGAAGAAGCTTCTTGGATGAGAAGCGAAATGTCTTCAAAGAAAATCCAGAAAATCCAGTTGCCTCTTGAAAAAAAAAAGCACCTTTGGGACAACCATGACCTGGATGACTGAAAACCTCCATAGACACTTTCCTGATTGAAGAGTTTGAAGACTGATAGGACAATTGCTTTTAGTTGTAGAACTTTTCTTTCATTTCCTCAGCCTGCTTCTTTATTAAGGATCTAGATAAAACAAGATCATTTTAAAAAAGTATTGGAAACCATTTCATCTCTAATTTATTGACCCAGTGACCTGCAAGTACAGAATTGAAGCAGTTTGTCTAACCGACAGAAGTGTTTCTTGTAGAAACTAAATTTCATTGCTTTGTGAAACAATGGGCAAGCTGTGAGCTGCAGGCAGCCCCCAAGGCTCCAATTGAGAGTGCATAGTTTGTGAACAGCGTTTGATGGGAACCTAATAATTGTCTTCACAGCCTGTGTTGTTAAAATATAGTTTATTTGTTTTTGTATAGTACGTTACATGAATTCAGTATTTGTTTTGTTAACCTAGGTTTAGAATTTAGCATGCTATATAATCCCAGTCCCTGTGTGGTCCAGGGAACCAAGGAATTTTTACTCATTTTCTTCCTCTTATCAGGCTCAATTATGCAATGGGGAGCAGCAAATTTCTTTACTGGTATTAATATTAACATCCCTTGCTGTTCGTATCTATTAAAACTAGTATTAAGGTTCATGATGATACTAGCTGCTTTTTAACCCAGTTTTGGATGCCTATGGGATTAGTGTAAAACCTTTCTCCAATTATTTTCAAAAGGGTGGTAGGGTAACACTAGTCTACTGTTTGAAAGTATATTTTAGTATTAGGCTAATACAATATTTGAAGAAGGCGAACAGTTAGTGGCCATAGGACTTTCTTATATATGAAGCACTAGATCTGTATTTTAAATTTAAGATTGGAAAACACTGTTCCTAACTAGCTGCCATAAAACAGGCTACTTGAGTGAAACAAACATTCAATTCCTCCTCTGAACCAAGCCCAAATATTTTCTCGGCCTGATTATGAAACTAGTTCACCATTATATTCAGGGATGTTCTAAGATCTTTCCAGGGTAACATTAGTTTTCTATGGAGGAATCTTATCCAAGTTTTAACTGGGCTCAACCCTATTTAGCATTCCTCCTGTGACAGTTGGCCAGCTATTGCCCATAAATAGTTTATGTCTTGCTCTATGATTGGTGTCAGCCATAGAATTCCTGCCTTTTTTTTTTTTGCAAAAAGAGGGGGAGGGTATGTTTATCTTTAAAGTGTGATAAGACTACTGATTTTTGGTATTGTTGTAGCAGACTAAGTAATTTTATTATGACATCAAGCTTTTTTTGATTAGCATTCATGCTGTGAGATGTGTCTGAAGAACTGGATTTTGCTCCAGTTAATATGGTAATAAATTAATCAGCACAATTTCTTCCTAAAAAAAAAGCCTTTTAATATTTTTGAAGGAAAAAGTATAAGAATGGCAAAAATTTAATTAAAAAATGTATATTGGAAACATCAGTGTATTCACCAAAATCTACTCTCCTTTACCATAAAAGTGTAAAAAGAACATTTTGGTCACTCCCCCTAAATGAAAATGGAAAGAACATGGAGCCTATTGCATATTTGAGTTCAAAGACAAGTGGAAGAGATTCTGAGCAAAATATATCAAGAATGTAAGTCAGGGGTGTCCAACCTTGGCAACTTTAAGACTTGTGGACTTCAACTCCCAGCATTCCTCAGCCAGCTTTGCTGGGAGTTGAAGTCCACAAGTCTTAAAGTTGCCAAGGTTGGACACCCCTGATGTAAGTGGTTTCATTCTTGCAAACTGCAATCAACATTCCTGCCTGTTAATTAAAAGACATCAAGACAAATTAAATTGTCCCCCCTGCATAATCAACAGTTATATTTATTTTACAATAGGTATTCTTTTGGAGAAACTCAAAATACTATGGAAACTTTTTCCAATTTCCTGCAATCTCTTTAGAGATTTTTATAAGGCATTTCCTATATCAGCTCAGATTTATCTTCTTGACTTTAAGCAATAAAGTAGCTGTATAAAAACAAACCAACAAACCATTTTCATGACATTGAGTTCCAGTCTTTACTACTTTTTTCTAAACTTGCACATTGATTACAGAATTGCCCAAAAGAATCCAGCAAAAAACTTATCTCCAGATTTACTTGGATCTGTTACTTCTTTAGCATCTTTTTTTTTTCTAAAATCACCTCAGTGCCATGACATTTCCATATCTCAACTATGATTTTGAAAATGGGCCAGAAATTGGCTGCCAGCTATTGAACAGCTGGCTTTGCTTATTATTTGCTTATTAATTGGGAGGTTGATGAATTTGTCTCAGACACACCACTGAATGCTTCCGTCATCTTTAGAAATGTCTTAAAAGAATGCAGAGCTTGAGTGGAATGGTTTTTGTTTTAACCAAAGAAAACGGGAAACCAACAGCAGCAGGTCTATTCTCAGATTCCAGATCGTTTCCCTGAGACAGGCTGTGAGCATTGGAAAATCTACCAATGTATCAATTTTGCTTTTGGTTTTTTTTCTTACTAGGCACCTGCAGTCTTTAAAAATTGGCTTGAAATACTAATCCTATTTGTCATAGGATAAGTTAACATAAAAAGAATCTGATATCGTGTCACTGTTACTGTACAACATCCTAAACCTATGGAATCTTTTGTCTCAAATAAAAATCTTTTTTTTTTTAATGAATGAGAGCCAAGTCTATTTGTATTAGGTCAGTGTTCCTCAAACTTGGTAACTCTAAGACATGTGAACTTCAACTGTTAGGTATAACATTGATACCAAATATGGTTTGGGTGAATAAATATATAAAACTTAGATATCATGGTTTAAGTGCTTATCACTTTAAGCACAATGCAGCAGGCAATTAGCCGATTAAGGGTGCGGTTAGAAGTTACAATATAAGGAAGCATTAGAAGCTGGAAAGCTTACTGTCTGTAACTGTTACTGTGTGCTGCTGCGACTTACTGTGTGTTGCTGCGACTAACTGTGATTACTGACTGTGAGTGCCTGTGACTGAACTGTTTTTGTTTGCTACTGTTTGCTGAATATCCAGCGTTTGTTTCTCTGGAGAGTGAAACCGGAGGAGGAGAAGATATCTTTATCGGCTGATAAAGATATTGCAAGGACTCTTAACTTGGACTATACTAGTGAGTCTTACTGGATGGAAATACTGTGAATGACTTAATGGACTGAATGACAATGCTTAAACTCTAACTGGATTAAAAACTATTTAAACTACAAACAGTGTTTGTGTTCAGTGTGTGTATACTCTGGGGCCCTTCCGCTCTCGTTTGGCTTCCTGGCTTGACTACTGCTGCAATACTCTTCTAGGGGTTAATCCCCGAAAACCCTAACATTGGTTATGGGCCCAGCAGCATAGTCTAACTAACCAGGATATAGCAGAGAGAGTTGGTGTGAGTTGCACATTACTGTAAAAACAAACTGTTTTAATTAGTTTAAAATAGTCAAAATATCTGAAGAGTAATGGCACAAATAAATTTGTCACAACTGTCCATGATATCCAGGCTGGATGGAAATACTGTGAATGACTTAATGGACTGAATGACAATGCTTAAACTCTAACTGGATTAAAAACTATTTAAACTACAAACAGTGTTTGTGTTCAGTGTGTGTATACTCTGGGGCCCTTCCGCTCTCGTTTGGCTTCCTGGCTTGACTACTGCTGCAATACTCTTCTAGGGGTTAATTCCCAAACCCCTCCCAGAATTCCTGAGCTGGATTAGATCATGGATGAGTCTCAGATCTACCAACAAGGCCTGTAGATAGAATATATGCTTCATAAATAGAAAGCCCCAGGTTTAGTTCTTCACATCTCTAGTTAAAACGATCAAATAGGAAGTATTGAGAAAGGTGATCTGTGCTTGGGAATCCTGCAGAGCTGCTACTTTCAGAGCTGAATATACTAGAATAGGTGGGTACGTAATCTGATTTGGTGTTCTTGGTTTGCTGGGTTTTGCTGGAATACTTATTGGACAAGGAGCTTTGAGACACATAGCTGATCATTTAACTTGAGCTTTGTGGTGATAAACCTCCTTCAAAGATCTCCAAGTTCTCTTTTGTTTTATTTTCTTGATATGCTTTTACCAAATGTCTGCATGTAGCAGGGAGTAATTACAAGACAAGTGGAAATAGAGACTTTGGATTCTGAAACAAGAATCGTGCCAAAAATGAGAACAAGACCTGTAATCTGTTTCTTGGAATTCATTTTTTCTCTCTTGCTCATCTTCTAACATTCTCCAGTTTACTGTGTTAGATATGCATTGCTGTAAATATCTGGATATTTTGAAGTGCTGCTGCCACAGCTGTTTTTTTTTTTTTTTAAGGCAAATCAAAAGCAATCCCAGGACCCATTCCAAAAATGGAATGACACTGCTTCCCACTTGTTAAATCTATTCCTAGCCCACTAGCCTACCGGCTCTTTCCAGATGAAATTCTATTGAGCAAATGTTATACCAGGAAAAGGAGATTGTAATATTTTAATGAAAAATCTCTGAGAATCTTTGCACGTTCCCTAAGTACCCACAATGTGTCAAATGGGGCTTCGAAGTTTAGGGATCCTTGGTAAACAGCTTCTTTTGAGATCAGTATAGTAAAGATTGCAGCATATAATTGTAATACTGAATGCATAAGCACAGCAAGGAAGAAGCCCCACTGAGTAATATGCAGAAGACCACAGTTATAACCTTTCAGGTTTGGTAAACAAAATCAGTACATTAGTTTTTCATTATTGTTGCTTAATGGCAGGTTTTGAGTTTTATAAATATATAAAAAGACACTTTGGAGATTGCTGTGGATCAGCATACTGCTAACAGATTTTAGAGAACGTTTTACATTTTTAAACAACTACATGGCTTAAAGCCCCATTTCTGGGTATTAATGAAAAATATTGATTTTAAGCGTTTTAAAATCCCTGATGGACCAGGTTCAGCATTCCTAAAGGATTATATTCTCCCACACAAACCTGTCTGGTTGTTGCAATCTGCTTTAATTCCTCTATAATCGGCTATGGAGGGCTCCAGTTGAAGATGCTGCCTTTTTAAAGACCCCATTTTATGATTGTGTGTTGGTTTACCATTTTTTTCTAGTATTCTTATATTTCTGTGTGAACGTGAAATGACTTCAGGTTTTCTAACAGAGCAAATAGGAGTACTTGTTGATTTGTATAGCTTTTTTTTTACAACTACTTTGCATATTAGAGCAGTCATTTCAATAGAAAGGAATTAAATTTCTTGAGAATCAATATATAAATACGGCAGGACTTCAGTAGATGTGAACTTTTTGGTTTAAACACATATCTGAATACTCGCTTGCTATTCCCCCTGGAACATTTACTCTCAAAAGCTAGTTATAATGTTTTTCTTATGCACAAATTTATTTCATTGAGCTAAAAAAATTAAGAGACTGTCAACAGAAAACATTTGATACCTCTGCTTGCCAAATAATCTAAATACATTAGCTGAATTTTTAATCAAGAGTATATCATCTCCTTAAAATTGTCTGCCTAGTGATTATACCTTTCATTACCTACTCTATACATCTAATATTTTAGCTCTCTTTTCTTGGTACATAATAGCTGTCACTTTTCTATTCTTGAATTGCTTGCTTACTACTAATTTTTCTACTCAGAAAGAGTAGAGTCCTTAGAATCCTTTCCCCCCCTCCAACTCACTGCTTAATATCAATTTTCTAGGGTTTCTTGTTTGCTTGATTATTCCCCCCACAAAAAAACAGTTAACTATAGGTAATCCTTGAGTTTTGACCATAACCGGGACTGAAATGTAGGTCATTAAGTGATGCAGTAGTTAAACAGTTCATCACATGACCCGACAGATTTTATGTCCATTTTTACTGCAGCTGTTAAGCAAATCCAATTAAAATGAGCAAATAGGTAGGAAGTGTTGGCAAAGATAACCGTTTCCTGAGAATCCTGCAGGGCTGCTATTGTCCGAGCAGAATGTTCTTGCTTAGATGGATACCATAATCTGACTTGGCATAAAGCAGATCTTGATGTTGCTGTGTTCTCCTGGAATACTGTATTGTAGGTTGGCAGTTTGCCTGCTGGCATGGAAAAACTGGAGCCCCCAGACAGCCCTTCCCTACTAGATTTGATAAACTAAGAATAGCAAGGATTAAGCTTGTAAATGGTAGACCAAACATGTCTGAGTATCTTTCCCACCTTCACAGGCTTCGATGTCTGATACTCATTGAGAGGGCTGTAAGCATTTCTATTTTTGGTATTGCATTAATTTGAAGATTTAAGTTTCAGTTTGTCTAAATGTTTCATAAAGTATAGTGCATCTCTCATAATTGATTTTTCTTCCCCTTCTGCTTAAAGACTAGAGTGGTCAAGTTTTTGATTAAATAAATCTGATCTGTAAGATTTATTTGGTAATGACTGCTGTTCTTTTATTTTTTTTAATGGAAACATTCTTTTTTTATATACTGGATGTATGTGCCGGTATATAGAAATGGAATGAGTCTTTGGAATAATCCTGTTGTCATCATAAAAGGTCTTCAGCAGTTCAGAAAGATAAGAAATCATCATCAAATCATTATCATCATCATCATCATCATCAAGAACATCTTATAAATACAATTTTTATTTGTTTATATCCCATCTTTATTATTTTTTACAAACAATAACTCAAGAAGGTGAACATATTCTCCACCTATTTTTTGCACACTAAGCCTGTGAGGTGAGTTGGGTTGAGAGAGAATGACTGGCCCAAAGTCAACCTAGCTGACTTTAATGGCTAAGAAGGGATTTGAACTCACAGTTCAAATCTTCTGCTTTCTAGCCTGGTGTCTTAACAACTAGACCAATTAAAAAGCCCCCTTTGTGCGAAATGTTATGTGAAACATTCTCCTCTGTTTTTAGTGTAAAATATGTGAAGTATGAAAAGGTGGAGATTTGGGGGAGGGGGGGGAAATGTTGTATATATAGTTGGATGACTTCTTAAATCCTGCACTTTCTAGATATACATGATCTCTCAATAGTTTTATAATAATCATTTTAATTCATTGGGAGAATAGAACCAAATATTCCTTGGGTAAATGATTTTACACAATTCATTTAATTTGCACCAAAAGGAGGAAATAAAATATCAGTTTTAATTGCCTCCATCCCATCATTGGGCATCAAGCAAACTTATTTTGCTCAGGGTTTATTTAGCATTTTCCTATACCCACAAGGACTATTGTTCACTTAAAATGCTTAGTTTGCAAATAATACAATAATAAAAGAAGCTGTCATGCTTCAAAGATAATGCTGAAAATTGCAGAGTGGGTTGGGAGAGGAAAAAGAGAAAGGCTGATTAGAAGAGGTGATAGCCAACAATTTATTTGCTTGGTTTAGCTCAAAATCAAAGATTTTAAAGTTTATAAGCAACTCAGTGGATCCCAAGAGCATTTCAGGTTCCGTTTTGGTTCCTGTGTGATCCATTTGCATGTCCGTTTCTTTTGGGAATTACAGAAGATATAATTTCCAAAAGTTGGAGGATTCAGCATTCTGATTACAGCTGCTAGGCTGACTGTCATTAAATACTGGGAATTCAGGATTTATTTAACCAGTGGACGAATCATTGAACAAATAATTATGCATGGAAGGCTTTTAATAATGGCAAAAAGATATGAGGAAGAACATTATTTTCCTAATAATACTTCTGTCCCTGCTGGAATTAAATATGCAATAGGCATCACTGCTAATTTAATGATTCTGAGTTTTTTAGAATGTTTATTTACATAAATTTGATTTATGCTAACAGAATGTGGTTGGGTTTATGTTTGAAGCGTATAATTCGGATTATTATCATTATCAAAAAATGCATTTGGAGGGAAATTTATACTCAGAAAATCCATTAGTAGTGACCCTTCCCGAGAAACTACCCCATACTTTGATTATGGTTCAAGCAATCAAAGCTCACAAATAATTTGTATATTTGTCTGCATGTCACTTGTGTATATTTGCTTATTTATAAATGCCTTCATTTGACTGATATTTCTCATTTATTTTGCTGTTCTGCAGCTGTTCTGCTCATCCATCTGTTTATGTCTTGTGGTGCCAAAAGAGTCAAAAGGGATTCAGATGAATCTTTCAGATTAATGGATTGGAGGCTAGTTTGGGGTCTTGGGCTGCAAAATTTGAAGGTAAGATGGTATTCTGTCATTCCTGGCAAATTTCTTTACTTTTTCTTTTGCAAAAACATCCAAACCATTGACTCTTCAATGAGGAAAATATGAAGACTTATTAGAAATGCATCTTTGCAAAAAATGTCTTTCTTTTGGGCTCTCAGCATTTCTACCCTATTTTCTCTGCTTGTAATGTTTATGGCTGCTTACAGTCTGTATAAGAAAATTGCTCAGACTGCATTTGTATAATTTATTTCTGCTGGTCTCTCCTGTGCCATATAATTGCTGCTACGTTGTTTGGTTAGAAATTTTTTTTGGAAACTAATGATGTAATTTTTAAAAATCATTTTTATGTAAGTCTTTATAAACAGCTGATTTGACAGATATAAAGTAAACCTTCAATTGAATGGACCATTTGTAAGTAGAGACTGGCTATATATTAAGCCCAAATGCCCATTAAATCTGAGTTTATGTGAGTTGCAACAATTTGTTCATTTGAATAATGACATGTGGCAGATTAACGCAGATACATAAATTATGTCATTTACATCAATGTATGTCATTTGTAAAATTATGTAATGAGGGCAATAATATAAATTACATTATTAATGTGTACCATTGTATCATTATAAAGACAATATAAATTTATAAAAATGATGGAACTTGTCTGGATTACTGTAGAACAAAGAACTTTATATGTTAAATGCTGAAACATAAAAATGTGTTCAGTGTTTCCAAAATTTACTAAACAAAGGTCCATTAAACCAAGATTTACTGTATATGGAAATATATTTGTGTATTGAAATGAACAGTGTTTTTTATAAAAGCTAATAGATATTAGGATTTATAGACTAGAATATATTTCAGGTGATCCATGCACCTAGGAAAGAATTAAATAAATATAAATGAATATAATTGGTAAATAATTAATTATATGAAATAATTAATTTTAAAGGGATAAAATCTGGATATAATTGAACTAATCATTACAAATTTGAATCTCAGGGTACATTGTTGACTAAATTTTATGGTTTAAGATTCTTTTTAAAAATCAAGAACTCTAGCAATACAATTATTTTGCCTTCCAAATCACCTATTCCTGCTTTATCTGTTCAGTCTTCCTTGTTGATTAACATTCCATGGGAGATAGCTGTTCCCCCTTTAGCTTCCTCACTCCTTTGAAGAGGAAAGTTATTTTTAGGGGAAATTAGGAATTTACTAGGAAGATCATCCTTTGTAGAATTAGTGTCCTGACAGATGTCAAGGTAATTAAAATATGTGATTTATTGTGATGGGCATCATCTATATCTTCTCATTTTACTTGGTTGATAGTATATTAGAGCAATCAGAGAAGCGTGATAAGTATAGTTTCTGCTCCTTCTACTTATTTTAATTCAGATCCTCTCAGTAATTCTACCAGGTTTAGTCCCTTGGATATTTGTGTAGCAATAGCTATTTATAGGCTTTACTGTCTGTCACCTTTACTGCACTTAGAAAGATGTAAATTGTAGTCTTCAAACATGAGAATGTCCTTAGCAGATGTCATATAGTCATGAAATCATATGTGCCTTATCTTATTTAGTTCTTATTTAGTATCATACTCCTAATTCAGTGGTGTTAAACTCAAGGCCTGGGGGCCAGACCTAGCCCGCAGGGTGCTTAGATCTGGCCCGGGGGCCCGCCCTGGAAACAGCGAAGGACCCGTGGTGCCTCTGCCAGTGAAAAGGGAGCTGAGGAGGACTGCATGCAGCCCTCCTGAGCTCCGTTTTGGGCTGCGACGGCCTCCTGCAACCCTCTGCCAGTGAAAACAGAGCTCGGGGAGCTCCCTTTTCACTGGCAAAGGGCTGCAGGAGGCCATTGCAGCCCAATATGGAGCCTCGATGAGTAACATTGAGCTGGCCACGTTCATCCTGGCCACGCTCCCCCGGCCCCTTGAGGTCAAACACAACCCTGATGTGGCCCTCAATGAACTCAAGTTTCACACCCCTGTCCTAATTTCATTCCAATTTCCTCTCCACTTGATTTCTACTGTTCCCCTGCTTCCCAGTGGTCAGTTGATCTTTGTAACAAATCATGTAACATGAAACATCTCTAGCTATGTCCCCCATTAACTTCCATGTGCAGTTTAATGACTGAGAATATTAGCAGAAAATATTTATTAACACTTAGTTCATTTTTATAGATTTATGTGTCACTGTCCATACAAAAAACATTAGGATGGCGGCAGTTCCTATATCCTGAATTCTTATTTGTTTGCTTTGTTTGTACTAAATTATATTTTGAGACAGATGCAGTATTCTAGTGCTAGCTTTATTGCTTCTGAGCTGACAGAAGGACAGTGCCATTAAGTAAATGTCAACTGTGCTTGTTTGGCTTTGTGTTCCTTGTTAATAATTACAGACAGGAAGCTACCTATTTCCTTCTCTCTGCCTGCCTTCCTCACAGTGGAAGTGTGTGGAAGCCAGATGTTCTACCTAGGGCAGAAGACAAGGATGGCCTTGAACTGCCAACTTAAAAAATTACAATCGTATATGTTCCTTTTGAGGCACCCAAGTCATCTGAAGTGTATGGTTCAAAACAGAAGGATGAACTTAACTAGAATTACTCTCGTTTTCCAATTTGTTACAACAGTGAAAGACCTATTGTGTTTGTAACTGTTGTAACAATATATATTTTAGAAATAATATAATACAAATAAAAATATAAAAACAATATAAATTTTAGAAAAGAGTAAATGGGGGGGGGGACCCCTGTACACATATATATGCACATGCTAGACAGACCACATATTCCATCCTTCATTCTGTCAATCATCCTGTCTTCCTAACCGAACTGGATGTTTGGATTAATAATAGTATTGTTTGTCTTTTTAAAAGTCTAGATCATAGGTTTCTAGTTCTCATGGCAGCAGGAATGCGTCTGCCTGGGAAAGTCTCTGAATCCAGTGCAAGTGGGACTTCTAATAATGAGATGAGTAAGATTTGTTTGCTCAGCATGGTTTCTCATCTCTTCACACAACTAGGGCCAATTGCAGCAACTGCACAGAATGTTTCTGCATATCACATTGCAGCTCTGTTATTTTGATCATATTTTTTCCAAAGAAATAACGGTTCATTTATATTCACTGGAGTTAAAATTACTGTGTTAAATAGCTGTTACTGCAGTCATTATGAACTGGCCTGGCTGCATCCTGGGGTCTAAATGAAGCTAGTATTCTTGTAAAACCTTTCATTCCTTTTATAGTACCTGCTTACTTCAGAAATCCTTTCAGCTCAAAAGAAATGCCGGTCCTACCTATTGGCTAAATAAAGAGGCTGCAGGCACAGAATAAAATGCAACAGGGCAAGGACTCTGGACAAAAATCTTGACTTCCCTTCAAAAAAAATTATTTGAAGAAATCTTTGATTGAACAGAAGGAATAACAGAATAAAATAAAGCAGTTTTTAAGACTTACATTTTGGTCATGGTCCCTGTTATGCAGGATATTTCTGGGGATTAGAGAAGGCACGAACAGAATATAGGGAAATGGCTTTAAGGAGTAGAGAGCATCATAAAGATAATTTAATTATCAGGCCACCTTATATATGTAAACATATTCAACTCGAAACTTGACTTTTGGTCTATCTGTCTCCAGCCAGTTAGTCACTAGCGGGGTCATTTTTCACAGGTCATATTTCAAGGTTTGTAAAATAGATGGCTCTCTGTCAGGGATTGGAATGACTTTTCAGATGTCCCACTGATTATTATTTGTCAGTCCCCAAATAAAGAAATGTGCATTTGGGATTTAATCAGGTATTCATGTACTGTGGTGTACAGAAAGTAGTGTAGGTACATTATGACAGTTTAAAGAGAGTAAAGGGAATGTTACAAATCTGCTGTCCTTTGAGCAGCCTGTGAGTTTTGTGGAATAGAGTAATTTACTTGGGATGAAACACTACTGTACTAAACCTTGCCATTAGGACAGCATGAGAGATAGGCCTAAAAGGGGTAAAAGATAAAAATGCAGATGAAATAAAATGTATTCTTGAACAGGATGAATTGGAGGAAAGGAAAGCATCGTTGTTTCTTTTTGTAATTCTCTCCAGAGTCTTATACAGTTTATTTGTTTATTTCCCCAAGATATCCTGTACTTTATCTCATAGGATTAATTTTTGATGACTTCAGAATAATGAGATTCATTTCAGATGGCTCAGGTTTTTGGAGGCCTTCCCACGCTCTTAAATCAACACTGGAATAGTGTTCTCGGTATATAGCACAGCCTATTCGTCAAAATGTTTGAATACTTTATCCCCAGTTGAGAGTAGTTCTTTTATCATCTCTAGGCAGCGAAAGGAATATGTAATATTGTATAACTGGAACATTGATTTCAAAGGTAAGCTTTGAATCCCTTGGGGTCCATTTTACTTAGTGATTTTTAAGATTTGCCTATTGTAATATGAACTGCATGTATCTACCTTTGACTAGTATTCAGAATCTTCTAACTAGTCAAAAATGCTGCTGCAAAAGTTTTGCTAGAAGTTGAAGGCTTCTCTTATGCTTGCACCATCAATGCTAGCTATCACCAGGAGCTGTGGTGGCACAGTGGTTGGAATGCAGTATTGCGCGCTAACTCTGACCATTGCCAGGAGTTCGATTCTGACCAGCTCAGTCTTCCATCCTTCCAAGATCGGTAAAAATCAGGATCTAGATTGTTGAGGGCAATATGTTAATTCTGTAAACCACTTAGAGAAAGCTGTAAAACACTATGAAGCCGTATATAAGTCTATTGCTGTTAGTATATCAAGACAGGACTATCCCAGTTACCTGAGATGTGGGAACTCCAAAATATCTGAGGATTAATGCAAGCTGATTTCAGTTTCCTAAAACATATATTAGGATAGTAATATAATAAGAATGGATACTCAAAAGATTCTATGAATTGTTTTCTTGGCCAATTAGTGAGAATCTTTCTTCCCTAATTTATACATTGAACAGAATGCTAGTTTTGTTCCTACTTTTAATATCAAGGAATTTGGGTCTTGTGAGCCTATAATCCCAGTCGCAAGTGGCAAAAATCCCACTAGCACACTTTGTTGTACCACTTCTGAAGCCTATTTAACAAATTTTGAAGATCTTAAACTACCAATTTATACAACTGAATTTTTGTATGAAGTTAAGAGAAAAAGTTGGCAGACATTTGGAATTGAGCAGCAGAAGACAGAATTTGAAGTATGTGCAAATGATGAGCATGTAAATTTAACAATACACATTAGCAAAATGTATAAATTTTTATTGAAATTTGAAACTGAAGAACAACAAGTAAAAAGATATAAAAAATGGGCTAAGAATTGTGGACAAAAACTGATGGAATAGTGGGAAAATATGTGTTTAAAACAATTGAAACTTACATGAAAGGATTGAAACTTACATCAGTGTATAAGAACTTTTTGTATAAAATTAGATATTCAGCAGAGTCATGGCACGGGGGAAAACACTGTTCCTGTGTCTAATTGTTTTGGCATGCAATACCCTATAGGGGTATGCTGAGGAGAGGAATTGAAACAGTTTATGTCCAGGATGTGAGGGTCTATAAATATTTTCTGAGCCCTCCTTTTTTAAAAAAATTTATTCTTTAAAAACAAAAAATACAAAAATCTCATTTCCATTAACAGTTATTGTGTCATTGTATATACATGTTTCTTGTTTTGTGACTATAAATTATTTTTATCATTATCTTTCACCCATTTGTACCACCTCTCCCATGTTGCATAGTATTCTTGATCCACTTTGCCTTTCAGTTCCATAGTGAATTTATCTAGTTCAGCACAGTCCATTATTTTTTGAATCATAACTTCATCTGGTGGTATTTTATCACTCTTCCAATTTTGTGCTAACGTGATTCTTGCTGCAGTTAAGATGTGTACAATAAGGTATCTTTTATCTTTACTCAAATTCCCTTTGATCATACCTAATAAAAACGTTTCTGGTTCCAGATTCAATTTATATTTTGTAATCTTAAAAAGCCATCTCTGTATTTTCTTCCAGTATTTTTTGACCTCTATACATTGCCACCACATATGGAAAAACGTTCATTTCTTTTGTTTGCACTTCCAGCATTCTGGTTTCAAGGTTGGATACATTTCGCCAGTTGTGCCGGTGCTAAGTGCCATCTACAAAACATTTTATATTGATTTTCTTTGAATGCCATCGACAAAGTCAGCTTCCAGTTCTCAGTCCAAGTCTTTTCCCACTCATCCAAATTTATATTATGACCCACATTTCTCGCTCAGGCCATCATTGATCCCTTAACAATTTCCTCCTCTAATTCTACCTCCAGTAAATAATTATATGTTCGTGTTATAAATTTTATATCCTTATCTTAAAGTTTTCAGTAATCTCCCCATTTATATATATATAAAGTTTTCAGTAATCTCCCCAATTACCCTAGCTTTTTGGTTCGAATAAATTGTGCCAATCATTTTCTTGAATTTAGATCCAAATCCCATATTTTCGACCTGTTGGATCAAGAACTGCCAGCTGAGATTGTCGAAGGCCTTCTGAGCATCCAAGAAAATCAATGCTGCCTGCTTTCCCGGGTGGGCCTCATAGTATTCTAATACATTTAATACTATCCTTATATTGTTCCTTATCTGTCTAGAAGGTAGAAAACTGTTCTGGTCAATATGAATAAGTTCATTTAATATAATTTTTAGTCTTTCCAACATTATTGTTGCGAATATTTTATAGTCTGCGTTCAGGAGTGAGATTGGTCTATCATTTTTAATCTCTTTGTGATCTAATTCTTCTTTAGGAATTAGTGAGATATTCACTTCTCTCCATGAATCGGGTAATTTGGCAAAGTCTAATACCTCATTGTACACATCTAACATCACGGGTTCAAGACATTCATAAATACATTTATACAGTTCCACCGGAAGACCATCCAGCCCTGGCGTCTTATCTTTCTGCCTTTCAACCACCCTTTTCAGTTGCATCACTGTTATTTCTTTATTTAAAATCTCTTTCTGTTCCTCTCTAATTTCTGGGAGACCTTTCCTTTTCAAATATTGTTTTATATTCGCAGGGTTTATTCCATCCTCCTATATAGTTGTTCAAAATATTTTTGTACTATTTTCTTTTTCTCAGTCATTCAATATTCTAATTTTCCATCATCATCCTCCAATTCTTGTATCAACCTTCTTTCTCGTCTAATCTTAATTTATGGGCTAACCACCTCCTTGGTTTATTTGCATGTTTGAAAAAATTCTGTTTTGCCCTTTTCACTTCTTTAACTCTCTCTTCCCGATTTATAATGTTCAATTTATGCCTAATAAGAATCATCTCTCTCCTCAATTTTTCATCTTGTGATTTTTTTTTGTAATCTACTTTTTAGGTCTTTAATCTCCTCCTGTAATTTATTCTGATTTTGCCATCTTTCCTTATTCCTTTTCGCTGTATATGCTATTACCAGCCCCCTCAAGACTGCCTTTGCTGTATCCCATAAATTCTGTAATGATGTTTGCTCCATTGTATTTTCCTTAAAAAAAAGTTCCATTTCTTTCTTAATTTTCTCAACAAAATCTTTCTCCTTTAAAATTTGGGGATTAAGTATCCACCTTCTATTCTTCCTTTTCCTTCCTTTCCAAGTTATTTTTAATAGGTTATGATCAGCCCATACATTTGTCATAATCTCTATCAAATCTAGTTGGTTTCCTAGTTCTGCGTTCATCCACACCATGTCTAATCTAGACCACAATTTGTGTGGGTTAGAGTAGAACGTGAATTCTTTTCCCCCCAAATTTATTCTCCTCCATTGATCTGCCACATTTATTTCCTGTGTCATATTGAAAAAGGATCTGGGCAAAATTTTCCTTTTCTTTTTGTTCTTTGCATTACTAAAATAATCCTTCTAACCTGCACCATATGCAGGTCTTCTATAGAAGGCAGACTGGTTGAAATTGTTCTTTCTGTAGTCCTTACTATTCGGAGTCTGTACCTGTCCTGTTTAGTTGCTGTACCAAACCAGATAGTTATAGAAGTACAAATGACAGTTGCAATATCAATGGGTCTGAAATGCTCACAATGAAGGAATAGTTAGTGAAGATAACAGAACTAGCAAATGGAAAAACTAACTTGACTGATTAGAGAAAGATCAACATATAAATTTATCAGTGACTGAACACCCATGAGAAAAATGAACTTGACATATATGGGTTTGAGGATTAGAAAGGGTAGCAGATTCTTCACATCAGTAAAAAAGAAAATTATGATATAACTTTAGAGAGAGAGGGCAAAATTTAAATGTAATTATAACCACTGTCAAAAAGTTTGGTAGCGCTTCTTTATAATCCTTTTTTTCCATTTTTAAGTTTTCTTTCTATTTTCACTATTTAATATTTTTGTTTATTTTCCTTATTTTCTATAGTTTATATTCTTCAAAATTTCTTTAATAAAATTATATAATTTTAATAGTTTATCCATCTATTTAAATTAGCTGGATTAAAACAAATAATTCAAAATCAGTATATAATTATTATAGTGATATCAGTCTTGAACAGTATTCATTTTATCTAAATTTATCTTTCCTGATAAGTTCAATGAAATTTTAACCATCTATTTACAATAGTATTTATTGCGATTAAAAATGAACGCTTAAAACCATGAACAGAATTTTGTTGATAGTATTTTGGACTTTATATTATGTCTCTAACTGGGCATGTTAGCTACCAAAGCCCTAAATGATTTGACAGGGGGCTTAATTATGAAAAATAAACAAATATTTTCCAAATATTTAAAGGAATTCAGACCACAATTAAACCACCAGTTTTTACAGATTTCTATATTAAAATCCAAGGAAAGCAAATAGGATTGCCTCATTGACATTTTTGAATAATTGCTGAATAATTATGTAAAATATACATAAAACATTTGTATGCATGCATATGTAATCGATAAAACATAGTATATCATCACCAGCTTACGGTCATTTCCAACTACGGTCATTTCCAACTAAAGTTATAATTTAAAATAGGTCAGTGATTAAGTTAAAAATAGAAAATGAGGGATACTCAGATATCATTATTTTAACAGGGGATATCTTAAAGGAAAATTCCATTTGTAATAAATGTAGCACAAGGAATAGAATACCATTTTATTTCAGTTGATAAAAGTAGGAGGAAGTCCGTATTTAGGGAAATGTGGAAATTCATTATAGCAAGAAAATGGTATTGTTTTTCTTTCCTTGAGTTTTTTCTCCTAGACAGTTTCTGCATTTATTATTGAATACTGAGATTTCTAGTTCTTATTAACTTTACATCAAAAATGCTGTTTTGGAGCTGTGGAGCTCAGTGTTGCTGTTCCAGATGGTGACTGCCCCAAGATCTAAAGGCTTTTGAAATCAGATATTGATGCTCAGAGCACACTGACTTTTCAAAATTAAAGAGACAGCATTTTTTAAAAACCACCTGTTTTATTCAAATGTTAATATTCTAAATACTTACATCACAGTAATATTAAAATCCTCAAAGGTGAGGATAGTAATAGTGCAATATGAGAATAGTAATAGTACAAGGCAATTTTGGCTCATTTTATTTTAAGATTTTCCTTTTGTATATGTGTGTGTATGTGCTGGTGCTACTTTCCTAAATTGCTGTATAATTTTGCTTTTATTTTATTTTTTGTAAGTATGGAATGTAAAAGAGAACAGTTTGCTAAAAATTACATTAAGAATGTTATTCGACAGATGTCAACATATAAATTTAATTAATAAATAAAAATATTTGCTTTTGCACTGTGCAATGGTTTGAATCCATTTGCAAAGGGGTGTCCTGTTGCTTGAATGTAGCATTTTTTTAAAATAGCCTCATCTTTTCCCAGGTTGCAGAAATTTCTCCCTAGCAGTCACATGTTCCTGGATATAGAGGCTTCTGCTTTAATGAGCCGCAGAGGTGCTGTGTTTCTGTTTTCATGTATTATGGAATGCCTCTTTTTAATGAACTCTGAACTCTGAACAGCACAATCTTATGTATGGTTATAAGTCTGCTTCCAATAATTCTCATGCTGCATCAACCTTTTAAGCTACCTAGATGGCCAGTTTAGATTTTTGGGGGGCTTTTATTGTCGACATAATGAACAATAACATTTTTCATAATTTAAAAAAAATGTCTCTGTGCATACACCCTTCATTTCAAATTTGCAGACTCATCATCCTCTGTTCACTTGGAAACCTGCCACATGGTTGAATTTGCCAAGAGATAAAAGATGCAGGATCAAGTTAGAGAAAGTGTATGTTACTTGAACAAAAACTTTAAGGAACAATAAAGACAGCTCTTTAAAAAAATAAAGCAATGACTAAGAGCAAGGCTTTCTTTTCCCAGTATCGAATGATCTATATCTGCATTTATTTCACTGCTAAACATACCAATGTAGAACCCAATACTATAGGATGCTAACACTGTAGTTGTGTTAACCTAGTAAGAGAAGCAAGGATGAAGGACATATTAACAGCTTGAAAAGTAATACTTTGTGGAACAGAGCTGGGTAGGATAATTTACATAAATACAAATATGAGTTTGGTTTCATTTTTTCCCTAGGTTAATTTTTTATTACAATCTCTAAGTAGAAAGTAGGAAGGCCTTCTGGACAATTAAAGAGATTCCTTTTGTTTTTCCAGTGGGATACAGAGGAGGGTGACCCAGAAAAGGCACTTGTTAGCCTTCAATAACTGGCAAAGAATTTCCCCTTTTCTGGGAACTTAGAAAAACAATGCTAGGCATAAAAAGTGATATATCTGATGAGTGGTGATTTAAAAAGGTGAGATTAATAGAGAAGGAACAAGGAAGGACCAGCAAGTGAGGAAACTTTTGGGATAATAGCGGTTGAGTCCCATGGCATCCTGTCACGATTAATGCAGTTGTGGGAGTAGGACAATGTCAGGGGGAAGAAATAAACTTATTACAACATGGTTTAAGTTCTGTAGTAACAGTGAAAGAACAGAAAAGGACAAAGCCCTCAGGAATGGATGTTGAGAAAGCCATTGCAAGTGTTATATGTGAATAACTGCTAAAGAAATTGGCCTGGAAATCTGGAAGTCATCTTTTTGTTGCTTGCATACTAAGATAAGATAACCTTTTTTGTCACTTTTTCTGTGTATACACTGGCATACATTAAAAATGAAATTCTGATGCCCTCTGTCAGAAGAAAAAAGTATGTACACTGTATACACACACACACACATGTATAAGCGGAAAAAAGGGTCTTGAGAGAGTACTATTACTACTATTTGAAAGAGAGTTGAATTGAACAACATTTTTTTGCTATTATGAATATTGTCGCAGTGAGGTGTATTCAGAAACTCTTTCAGATTAGTTCTCTTCCCAAAGAGGCAATAGATTTGATTTCTTATGTACTTGGATAGGTTCAATTATAGAAACTAGCAAGGAAAAATAGCAGTGCTCATATTAGGGATGAGTTGGCTACAACAGTCTCCTCTCTGGCAACCTCCTGGTTAGAGTATTGCACTGCAGTTTATCTTGGTCTGCTTTTTAAAGATGACTTAGTGTCTGCAGCTGTGCAGAATGCAGTAGCCAGCCTGCTGTCTGAGACATATTTTATTGACCATGTCATACGGATCCTATAGGCTGCCAGTCTGACTTCAGCATTAATACATGTGTTGTGCCTACATGCCATTCAAGCCAATACTGAGTTGCTTAACAACTCAATTTGCACAGGTAAGGCACAGTGATGTTTAATGTATGTGATGATGCCATCGGGCAACCTATTTGCTTTATAGATTTGCATACCCAGCATGGGATGCAAATACATAAGTAGTTGCATTTACATCACTTGCTTGTCCACGTGCCCCTCTCATGGATGTCCCACCTTTTCTGGCATGGTGTTTCACCTTTGGAAAGAGAAATTTACAGGCTCTTTCATGCAGTGGATTGAAGACCTGATTGCACTTGTCACCTATGAGCAGATTGCTGGTATATGTAGATCTTGTACGGACAAGTAGAATGAAATATGGGACTCATTTGTACAAAATACAGTATGTTAAAAAAAGTGAAAAAAGCTAAGTTGATTCATACTTGAATTATATTTTCATTTTTTAAAAAGCATTTTCTATGTGATTTTTTTCCCCTTTTATTTGACAGTATATGTATTTTCTCATAAGTATCTTTCATGGGTTTTTTATTTTTATTTTTTGTTATTATTTAAAAAAACAATTACATGTTTTTTGGAATGCCTTTTCCTGGGGCCAAGCATCTTACTTTTTGGTGCTTAGGAGAAGGGTTAATTTGCATTTCAATTGAGAGTTAAAATTTTTGTCCCGCTATTCTTTCCAATAATGTGGGCCTATCTAGTATCAAATCATAGTTGTTAACTATTTTAGAATTTTGGAGTAGTGTGCGTTTACCTCTTATTTTACAGTGTATCATGAGGTGCTATTTAATTTCATAAGAATTTTAAAATCTCAAGCTTTATGTGCCTTGCTTGTTAAAAGCAGGGTGTGGCATTGGTGTTTTTTCATTCTTTTATATACCCTGCAGCAAACCAGGGGAAATGGTGTGTAATATAAAATGTACAGCTTGGATTAGCCTGACGGATTTAAAGTGTTTGGTGAGTTTAACTTTGTTGCACTCAGGAGGATGGGGATAAATAGGGGAATGTCTCAAGGCCCTTGCATTTAAAACGGTTGATAAGGATGAAGGAGATTTTGATCTGAAGCTGCAAAGCTCTGCATTGCCTTCTTGCTAATTCAGGAGGCTTCCCTTTGGAGGAAGATATTTGGGCAACCCAGGTGAAGGTCCCTGCTGATCTCTTGAAGTTTGCCTCCCTAATTTGGTAATGTGTTGCAATGATTTCTTTTTCTTCAGGCTTTTTGCTCAGTGATGTCTATTCTTTCTGGTAGCAGAAGTCCATTCTTTCTTTCTGGTTCCCCCCTCTTAGGCAGGCCTTAAAATGGGAATTAATGTTAAAAATAGGTGTCCTCTACATTAAAAATAAGGACAGCAGCTCTCAAACTGTGAATCTTCCTAAGATACTGGAGAATCAAGAATGTGAAAAATAGGTTGGAATAAACTCTGTAATGGAAGCATAGAGTTGTAGGAGGGTTGCCTACTATTGTCAGATAGGCAAAAGATACTACATTAATTCAGTACTGGTTAGCTATACATTTCTGGACCAAATTGAAATCTTGCTTTGGCCTTTAAATCTGATTTGGGGCCAGATTATTTGAAGAAATCCTAATGCTTCCATTGTATCTGCATTTTTATTTATTTAACCAGATTTATAAATCTGCCCATCCCACCCATGTGACAATGGGCAGGGTACAATAAATAACCAGTTAAAATATTAAAAACAACAGTTAAAATCATTAAAGACAAATATAGTAACATAAAAGCAAAACCATGGGAGAACAAATCACAGTGTAACCATCTTATGTGCTCCCCATTTGGGTCCCCCACCCCAAGATTTCCTAGATGCCAGTAAAGTCAGGTCTAGACAATAGATTTCACTTCAGCACTGATAATAAAATCTGCCTTTAGAAGACCAGAGGAGTTAAAAGATAAATATATTCTTGTTTGAATGCTGTCTATTGTCTCAGATATGCTACCTGCCAATTAAATATGTCTCTGAAAACAATGCTAAGATTAACACAGTATCTGTTATCTTCTTGACTTTGAGATTAGTGAGATTGGCAGAAACAAGGAACAGAATTTCAATATTGGCTATCTTGTCTTGTGGAATTGGTAATTGGCTTCCTCAGTTGCAATAGTCAAAAGTACAACTTTTTAAAATTCTTCTTAAGCTGCTTCCTGTCAAATTCTGACAGTTAAAAGCTATAAAACCACTTATCAGGTTATACATATTGTTTTTATATTAAAGGTTTGTTCATATTATATATCACTGTTTTCAGTGGTTATGATGCAATTAGCTGTCTAGGGGTCCCAAATTGCAACATTTAAATATTTATAAGAGAGGCCCTGTGATCTACCAGTCCAGATGTTGGATTCAACATTGTCCTCAGCCTTGAACTCACGGGGTGACTTTTGGGCAATAATTCTTTTAACCCAATCTATCTCATACAATTTTGCTATGGGGGGGTGGGGGGGGGGGTGGAGCCCTGTGTATGGTGCCTTTTGCTCCTGGTGAAATCTGGGATGTAAATTTTAAAAATCTATATATTTAAAAACCACAGTACTGATGCTGCTCATATGTTAAGACATTATTATTGGCACAAATTTTATATTCTTATCTGGGGGTTCTTTTTTCTAGAAAGTGATCTAACATCTCAGTGCTATCTAGTTTAATATGCTGCTTTTGAAATGGTCTTTGCTTTTTATAAGGACTTTCTAGGACCCCAGTTAAGGCTCTCATACCTATACATTTCCCAAATGCACTATTTCAATAGTGGTAAAGTGATATAAGAACTGGGAATAGTGGATTCATCAGATATTTCTGTCATGTATCTGTGGGGAATGTGAAAGGAGGTGGGAGGAGGATGGCATATCTACAATTCAGTTAAGTGACATGAGGTGTTACATTTTTATGGTCTTGCTGAACCAATGCATGAAAAGTAATAAAAATGGGGAAGCAGCTGACATGCTTTGAATGCTGAAGGTTCCAGATTCAGTTCTTGGCACTTTTAATTGGAATTATATTTGTTTGCTTAAACTTACATTCTGCCCCTCTTGCCTGGAAGTTACTCTAGGCAGCTTACAAACACAAAAACAAGACAAAACATTAAACCTTAAATCAATAAGTATTAACACTGAAAGAAATTTAAAATTGAGAAGATATGAAGGAAGAGAGCAAGATGGACACGGGGAAGAAGTGGGGACTTATCTTAGTCCATTAATGTTTATGGAGATTCTTAATCATCCAGGTCATCCATTGTCCCAAAGGTACCTTTCAAAAGGCAACTGGATGAAATAAATATGCTTTTATGAAAATCCTACTTTTAATAAATAAAAATAAGAGCATTGTTTAACTTTTTGCAAATATCTTCAATATTTGTGAAACATTTTTTTATTTTCGCAGACCCCTGGTGGAGGGTCTTGGATCTCCTTGGATCATACTTTAAGAAACACTACTTTTAGGACATGAATATCATAAACTTCCTCCTTCCTGTATCCCCTAGCCACTAGTCATCAGGAACATGCAAGATAACATATAGACACGATTATTTTATCAGTCGGTTCTTTCTAATGAATAAGTATTCTGTGCTAGTTTTCTGTGTACAATTTTATATTGCAAGAGGATACATTTGGACATACCAATTCACACACTGGCCATTTAAATTGGGTCAGAACATGCAGCTATGCTTTTCGATAATCGCAAAACTCCAAATATGGTTTGGAGAGATTTTTTTTTTTTCGGTGATGGATTCTGTCTGTGAGGTTTAGCCAATCTCTGTGCACTGAAATAAATTCAGTTCGGTAAAAATGACTGTGTCTCAATCTGCTCAGTCTTTCCTCTAACATCTTTCCTTGACAGAATGAATGTCAGGCTTGATTTCAACCAGCATGCTGAGACACAATCTTTCTCCAGTCGATATCTAAATAAGTATCACTTTGCTTGCCATTTCCTGCTGTGAATACACATCACCGATGAAGATGAAAAGATGCTAGGGGATATACTGAGGTTTTGAGGTTCATGTACTCTATTCCAGGGGTCCCCAACTCCCACTCCATGGACCAGTACTGGTCCGGGGCATGCTAGAAACCGGGCCGTGTAAACAATCAAAGTCCTGTCTGTGGGATGCAGGCAACACATGAAACCAGGTCCCCACTGGTCCACAAAAAAACCCCTCTCTCTGTGGAACTGGTCCCTGGTACCCAAAAGGTTGAGGGCCACTGCTCTATACAGCAATGGCCAATATTTCTGAGCACAGAGGTAGAGATTAATATGGGAGTACAAATTATGCTGCATAGTGTTGCAAAGGATCCTGTGATCTATTGGACAGATAGGTAATGGATCAGTGGTGATTGTTCAGACAGCTTCTGCTTTGAAAGGCTCTCATCCACAGGTAGGGACTTGAATAGGATAATACTTGTTTTATCCTGTGAAGCAAACATAGCAGCATAGCAAAGTTTCTGTTTGCATTGCCATTTTCAGGTTGCTTAACAGAATGATTCATCAGATCTTGGAGCTATATTTTTTGCAAGCTAGAGGAAAATAAACTTTTGGACGGATTCACGCAACTATGTTCCTTTCCTCGAAGCTCCTGGTGCCTTCTCTATTCAAAAGATTTTGTAGCTTTGAGCCAGGTTGTAATAGGCTCCAAAAGAACATAGTAAACTACTAGAACAAGTAAAAAAATAAAAAAGAGAAACATATCTTGGTTAGGGAGATGACCTTGCTCAAAATTCTGGGTCTGCTGCTGCACTCACTAGGTTTTATATTTAAATACTTGTTGTGTTTCTCTGGGAGGTGTAACATGGAGATAAACAAAGGCTGATTCTCGTCTTTGAGCCTGTTTCTGGCAGCTGATGTGTCCTGAAGTAAAAGTTTTATAACTTGTTTACATTGGGAAGAACAGGCATGCCATGGAAGAAGCATAGAGCAAAAATCAAGGCATCAGGATTTCTGCTGGGTTTGCAACTTTGGGCCAGTCCTTTTCTGTGCCTTTAAAATTTATCCTAACTATTCATAATGTGTACTTGCTGGAGAGTGGGAACTTTCTGATGCTCTCTAAATCAGGAGTCGCCAATCTTTTGGATCTCAGGGACCACCAGACTCATAATTTTAAATCCCGCAGACCACGAATATGAATTTTGACTGACAGTGGCTTGCTGATGCTAGTGGGAATGTCGGTCCCATATTCCAGAGCTGCAGTAGTCACAGGACTGGCCCTTTGGTCATCCCGGAGCAGCAGCTCCTTCACCTGGGTGCACTGGCCTGCCATGGACTGGAGGTGCTGCTGCTCCGGGATGACCAAAGGGCCAGTCCTGTGACTACCGCAGCTCAGGAATATGGGACCGACTTTCCCACCAACGTCAGCAAGCCACCCCGGGGCGGATTTCCCTCCCCCCAAAATCTTACCTTCCAGTTCCAGCTCGCGTGGCTCTACTCAAGGTAAGGTTTGCACTCGGTCGAAGGGCGGGGGCCAGCGGGTGGGCAGGCCACTTGGGGGGTACAGCCTTGTGTTCCCGCACAGCCTGGATTAATTGCTTTGGGGGGGAGTGCTTTGGGGGGACATTTCTCTGCGGGCTACCAACATTTTCTCACAGACCACCAGTGGTCCCCGGCCCACTGGTTGGCGACCACTGCTCTAAATAGTACTGAATCTGAACTACCTGCAGTTTTCACTCCTCACTATGCTTGCTGAGCTGTTAGGAGTTTTTCACCATATTCCTTGTGAATTGCCCAGAAAAACCAAAGAATGACAAAATCTCTATATTGCCTAGAATTATCTTAAACCTGGAATATTTTTCACATGCTTCTTATAGTCAACATATATACTTCACATATATATTTCATTAGATCCTAGACATGTGTATATAGTATGGAGCCTGGATTGACTGCATTTTCTCCATGATAAGCTTGACTAAGGCTTTAAGTCTGGGGTCTTCAAACTTGGCAAGTTTAAGACTCTATTCAACTCCCAGAATTCCTCCTCCAGTCATGTTAGCTCAGGAATTCTGGGAGTTGAAGTCCACAAGTCTTAAACTTGTTTTAAGTTGATTTAAGTAAACACATAAGTTCAGTTATTGTATTAAGCAGCTTGGATGGTCAGCTGTTGGATGGGCATCCCTGACTAGAAATTATAGGAATCATGAATTCATTGAGGCAGAAGGGAAAGCAAGTCAAAGTCCACTTTAGAGGTGAGACAGGATGGAAGGGAGAACACGAAATGGAACATTTCTGTTTTAGGGCTTGAGGCAGTAGTAGAAATATTTTCCAAAGTCAGAAGCCTGACTTTGAAGGAATTTGTTTGCTGCCACATGTTGATTATTAAAATAAGTACAGATACCTAGTGATGTCAGTGGCCACTGGAATTTTTATATTTCTACTGTGTGCCTTGCAGTACAGAGTCCATACACTGTCTTACAATAAGCTTTATTCATTTGGATTGAAGATGCCTAATAATGAGTCAGGGTGATGCTGAATTGTCTGCTTTGTAGCTTTCAAGAGTTTCAGGCAGATTCTCCTCTCCCACCCTGCTTTCCCTTTAGTTTCATTCTGGTTAGAGAAAATCAAACCCAGGTCCTTTATGTGTGTATGTATATGTGTTTTATGTTTATCCTTGCTGTACAAGTACAGGTACCCATGTAATTAAATGAGAGAAATGGAAAAAATGGAAAAAATGTTTTAAATGTACGGTCACTACAAATCCTTATGAAACCCTATACCCGGGGTATCAAACTCGCCACGTCACGTTGCTGTCATGTGAGGTATCGTGACGGTTTTCCCCTTTGCAGAGTTTGGGTGGGCATGGCTTATGTGTGCTTCATCTGGCCCACGGGCCGCCAGTTTGACACCCCTGCCCTAGACTGTTAACTGCTGGGATTCTCATACCATGAAGGAAATCTATCTCATAGGTGGTGTATGTGAATTGGTCTCAAGTTCGGTCCTCAACATTTTCACGTCTCAATGCCAGCATAAAAATTGTGGAGAACAATAGATGGATCAGTCATTTTAATATAAGGCAGGTTTATATACTTTGTGCAGTATGGTATATATTTGGAGGATAATTCACTCTAAGCAGCTCCATCTCACTCTGATAAATAGGACTGCAGGAAAGCTATGGTAAAATACCAAGGCCTTCAACAGTGATAGCTCAAAACAAGAAGAAAGATTTCCAAAAATTTCTTTAAATCCAATCAATTCATAGGCTTAATTATTAACTGTCATATTTAGAGATACTCTTACAGGGAGCCAGAGCCAGGCCTGTATAGGTAAATAATAAAAAAAGAGGCAATCATGAATTACAACCGTGGGCTTCTCTCACCATTCACTTAAACTGCTGCTTCTCATTTCAATCCTCATTTCTAAGACCCTCCAAGTTTTGTAACTAGAGATTTAAGAAAGAAATTATTCAGAGAAAATTGGTGGTGAAAAGAGTTGGACCATATCCATGACCAGGTTTCTCTACAAGGACATAGAAGTCAAGTGCCTGCCAAGAAATGCTCTATTCCCTGCATCTGCTTAGAATGCGCTATATGATGAGGCCTTTCAAAAACCCACTTTGAGTTCAAGGATAAAAAACCTTTCCAACGGCACTTGGCAGTAGCTTCAATACATAATTTAATCCCTGCTCTCATGCAGTAGCACATTTGATAGCTCCCAAAGGGGCAAGAAACCTAGGAGTGCTGGTTACTTTCTTTCTGCTGCCTTTATATGTTAGTTTAGCACTCTTTGGGGAAACTATTCTTATGGAACAGGTAGAGTAGGCTGTCTCTGAAGCTTCCAAGTAGTTTATCTTAAAGAAGTGAGATTTAATGGCTTGGATGAGCTGTGAAATGGCTAGTTAGTTTGGGAGTAGGGCAACATAATAGCTCTGTAGAATCATTGCAGAGCCCATTTCAGTGTCCTGTTTGGTTTCTCATAGTAGCCACAAAATTCTTATACTCTAGGGTGTTTACAAGCAGGATATGTTTCCTCTGTTGCCTGCTGATCACATTGAGTCCTTGATATGCCTATTATCCAAGAACCTCTCCAATTTCCTTTTAAAGCCATAAAAAGGTTAGTGACTATCACCCCATTTTGGGATCACTGCATGTCTATTGTCACAGGAAAAATAGCAAAGAGTTGAAAATCAAAATTCATTCTTTTCAGCATCAAAGAATGATGACAGAGACTGCCTGACAAATTGAAAATTGGTGTTTTTTTGATGTCCCATAGCATTCAGCACCAGTCATAGAGATTTCATTGAGCTGGTAGTTACTGATGGATCTTTTCCTCCTGGCTGTGATTAATTTCTTTTAAAAGATAAGGAAAGCGAAAATATTCACCTTAGTTTTTAATTTGGGGGGTGAATTCTTTTTAATAGGATCTGGTTTTACATAATTACCTTCATTCTTTGAGGCTACAAGTAGATCCAAACAATGGAGCACTTTAACATAATTAGCTGGCAATAAAGCAAATGCTCTATATCCGGAAAGTGTTAGGTTTAAACTTTGGTATATCTAGTTTTTTTGAAAGCGACATAGGAGAGCTGTAATCAGCCAAATTTGATATTTCTGGGCTATATGAATATGAATATATATATATATATATATATATATATATATATATATATATATATATATATATATATATATATATATATTTCTCATTTGGAGTAGGCTTCAGATATCCTTTCCCCCCTTCTGCTATAGAAGTACTTTAGTGGTTTCTATTTTTCTTCTGCCTTTGAGCAACAGCTGTGGATTACATTTCACCAATTTTTTTTTATTAATTCTCCTCATTCTCCCCCCACTCTCACTTTCACCTTTCTCCCAAACCCCCTCCTATTTGTATCTTCCATAAAACACAAACAGCTGAAAGACAGAAGTATATTTTATTCCAAAGCTAAACTAAGCAATATTAGAGCAGTGAAACAGATTTTTCAAGTAATTTTGTTCTCCTGCCATATGCCAAGAATGAGGCTGAATATGTGCCTTGTAAATTTTGGACACAAGCATTTGATGCTGAAAATAAAAAGGGCAATGCAGCTGTTTTGAACCATTGTCAGCAGCTCAAAAGCTTAGCCAGAGTTTTTAATAATGATTTTTATTGTCCAGATCTGTACTCAATAGAAGCTCTTCCCCACTTCTGTGCTTTTTGGGGGAAGGAAGAGTTTTAAGCAAGAATAATAGTACAACATTGTTTTGGGAATAAAAAAGGTAAGAGAAAGAAACAAGGAAAGTACTGGGAATGATAGTGAAATGGAGGAGAAATAAGTTTTGTTAATTATATTTGGCTTAAAAAGCTTGAAATGAAAAGCTTTATGAAGGAGAGTGAATTATTTTTGTCCTTGAGAATCAATGTGACTTAAAACAAGGTGGATATTGCTCTTTATTTTTCTATTTGGATTGGGAGTAATTTTGGCCTTCACCTTGAAGCTATCTTGCAGCCAAACTGAAGAACGCATGCTGGAAGAAAAGCCAAGTACTTAGTGGTTGAAATGTACACTTAGGAATCTGTGTGTAAAAAGCTGGTGCCAAACCCACCAATTTTCACCTTCGCTAGGTATAAACTGTCACTAGAGCAAACAGCAAAGACTCCTTGAAATAAACATGTTGTGTAATGGAGCAATATACAAATTTTGTTCTATTTTTTTTCCTGTTTGGATCTCTTCCTGTTTTGTGTACATTGTGGTTATTTCTCTGATAATTGCCTCTCCTGCTCTTTTAGAATAGCCTCTCTCTTTCAGTAATCCATCTCCCTATATTTTCCTTTTTAAGTCATTCAAAATGATATCAGCTTCCAGTGGCCTTTTCTTTATCTTCCACAATCTTTTGTCACCTTTGATCTCCTTTTGTGGTTCCATTGCTTATCTGCAAGAATGCACTTATTTTTAGTCTAAATACAGTCTGCTACTTTCTCTAGATCTCTTTCGTTAACTCTTATTCCACATACTATCCAGTATATTGCAGGAGATCCATAGTTCAAAAAGACTGTGCCATTGGCCAATTCACCTATCTTGGATTGAGTACACTGCAGTTGGCAAAGCCATGAATTACAAGGCATTTTTATGCTGGGGTTCCATCAAGCTAATATTGAGGGTCTGTAGCAAGACAAACCATTTTCTTGTTATCGGGCAGCAAAATATCTTAAAAATAAACCACATTTTTCACTTTGTCTCTGTTTAGGCCATGGAAGACTAACATCTGTTTTGGCTTACTAGAAGACTTTTTTGTCATTTAATTGTATCACAGGGAATTCTTCAACTGTGAAAGTCTTTTCATAATGTAAAGTCTTAAAACATTTGCAGCTCAGGGTTAAATTGTGGGGGTTTTAGTGCTGTCTAAGCTTTGTGGTTTTTCCTGCAAATGTTTCATTACCAAACTAGGTAACATCAATATTAGAAGGAAGTGAGGTCTGATCTTTATTTGTATATACTCGCGGCTTGCCCTGTCAAGTCTTGGTGAAAGTGTATCACAAGGAGTATCTGGCAATCAAGAAGCTTTTGTATCGATTGTGAGGTTAGTGTCCATGTTTCACTACCATATGTTAGAGAAAGTAGCACATCACTGATTGAATCTCTTTAGGCATATAAGGGGAGGTTGCTCTTGGCCTGCCAACCACATTTAACATGCCATTCAATTTCATTTATTGTATCCCCTTCCATTGAGATCCGTTGGTCTACTATGTTTAGTTCTTCTCCAGATATATTTTTTTTCTTTCTTTGGTGAATTTATTAAACATAAACCTGGTTCTTTTTCAGGTTTATTTTTATCCGAATGTTCCTCCCGCTTTGTGCAGCTCTTGTATGTGTGTTGGTACCTCTTCTGGGTCTTGAGAGAACAACATCATCTGCAAATCTTAAGTGTATATATTTAAATAAATAGTCCCACCTCTGGCATGAAAACTGGCTGGGTGATTTTGTGGCCTGTTACTTTCGCTCAGCCCAATCCACCTCACAGGGTTGTTGTGAGGAAAAGAGGAGGAGGAGGAAGTATTGGGTATGTTTGCTGCCTTGAATTATTCATCAAAATAATGAAGGTGAATAAAAAATTTAAAAAGAAGCATCAATAAGAAAGCTTCCTTGACAGTGTTTCTCGGGTCATCAAGGTTCACTTCATTGTGAGGTCAGCATTGTCTGTTGAAGCCATACTTAACTCATCATGGTTGGGCACAACTGCAGAGGTCACAGCAAGCTTTGTTAATACAATATTTCACCTTCAGGGAAAGATTTTGCAAAATACGTGACGATATTAGCAAAGTGAGGTGGTTTTAAACTCTACTTTTACTGGCCTTCATAATTGGAGTCTATTGATTTTGTTTTTCCCCCCATCTGTGTTTCCCAGTATGCTGCAATTGTTCAGGTGACTGCTCATTTGGAACAACTAAATTGCCTGTTGCAAGAACATTATGTGATTTAGATTGTTGTCCTGCGCAGCTTGTATAAAGTTGTTAACCCACGTTACTTCTCAGACACTGGAATATTGTAGTTATGTGAGCATCACTGCCCTCTGCTGGGTGTAAGTTGCTTTGTGATTGATCATACCTATGAGAGTTCTCTTTTGCCAAGGGCTTGGATATAGCTACCATCTTTGTAAATGCATTGTGCTAAAGCAGAATTCAGCAAGCTTTTAGCATTCAGATTTACATAAATAAAGGTCAATGTTACTAGTAATCATCTGTCACTACCGAAAATTATATCAAGTAATCCTTCTATTTCCCTGGTGTGATTCTATTTCCTTTCTTAGCATATGATAGTACCTGGAATTAATAATGGGTGAAGAATAACTGATTAAAACTCAGGCTACACAGAAAAGAGATGGCTGTTGTTGAATGATTTATCAGTCAACTGAAGTGGCATTTAATATTTTCTAGAGGCAGGGCAGACAGAAAGTAATATGTCCCTGGGTTCCCATTCCAGGAGGACCCACTGCTGACTACAAAAGAAGAGAAGGTGTCATTGCTTTTGGATGCCACACAAGCTCATCCTTTGGAGAACCAAGCCTGTGCCTGATGGATTTTACATTTTACTTAGCAGTCCATTGCAGCCTGTGACAGTGAAAGCAACTTTTCTCATTCATCTAGACCAGCCTCTGATAGGGCCATTTAACAATCTAATCATTGCTGTTTCAGATTATTGCCAATAATCCAGTCAGGTAGCAAGTATAGCTCAACGCTCATTATTGCTGTTTTGCCTGCGTGGACAGACGTGGTTTGGTGATTGGTAGAACATCTGCTGCTGCTCCTTGCTCTGCTGTGCAGGCACTGGTTAATAGTTTCCTTCACGAACTACAGATTGAAAGTGGAGTGGTTGCTGCTGCTTTGTATTATCCAGCCAATGAGACAAGAAAGAAGCTAGGAACAGTGACTGTTTACGAAACCAAGAGGAGCAACAATAGAAGGGATTCTCTTTTCACTCTTCAAGGCTTGCCAATCATTCAACTGCACAATGGGCAATCTAGCAAGCAATCTGACAGATTAACGAAAAGCAATAGCTGCTTGGGAAACTAAGAGAAGTAAGAGTGAACTGTTAGATAGATAAAAAGGAGTGGGAGGAACAGCTTCAGCCTATAAAAAGGAAACCAAGCAGTTAGAAGTCACTTGCTTATGTAACCAAGGCCATATATACCACAGGTGTCAAACTTGCAGCATCACATTGCTGTCACGTGATGTGTCGCAATGTTTTTTCCCTTCACGGAGCTGGGGTGGGTGTGGCCTGCGTGTGATGTATTTGGCACATGGCTGCAAGTTTGACACCCCTGATATATACAGTAGAACTTGCAATGAATGAGGATAAGCTGCAACAATTATGCCGTTCCATTCACTCTTAGATAAGGCAAAGTGGTGTGGAGACAACATTTGGTTGTGATGGTCCTTTAAGATGTTTGTTTAGGTTCATTCCAAAATCTAGATCTGGTCCAGACATTTAGCAAAGCCAGATATTTCCCCATCCCATGCGCATTCGATTTTTGTTTAATAAATTAAGAAGTTTTCATTGGTCTTTTGGCACTTTTAGTCTATTTCACCATTCTGTCAAGAACAGTTTGGATTTTCATTTCTGATCTTTTGAAATACTAGCTGTCTTACTGTGTGAAAATTTGATGAGCATTCTATCAACTCTTCATTCACATTATTAATGAACATATTGAAGACTTGAGGGCTGAAGTGTGTTGTTTTTCTCTACAGTTTGATAAGGATTCATTGATGAGCACTCAATGAATGCAATTATTGTCAACTATATATCAATGTTTTTGTCACATCATTTAGTTCTTTATAAACTAGTTTCCTAATCAATTTCTCATGGGTACTTTGCTAAATGCTTTGTTGATGCTACTGTGTATTATTATTTGTACAACATTCCCATGGTATGTTAAGGAAGTTACTCTTTAAAAAAAAGAGGAAGGATGACTGAAAGATCTGCTTCTGACTAATTTATTCTGTCTCTTGATAATTACCACAAATTTGAATAATAAGCAAAAGAAACTAAATGTATTAAATAAATGGAGATATACCTAAATCTGAATTATAATAACAGCATTCATTGTAATTTTCTATCATTGCAAACCATCACAGCTTCCTAAGATCTAATCAGCTCCTCAAATCCCAATAGCTATACTGCCCTGGTCACAACAAAGTGTTCAGATTTTTATTCAACCCTCCTCAAACAGGTTCAGTTGCAAATCAAACAGCGAGTTCAGCACAAACTTGACAAGACTTAGTCTAACATGTAGTTCTAAGGCCAGTCCAAGGTCCAAACATGGGGTCACAGGGCAAGATGCAAGAAACAGCAAAAGAGTTAAGAAATGGGACACATCGTTCCAGCAATGTCCATTCCAATTAACCCTCTGATTAATTATACTCAAAAACTTACTGGAGGCCAATGCAGTACATGGTTATAATGGGCCACTGCAATTTGTATCAACTGCAGTTCATTGCAGCACCTTATAAAGCATACCACAGTATTTATCCTGAAGGTGTTAGTGGCATGATTTACTGTTGCCAAAATATTATAGAAGGCAAAGAGAGTATTCTGCTCACAAAGGCTAAAATATTTAGGGATAGAACATACCTCTTGTTAGAAGGGGATCTCTCCTATTGGATTGAGGGCTAAAATTGAAGTATGGTTTCTATTTGCTTCTAAAGTTCAGGCTAGCTAAGCCATTGGTATGTTAACCATTTAAATTTGTGTTGTCAATCTACTTCTAATTAGCCCTGAGAAAGAATTCATCCCCAAACCTTCCAACCAAGACAGTTAGACATACTCAATTCATATCTTTTGTGCCTGGGCTTTGACACATAAGTGAAAAGCATTCCCCCTATCCCTTACTCTTCAAGAGGTGGGATATTTGTTCTTTTTGGGGAGATTGGAGGGAGATATCTGGAGGAAGAGAAATTAACAACAATTGGGATTGTATGAAGAGAAGCAAAAACTGAGACCATTCTCCTTCCGATTCAGTTTAAAGGCTGGAACTTCCAGAGAAGTTTTTTTTTAAAAGTCTGACTAAAGGGAAATCAGAAACTGTGTGTTTGTGTGAGGGATTGCATTTGTGTGTGCACTTTCTTATTAATAAAGTTAACTTTTATCTATATGTCAGGGTTCCGACAGATGCCCTAATTAAATCGGGAGTCTCAAGCCAAGCTTCAAAAGAAATCCAGTTATTTATTAGGAGCTTCATACTGGCACGGATCAAGTGGGACCAACTCTGACCTCAGTTAATTCTAACTTTGCCTCTGACCCCCTAACCCAGGATGAAAAAGTTCTATTTCTGTATTTAGAGAAGATGCCATGTAAGGCACTCTCTAGAACGGGTCGCCAACCTTTTGGACCTCAAGGACCACTAACCGGTTCTGTGGGTGTGGCCTAATTTGTGGATGTGGTTTGGTGGTCATGTGACTGGCTGGGCATGGCTTGTATGTAAATATTATAAATATTTATAAAAATATTGAATTTTTTGTAAAAAAGAGAGCAACTTTTACCCAAAATCAGGCAAAGCAGGCAGGCAGATTGAGTTGCTCACAGAATCACAGATTCATTCAGAAATCTATCTATCTGCCATTGGCTAGCTCAGTCTGTCACATAAAATTTGCTTGCAAGCAAACTCACAAAATTAACTCACAACACATCATGTATGTAAATATTGAATTTTTTTTATAAAAAAAGCAATTATTACCCCAAATCAGGCAAAGCAGGCAGATTGAGTTGCTCACAGAATCGTTCAGTGATCTATCTATCTGCCATCGGCTAGCTCAGTCTCTCAAATTTGCTTGCCATGAGTCTGCACTGAATTTGCTTGCAAGCAAACCTTCAGTCCTAAGGGAAGCAGAGCTGAAGATCTAAAGATTAGCTGGAAAACAAGAAATCCAACCATTTCCTGCTTCCTGGCTAATCTAAATCTCCTGACACAGCAAAACAGATGATGGTCGGAAAAAGGAAAAAATAGCAATTTTAGCAGGCAAGTTTGCCGGGTAAGGAGTGAGTGGACAGGGAGGGTTCCCGCGGGCCATGTGGGCTGAGCAGCCTTGTGTTTCTGCATAGCCTGGATTAATTGCTTTGGGAGGGTGCTCTGGGGGTGAGAATTCTCTGCGGCCCACCAAATTTTTCTCAAGGCCCACCAGTGGGCCATGGCCCACTGGTTGGCGACCACTGCTCTAGAACAGGGGTGTCAAACTCACGTCATCATGGCGTCGTCACGTGAGATATCGGGAATTTTTCCTTCTTTGCTAAACCGGGCGTGGGCTTGGCCAGCACATGATGCATCTGACTCTCAGGCTGGGAATTTGACAGCCCTGCTCTAGAAGATAGGAGATGGTGGTAAGAACTACCAAGACTTTTACTAGAGCTGCATGTTGCCGATCCCCGCTCTAAGGGATAGTATGAAGAACTAGATAACCTTTAGCAGAGGTAGTTAGCAACTGCTTACTCTTACTCTAGGAGCTCCACCAAGCTACTAACACAGCAGTTAACTTACTAGTATCGGTTCTTGTATAGATCTTATACATTCTTAAAACGTTATAGATGAACGCTTACTGTAATCTCCAATTCTGTCCAGTTTTAGCTTGCATGTATTGTGTGTATCTAAAACAAATTAGTGATTATAATTGGCACAGATTTTCTAACAAGGAAAGACTCTAATTTGCTCAATGGTTTTCGAGACCCCAGAGTTGTTCTCCTGTGCTGTTGGGATGGTGCAGCCAAAATCTGTTCCCAAACCTTTAGATTCTAGAGTACAGAAGAAAAGCAATTCTCAGTCTAGTAGGATCAGAAGCAGGGTTCAACTTTACTTCTTTCGTACTTTAAATATTTATAGATTGTCCTAGAGTTAAGTATTCTGGGTGATCTACAAGTAAGGAACAATTACATTCAATCCAATATTTTATTTTCAAAAAGGGCAACTCAGAATTTTCATTCTGACCCAAATAACCATGGGAGGTGGTGATGGGGAATGCCAGGTGCCTTTTGAAATGTCAGAATAGTTGCGGGCCACCATGTTCCACAGTGTGGAGCTACTACCAAAAAGTTTTGAAATAAGTAACTATTTGACAGAATTAGAAAATATGGTCTAATCAGAAAAGTGGCAGATTGGAGTAACTGGTGAAGAAGGTGAGTTTTCTAAACTAATGAAAAGTAGATGGTCTGGGAGATTTGTTTAGATGAAATCTCTTTCTAAAATGTTGCAAAGTTTTCATTGAACTTCCTGCAATTCCCCATTCAAGAGCTACAGATTAATGATCTCTTTTTATATCATAAAAATGGCCGTTCTTCTCTCTCAGATTCATGGATAGGTCTAGAATTTCAGAGCCTGAACAGAACTCAGTGGTGTATATCTATCTGTATGCTTGAGTTATCTGACACATATCTTCTCCCCACACCCACTGTTGCTGTAAATGGAAAATACGTTGGTCTTAATTTTTAAAGGCAAGAACATCTTTCTTAGCATTCTTTTGTGACTAGTTCTGAAGGCCATTATATAAAATTAGCTTGCTATTTAGAGGCAGCAAAGAGGGCTGATATGGAATTAGTGTTCTATTACAAGGGCTTTGTGTAAAGCTCTTTAATTATTTGCTGATGGGCTTTTGCTGAAAAACATCTGAGGAGCCAGGCAGAAAATGAAAGGGTAAAGGGCTGAGATCGCTTCTAGATAGAAATGGCAGAGTTCACCACTCCTTTAGCAACTTTTGAGTGACATATAATATTCTGACTTTCAAAGGAGAGTTTAAAAATGTCTCCTGATATTTATTCTATAGTATTGCAGTTTATGTACACCCCCCACTACCTTCCGATATATATAGTCTTTATGAAGATGTGTAGATTTTATGATCTATTCTTAAATGCTTATTTTGTAACTGCAGGTGTACAAAATAGATATATTAAACCACAAGTACAAACTTAGAAGAATTAAAAACAATATTAAAAACATAAAATAAATCCACTGTAAAATCATGAACTATCTGCAGATGATTTCATCTAATTTTTCTAAAGTCAAAAATTAATTTGCTGTAGACAAACCCATCCATAGGGCACAGTTATAACAGTGGTACATTATTATCAGTGCTAAAATCTGTATTTTCTCGATGCTGGCTGCTATAATTCATAACTGGGGGGGGGGGGGGGGATATTCTATTTTGTTAAAAAACTAGAAGTGGAACTTTCATATCTAGGAAATGTTGCCATTCTTGTATTTTGCAGATACTTAACCATCAGTTCAGTTTGTTCTGTGCGATGTATTACAGATGGAGCCAGTTTGGTGTAGTAGTTAAGCTGCTGGCCTAGAAACCAGAAGACATTGAGTTCTTGGTCTGCCCTAGACATGGTAACCAGCTGGGTGACTTCAGACTAGTCACTCTCTCTCAGCCTAACCTACCTTCCAGGTTAATTGTTCTATGGAAAAGAGGAAGCAGTAGTACTATGTTCTTCACCTTGAGTTGACATAATATATTTAGAAAGTGAAATAAAAGTATAATGATAATATAATTTGATATACCTGTAACTGACTATGCCATTTTAAATACATTTGTTTGAATGGCAGAACAATCTCAAAACTTACCACCATTGTTAGCTTAGCCTGAGTTTGAGATGTGTGGATACTCTCATGTTTTAGTTCCTCTCCATAGGAGCACCTTTGGAAGATCCCTCAATCTGCGACTTGAAAGGCATGGAAATTTCCTTCTCTGCCTGAAATCTTAGGGAATCACTGTGGTTTTCATTAAACATTGCTATGCTGGATATGGTAACTGATAGTAGTTTCCCATGTTACTCAAAATTACAGTACATCTTTTTTTGAAATAGATTATTTTGGTAAATCAGTTTACCAAACCAGTTTCTCAGGTTAAAAAGTAAAACCTGATGTTGACAGAAGAACATCATTTGGTCAGTTGAAGAATTTCCAGGTCTAAGATCCAGTAAATTAATAGAGAATTTTCATGGCCTGGTCACTTCCTGGTTGGATTATTGCAACATACACTACATGGAGTTGCCTTTTAGAAATTATAACTGGTCCAGAATACAATGACACACATAGTTTTGGATATACCATCTTTTAGAAAAAGTACAGAGAAGACCAACCAGGATGATTAGGGGACTGGAGACTAAAACATATGAAGAACGGTTACAGGAACTGGGCATGGCTAGTCTAGTGAAGATAAGGACCAGGGGAGACATGATAGCAGTCTTCCAATATTTGAGGGGCTGCCACCAAGAGGAAGGGGTCAAGCTATTTTCTAAAGCACCTGTAGGCCAAACAAGGAATAATGGATAGAAACTGAACAAGGAGAGAATTAACCTGGAAATAAGGAGAAACTTTCTGACAGTGAGAACAATCAATCAATGGAACAGCTTGCCCTTGGAAGTTGTGGGAGCGTCATCACTTGAGACTTTCAAGAAGAGATTGGACTGCCATTTGTCAGAAATGGGGTAGGGTCTACCGCTTGGGCGGGGGGTTGGACTAGATGACCTACAAGGTCCCTTCCAATTCTGATTATCTGTTATTTATTAAATAAATACATAAATTCAGGCAAAGATATCAAGGTGGAATTGTTCACAAAACCTTTGGATGATGAATTGATTGTGAGCAAATATATGACAGTTTTATGTTACATAAAAGAATTTATCAGAATTTCAAACCATTATATATTTTAGATGGAAAGATAATAGTGTGGACTCTATTTTTGGATGAAGCCTTAGTTCAATTTATTATTATTTGAATGCTAAGACAAGATAGCAGGGTGAGAAGCCCCCATACAAATGACAGCTGAACATTTTCAGCTGTAGTAATGCCTATTTCTTTAAAATTTGTAGTGTATTTAACAGATACATGCTAGATAAAAATACATAATTAAAATGTATTTTTGCTGACGCTCAGCATTTATATACTGTACGTTGCTTTTTAAAGATGATATTAGAAGTAGAAACATAAGCCTTTTCTCTTTCTTGATCTTCATTATCCTTTTGTGGCTTCAAGAAAGCTTTTACTAGCTAAGAATGAACCTCTTGAAAAGCAACCAGTCACTTTTTTGGACTGTTACTTTCAAGACAGGCTGCGTTACAGTTTCTTGGCTCGTCTTTGTAACCCAAAACATGTGTCAGCATTATGAAATCTGGCATCTCACAATTGGAAAATTCTCCAAGGGTTCCTTTTAAATTTTTACTTTGTGATTTTCTGCTCAACATTAGTCACATAAAGCATTTTAAAATCGCAAAGCTGTTTTTGCCCACAGTAATGCAAGCAAAAAAAAATAAAAATCTTCTTTTATCTCATTCTGAGATGTGGAAACAGTACAAAAATAGAGATTTGAGCAAAATATTCTAGCAGAAGTAGGGAAATATTAGAGCCCTTATTTCAAATATTTTGTCTCACCTTTCAAGATATAGGATTCCCAGGTTGATTAATTATTTTAAATTACAGTAGTACCTTGAAACTGCTTTGAAAACTCATTGCATTTGGGACTGAAAGCATTTTGTCCCTGTACTCATTGTTTCTTTGGTACTCAACACACAAGCTAGAATTTAATCAGTGTTGGCTACTTCGTGACTCACTATATTATTCCGTAAGGGAAAAATTTGTTTGGTACTCCTCGTTTCTGGTACCCATTGAACCTCCCAGAACCAATTCACAATGAGTACTGAGGTACCAACATATTATAGTTTTAAATTAGATTTCGGAATCTTCGAAGGCCAAATATCCTGGAGCCACTAAAAATAAATCATAAATCCTTGAAATCAAGACTGACTTGGAGGGGCCCCCCTCTCTCCCCCAATATCTGCATGCATCCATTACTATAACCTACAATGTTAAAAATCCAGAGTTATTTCTTTTTGTTTTTGCAGGACTGTATCTCACTTTTTCCTTGTGAAATGTGTGTGGATGCCCTTTACTGGCGGCATTGTGAATGAATGGGGGCAGTGTGTTTGCAAATGACTTCACTGGTATTTAATCCAATTCAGCTGAGTGTATTTTTATCTTGTTTTCACATTCTTGCATTATCCAAAGCAACGAGGCTTTTTTTTTTTTTTTGGAGTAAGAAGAATTGTAACTTTGCCACATGATAATTTTTGTGATTTAAAAACCAATCCCAAATAAAGATGCTATTATAATACTTCTGGCGGGTGTTCAGGCCTGAATGTTAGTGAACTACTAAGTCGACCGTGCTTGCATTTATTTAACTACAGGTAGTCATTGACTTTCAACCACAATAGAACCCAACATTACTGTTCTTTTTATGTTAATTAATATGTTTTATTAATACATTTTCCTTTTATATCACATAAAAAATTCCATATCATTCTGGACAGCATGTTGTCTGGACATAATTCATTTTAAGTAGAAATACAATGTTAATCAAGATAATGTCAAGCATCCAGAAAGTATCCATGATATCAATCACTCCGAGACATTATCTCTCTAATTGATTTATTAGGAACAGATCTGGCATGTCAAAAGCAATTTCCCAAGTGAAAGTTTTTTCGCGTGTTACACAGAACCCACCTTCTCTCCTCCCTTCTCTCCTCCCACTTCTACACTTCATAAATCACGAGAACCAATTAACTGCAACTGGAAATTCTTAATACGACACACAGAATAACCTTGAACTTTTCAACTCCTCTAATTCTCTAAAAAATATGTGGCAGCAGAATTTCAAAGCTGACACATAAATCATAATAGTAAGCATAATAAACATATCAGTAATAATCACAAAACAGTAACACAATCAGTTTATCTATCTTACAAAATTTTCAGTACAAAGGTTATTATCTTTTAGATCTTATTGAATTCTAATATTCTAATCTAATCTCTGATTCTATTAGTTAACCATTGATAAAACAAGTCCCATGTCAAGAAATCTTCTGTTTCTTCCTTTTCTTTTAAGTGTTAATCTATCCATCTCAGCACATTCTAATATTTTTTAAATAACATTTTCACCTGTAGGGATCTCTTCATTTTTCCATTGCTGTGCGAACACAATTCTTGCTGCCATTAGTACATGTAAAATTAAATATGTTTTCCCTTTGTCATACTGATCTGGTAATACATCCAACAAAAATTGGTTTCAAATCTATATGTTGTTTTATCATTTTTTCTAACCAAGTATGTATTTTAGTCCAATATTTTTTGCCTTTGAGCATGTCCACCACATATGATAATATGAACCTGGTATCTGATTACACTTCCAACATTTAGCTGATAAATTTTCATACATCTTTGCTAATCTCACTGGTAGTAGATGCCACCTATAAAGCATTTTATATAAGTTCTCCTTATAGGCCTTTGACATTGTTAATTTATAATTTCTATCCCACAGTTTCTGCCATTTCCCTAATTCTATTGAATAGCCAAATTTTTTAGCCCATCTTATCATTGTTTCTTTCACTTGTTCTTCCTCCAATTTAATACTCATTACTATTGTTAAGTGACCATTTGTTAAGTGAGTTTTGCCTCACTTTATGACTTTCCTTGCCACAGTTGTTAAGTGAACTACACTTAACTACAGTTGATAATTTAGCAACTCAATTGTTAAGTGAAACTGGCTTCCCCATTGATTTGGCTTGTCAGCAGGTCGCAAAAGGAGATCACATGACCATGGGACACAACAATATTCATAAATACGAACCTGTTTCCAAGCATCTGAATGTTGAAAGCAAGATCATGGAGATGCCAGAATAGCAGTAGCAATAGCACTAAGACTTATATACCACTTTATAGTGCTTTACATCCCTCTCTAAGCGGTTTTTACAGAGTCAGCATATTGCCCCCAACAATCTGCATCCTCATTTTACCCACCTTGGAAGGATGGAAGGCTGAGTCAACCTTGAGCCTGGTAGGATTTGAACTGCCAAGTTGCGGGCAGACAGTAATCAGCAGAAGTGGCCTGCAGAACAGCACTCTAACCACTGCGCCACCAAGGCTCAGAAAGGTCATAACTGTGAAAAACAATCATCACTTTTTCAGTGCCATTGTAACTTTGAATGGTCACTAAATGAACTATTGTAAGTCGAGGACTATCTGTACACTTTATAATTGGCAATACGTGCTGGAAATCCTAGAAGTTGTAGTCTGATATATTTGGAATGCTCTAAGGTGGGAGATTTCTAGCACTGAAGGGGGACCATCAAGAATAGATCATTTAGATATTCTTTCTGTTTAAATGTGAGACTATGTCATCAAACAGACATTTCATCATCTATTAGTCAATTCCTTTAAAAAAAAAATGTTGTTTTCATTGTGTCTTGCAGTAAATTCTGCAAGCCAATTATGATATGTGAGGAAAATTCTCTTAAATCTACTCTTTTTATTAGCTCAGTTGGTTTTTTTTCTCAAGTATGATTAATTCAATTCCTTTCCTTATCTAGTTCCCTTTATGTCAGTGATGGAAACCTGCATCAGAAAAAAATTGCCTTGAAAAGTATAAGAACAAAGAAAAAAGCTTTTTTAAAAATTTGGTTCTTAAATTTTACTTCAGAAACTCAGAAACTTGTTCTTGCTCAATCATTGTCATAAAGTTTCTAATATTTTGCCAAAGATAACTAAAGTTGACTAGATATCAAGGCCCACCTTGGCTTTATATTCCAAAGAGTATAAAAAGCACATCTTTTTAAATAGATCTAAGAATGGGCATAGATGCAATATTTATATGTTTGTAAGTTTTAGATTAGAATGACAATCTCTTTTTTGCATCAAAGACACTAACATCAGATATGCTTTTCAATTATGGTCAGCATAATTTTGTAAAGATAGTAGGTAGAGCAGTATGCTATTATTTCTGCTTTGTTCAAATACATGTTCCTAATAAAAAGGTTATTCCATCTTTGAGGATGCTATTAAGTAAATTATGTTTTCTATCTCATTTTGATAAGCAGGCAATATACTTGCTAAACTTTTAACCAATCAGAAATTCTAGACAATATGTGTAAGAGGAAGATGGTTTTGGCAGGAAGCTCTGTATCATATATATTGTATCAATTGTATTTTAAACAATTAGCCTGTTTTCAAAGGCTAATGAAATCTCCACTGTTTATATGATCTGATATATCATTGTTGTTTTTTAGGCTAGTGGACTACCGGCAGCATGAGGACGGCGAGGGATACTGATAGCATGGAATTCTTCATGGTTGCCTTGCTTACTGGATGCTAATTCAGAATGCAGACCACAAGAGTAAACGTTGAAGTGTTCCTTTTGTGTGTATCTGGCCTAGAGAAGACTTTGATTGCCATGTCAATCCTCTCCTCTCTTGCCTTGCAACACCCAGTTAATTGAAGCTTGAGAGAAGTGTTACTGATTGTTGGTTCCCGTCAAATCAAAAGTTGTATCCTTCATCGCAAGAAAATGAAATTTCCATTTTATTGGCTTTTTGTCAAACAGACACAATAATATTTCCTTCTGGAAATCCTGGGATACAAACTGTTTTGGGTATGGCTACTGATCCCACGTGATAGAGGTGTGTGGCACCAACCTTGGGACTCATGACTGGGTATACAATGTTGCGGAATGGGGGAGTAGGGAATGGAGGCCAACCTTGGATGCTACGATGGTCTAGTCGGATTCGACTCACTTGGCTTAGCTTCACATTATTCATTATCCTGGTCTTCTTTCCGCTCATTGCCCATTACTACTTAACCACCATAGATGATGTCGATGATGCTGGCAAGCGCATCTTTGGTCCCCGCATAGGTAACGAACTTTGTGAGGTGAAGCATGTTGAGGATTTATGCCGAATTCGAGAGTCAGTGAGTGAAGAGCTGCTCCAATTGGAAGCTAAGCGGCAGGAGTTAAACAGTGAGATTGCCAAGCTGAATCTCAAGATTGAGGCCTGCAAGAAAAGCATTGAGAATGCGAAGCAGGATCTTCTGCAACTAAAGAATGTTATCAGTCAAACAGAGCATTCATACAAAGAGTTGATGGCTCAGAACCAGCCCAAGCTTTCTCTGCCGATTCGGCTGCTACCAGACAAAGATGACTCTAGTTTTCCCATGCCAAAATCCAATAGAAACTGCCGGCTGCATAATTGCTTTGACTATTCACGTTGTCCACTAACCTCTGGTTTTCCAGTATATGTCTACAACAGTGACCAGTTTAACTTTGGGAGCTCATTGGATCCTTTAATTAAGCAAGCCTTTGAATCCACTGTCAGAACTAACATATACGTTACTGAAAATGCAAACATTGCCTGTCTCTACATTGTCCTAGTAGGGGAAATGCAGGAACCTGTAATGTCTAAACCTACTGAATTAGAACAACAGTTGCACGCTCTGCCATATTGGAGGACAGATGGACATAACCATCTCATTATTAATTTATCCAGGAAGTCAGAAACTCAAAATTTCCTTTATAATGTCAGTACTGGGAGGGCCATGATTGCCCAGTCCACCTTTTATGATGTACAGTATCGTCCAGGTTTTGACATTGTAGTATCTCCTCTTGTCCATGCCATGTCTGAACCCAACTTCCTAGAGATCCCACCCCAGGTGCCAGTAAAGAGAAAATACTTATTCAGTTTCCAAGGGGAGAAGGTTGAATCTCTCCGATCCAGCTTGCAAGAAGTACGATCATTTGAGGAAGAAATAGAAGGAAATGCACCAGCAGATTATGATGATAGGATCATTACCACATTAAAGGCTGTTCAAGACAGCAAATTGGACTTTGTCTTGGTGGAATTTACATGTAAGAATCAGCCAAAGGCAAGTTTGCCCACTGAGTGGGCTCTTTGTGGAGAAAGGGAAGACAGACTACAGCTACTGAAATTATCTACTTTTGCACTGATAATCACTCCAGGTGATACACATCTTATGATCTCTGCTGGCTGTGCAATGAGACTGTTTGAGGCTCTAGAAGTTGGTGCTATTCCAGTCATCCTTGGAGAGCAAATCCAACTGCCTTATCATGATGTAATTTGGTGGAATGAGGCGGCCTTAATCATACCAAAGCCACGTATTACAGAAGTGCACTTCCTTCTGAGGAGCATTTCTGATAATGACCTCTTGGCCATGAGGAGACAGGGCCGCTTCTTATGGGAAACTTACTTTTCCACTTCAGACACTGTTTTTAGCACAGTCTTGGCTGTCATAAGGACTCGAATCCAAATTCCAGCTGTTCCCATTCGAGAGGAAATGGCGGTGGAGATCCCTCACCGTTCTGGCAAAGCTGCTGGCACAGATCCCAACGTGGCAGACAATGGAGATTTAGATTTGGGGCCAGTAGAAACTGAACCACCTTACTCATCTCCTAAATATTTACGCAATTTTACTCTCACAGCAATGGATATTTACAGAAATTGGAACTCAGCTCCTGGTCCCTTCCACCTTTTTCCTCACACACCCTTTGATCCTGTACTACCCTCAGAAGCCAAGTTTTTAGGGTCAGGCACTGGATTTCGACCTATTGGTGGTGGAGCTGGTGGCTCTGGGAAGGAGTTCCAAGCTTCATTGGGTGGCAATGTTCCCAGGGAGCAGTTTACAGTGGTCATGCTAACCTACGAGCGAGAGGAAGTCTTAATGAACTCCTTAGAGAGACTCAATGGTCTCCCTTACTTAAATAAAGTTGTAGTGGTCTGGAATTCCCCAAAACTACCATCAGAAGATCTCCTTTGGCCAGACATTGGTGTTCCAATTGTGGTAAGTCAAATTCAGATATTTCCTTTTTTATTCCCATGAGAAAACTCAAGTTACTATTTATATAAAATGTTGGTCTTCAGTTGTGCCACAAGATGTTCTCAGTTTGCTTGTATTTTTACAGATTTTAGAGCAAAGCAAAGCATGAGATCCCGAAATTGTCTAGGACACGCAATAAAAATATGAGTTTTCGGTTATGGTGAAAGCTGGATATAATGTGGCCCTAATTTTTTTTAAAAAAATATATTTATTATTTTATATGCTAAAGTACAAAAAAGAAAAGAAAAAAATATAAAGGAAAACTCCAAAACAACCCAAAATAAAAGCATCCTAACGTTTGCATAAAACACATTTCATTATGAAGTGATACACCTTTTGAATAACCAAATGGTCATATAGATCTTTTGAGTTTCCCATTACATCTTTATTGGGCCTTATGATTAAAATTATAATACTCACATCTGACATTTTAAAGAATAATGTATTTAAAGTTTGGTGAAATATTTCAACAGATTGCAAGTTTGTGTGCAATATCACTGAGGTATTCATGATGTAGGCATGTTTTATGGACTTTTTGGTTCAAGAAATTGAGACTGTAGATGAATCCAAAGTACAAGGAATGGGAAAGAGCAATAGCTGGTTTGCAGGAAAACATGAAGTCATGACCATATGCCCACTGGTTTCTCTTAAGGTTTTGATTGGTCCTGAGCAGAGATTATTTGCTCTGTTCCTTTTAGCATGAGTTCACTCATTGGTTAACTTTTTACCTTCCCCAAGTTCAGGATTGTTTCTCTTTCATTGTTCAGGAGGTCAGTTGTCAACAATGTAAGCTTTTAGGCACAGTAATTCTGTTCCTCTTATCCACTATAAAAAATTAAGATTGCAATAATATTAGAAACAATTTTCCCCAGTACATTGCTCACAGTAAGGCAGTGCAAAGACAAATGATTTTGTTTTTTTTCAATTACCAAACAGAAATATATGTTTGGATCTGCCAATAAAAGAGAATATATGTAGCTAGGGTTGAAAGGAGGGGTCCTTGGTGCTCTCTGAGTTCCCCAAGCTCAGAGACTACAAGGAACCCCTCATATATAAGTATGTTTAATGTTCCCAAAGGTGCAAAAGATGTAGAATCTAAACCAGGGGTCCTCAAACTACAGCCTGCAGGCCGGATACGCCCCACAGAAGCCATTAATCTGGCCCACATGGGGCCATGAGGCTGCTCTGTCCACATCGCATTACCTACACCCTGGCCCACACTCACGTTCTGGAGGCCGGGGAGGGAAAAATGGGCCCGTTTTTGGCCTCCCGAGGCCTCCACACGTCCCGTTTTTGGTCTCCCCAGCCTCCAGTACCACTCTGCCTGCCAAAAATGGCCTCACATGACCACCTAGCCATGACCACCCAGTCACATGATCACCTAGCCACGCCCACCCAGCCTGTCTGGTCCCCCAACAGTCTGAGGGACTGTGAATTGGCCCTCTGTTTAAAAAGTTTGAGTGCCCTGATCTAAACAAATAGTTGAAAAGATTTGTAAAGTAAAAGTTGCAAACTTAATGGTAGATGGCCAATTTGAATTTTAGAGTTTCCATTAAAGCAGTGCTATTTTTAAAGGCCTAGAATATTATTTTAAAATACAATTTCATGAGTGCTAGTGGAGAGTGCTATTAGGTATTGCAAAAATAAGATATTCTGATTGTTTTTCCACCCATTGAAGCAGGATGGCCCCTTTAAACTTCTCTGATATTGTTCTGAGGGCTGCAAATGTACTTGGCTTCATAATCTGAGCTTCCCTGTAGATGATGGGGTCTTGTATTACAGGGGTCCCCAACCACCGGTCCGTGGACCATTACCGGTCCGCGGAACAAGTCCTACCGGGCCGCTGGTTGCTGGGCGCCGCCATCTTTTTTTGATGAAAAAGTGCTTCCGGTGAGCTTTTCCGGGTAGAAAGCTCACCGGAAGCACTTTTTCATCAAAAAGATGCGCGCCAGCTTCGGTGAGCTTTTCCGGTAGAAAGCCATTTCTACCGGAAAAGCTCACGAGCGCTAGCGCCGCCATCTTTTTGATGAAAAAGTGCTTCCGTGAGGTCACCGGAAGCACTTTTCATCAAAAGATGGCGCCCAGCCGATGCCGGTACCGGGCCGCGGCGCCCAGCCGATGCCGGTACCGGGCCGCGGCATAAAAAAGGTTGGGGATCACTGTTGTATTATGCTTGCTATTTCCTAACTAGCATCTTTGTAGCATTGGATCTACTTGAATTGTGATAGATGAAGTCATCAATTTTGGGTGGGAGGAGGAATGAATAAACTTTGTGGAAGAGGCTCAGTAGAAGAAAGTTAATAATATTCTGTCTTGAATTCAAACATGGGAGAGAGAGAGAGAGGGAGAGAGGGTAAAAACCCAATGATAGAATAACAATTTATTATATATTGTCATCTAGGACCTTGACATTGGGTTAAATGAAATTAATATTTCATCTTGCAGTTTCTAGCTAATGAATCACGCTGTTCAAATCCGACAGCAGTGAATGAAACACGTTTTTTCTGAGAGCAATAATATAAAATACTTATCTTACTGCAAATCGGCATTTATATTAGGATTGCCAAATATTTTGTATTCAGCAACACTAATATACAGTAAATGGCAATCATTAATTGGCTACTTAGGCAGAAGTGCACAATCTGTTGCCTGCATGCGTTGCCGTTCCCCTCTCCCAAACCAAGCCTCCAGTATTTGATGACAAACTTATAATAATAATGTCTTGCTTTTTATGTGCTGCAAATGGCAGTGTGTTAATGTATTAACAGACCTATTTGGCAATTAACCCCAATAAAACCAAAAGGGTTAAGAAAAGGGCTGGAAAGCTTTTCAGTGAACTCAACACATCATCAAAACTGCCTCCTAGTGGATTGTGGGTACAAAAGGAATGGCAAAAAAAAAAAGAAGTTGTCTGAAGAGCTGTTTTTCACTGATAGCAGCACTGGTTAATCTAATAACTAGATGAGGCAGATATAAACACTATTTTGTATCTTGGACATTTATAGAATACATAAAGCCTTTTCCTTGCTCAGTCTATGGCTAAATTCACCTTAAGATTAGAAGAAACTTTTCAACGTTCTGTTTGTTGACCTGGAATCACGTACTTTGCATTTAGGGCTGTGTGTGCATTGCAATCTAATGCTTCTTTAGAATATAGTATTGACGTGGTAGCTCAGTGGCTAAGATGCTGAGCTTGTTGATCAGAAAGGTTGGTAGTTCAACAGTTCAAATCCCTAGAACTGCGTATTAGAGTGAGCTCCCATTGTTTGTCCCAGCTTCTGCCAACCTAGCAATTTGAAAGCATGTAAAAATGCAAGTAGAAAAATAGGGACCACTTTGGTGGGAAGGTAACAGTGTTCCGTGTGCCTTTGGCGTTTAGTCATGCTGGCCACATGACCATGGAGACGTCTTCGGATAGTGCTGGCTCTTCAACTTTTTAATGGAGCACCGCCCCCTAGAGCAGGAAACAACTAGCACTTATGTGCGAGGAGAACCTTTACCTTTATAGACTTTAGCTTTCAGAAGATACCAGATACTCGGCTTTTTACAGAGCCTTTTCTAGTGTATATCCTGGAAGTACACATAGATGTGCGATAGAAATTAGTGAGATCTTGACAATCAAACTTGCTTAATTGGGTTTCCAGGAGTTTTGATGATAAAGTGCTTCATAACCCAAGTTCTCCTCATAGTTCAGAGCTCCTGTATTTTTGATCTACCTTATAAAAGTATTTCTAAAATATTTCCCAACAATACAGTGTCCTTTATTTGCATGACAAAATGAGAGAAAAATTAGCAAACCACGTTAATTTAGTAGGTAGTCCGAACTCAGCCAGCATGGTTATTACATGGTTTATTGTATTTGAAAATTAGGTTGAAGAAATCATGCAACAGTATGTTCTGCAAATACAGACCTGAAGTTGATCAGACATTTTATTTCAAATGTAGCAAAATGAAACTGCATTCTTTAATATTCATCTCTCACAGTTTTCTTAATTTCCTGGACCTTTTCCCAGCCAAATACCTTCCAATAATACCCCGTGTTGCCTCTCTGATGCATCCATACTGCCCTTCAGCCAGGCAGGGGAATTCAAACAGGAAGTCTCTAGAAAGCTTTTGTATTTTATTTTCTGAGGAGGGACTGTACTGGTAAATCTTAAATGGTTAGGGGTTTTTTTGGTGGGGGGGAGTTGGTGTCCAAGAAGTTAGCCCTAATTAGCAATTCAGTGGTCAAGATAACTATTCATTGGAATGCTCTTCATAGAGCCAATGTGACATGGTAGTTAAAGCATTGCGTTAGGATTAAGGAGAACCAGTTTCATATCTTCCTTAACCATGGAAGCTCTCTGGGTGATTTTATTCCCATCCCTCTGTATATTTAGTATTTATTTGATTTGTCAATCGCTTACAAGATACAGGTATAAGAATAAACATAGTTTTGAATACATGAGATAAGATACCTATAAGAAAAATAAAAAGAAACAATAGGGCAGGGACGGTAGGCACGATTGGTGCGCTTATGCACACCCCCTACAACCCAAATTACTTTGTTCTTGTGAGGGAATACAATTTGAAAGGAATGAAAGATAGGATACACTTCTAACAAAGAGCTAAACCAGGCGTGTCACACTCATGGCTTGTGGGCTGGATGCATCACGTGGTGGCCCCGGCCCCGCCCGGTTTAGCAAAGGGGAAAAAAGTCCCGATACATCATGTAACGCTGCCATGATGTCGTGAGTTTGACCTCCCCTGACCTAAACCAATCAATCAAACCAATCACATAACATAATAACATAAATAAAAGATGATACATGCGAATATACATGAAAACAAACAAAATGCACTTTAAATAGAGTAACTAAATTATCTCGATAGATCTGCCTCTCCTCACTGGGAAGCGGTGCCTTTTCTTTTATAAACCCTTTAGAAAAGAACTGATCGGCTGTACTTTTTTCTTCCATCAATTTCCCACCCACTCCAAACTTTAAACAAATTCTATTGATTCCCCCAAATTAATGGCATCTTTCTAAGGTGGGGAAAATAATTGTACCATATTATGAGTGAGTTTGTTGGGTGGATAGTGGTGAACTCTGAAGACCATCTATTGATTTCATTTAAAAGCTGAAATTTTGAGAATATGCCGATTTACAACTCCAGCCTTTCTTACAAATTCTACATGCTACAAGTGTATATAGATCACAGATTTGGCACAGATTTTCATTTTCAGTTGTTTGAAATAGTTTATTTGTATTTGCAACCCTGTTTATACTTCCATTCATTGACTCTGAATGCTTTAGTAGGAAAGCATTCCATGGGTCTGAATCCCATAGGGTTTAAAACCAAGGAATGGAACATTCCCCTTTCTCTAATAGGGGTTGTGATATACTTTTGTTTCTTTACTTGGCATTATTTTGTTGCAAGCTATTTAGCAAAAGGTGTGAGAGTTAAGAAAGCAAAATTAAAAATGGAAGGGGTGGGGTGAACTGGCATAATTTAAAATTGTTTTCCTATTAACACTAAAACCATTTCAAGCAACATGAGACTGCCAGGTGCAGAACAGTGATAATGCCACCATGACAAAGTGATTACCGATAAAGCACCTAAAGCAAGCGGCTAATGAACTCCGAACAAATTACAGTGTAGTGATATGGAATGCCTTCTGCATTTTGAAGTAGTAGCAACTGCTAAAGTCATAGCAACCAGTACACTGAAGCTACCAATTGGAGGAGAGTCAGTGTAATGGAATGAATTGAATGCTAAGTTTGAATGCAGGAAATTCAGGAAGGATTGAAATCCTTCCTATAATGACTGAAGGGACAGGGGTGGAAAGTCTGGTTAATCAACATAGCAAGTAGAATTTTTCTCTCTTTTTAACTGCTTCCAGTTGAAGAAAACCAATTTTCTCCCTTGTTAGAGGTAGACTGGATTAGTTAAGGATAATATTAATTGGGGAGAAAAGGATTTTAGGAGCTGGGTAGGACAAAATGAAGAGTACCATGATGAAAAATGATTGAAGATTGGGAAAGGAGAAGATGATAAGAGAAGTTAAGGCTATAGTTGAGATCAGGGATGGGATTCAAATTTTTTAACAAACAGTTCTGTGGGCATGGCTTGGTGGTCATGTGACTGGCTGGGCGTGGCCAACTCACATTGAGGCACGCATCTCCTCGCCTGGCCTCTCATGACTGTGGGAATGCTGCAACAGTTATAAGCGTGAAAAATGGCCATAAGTCACTTTTTCAGTGCCACTGTAACTTTAAATGGTTACTCCACACAAGCGAAGTACCAGCAAAGGAAGAAAAAAAAACTCCAGAGAAGTTCCAGAGACAGAAAGTCTAGTCCTGCCAAGAATGTAACAAGAGTTAATGGAGAGGCAGTTTCTGTAACCAACACCAGATTGTTTCCTTCCTGCCTTCCTTACAGGATTAGGCCAGTAATTTCTTCTAACAACCGGTTCGCCGAATTGCTTAGAATGTTAACAACTGGTTCTAGCGAGTAGGTAAGAACCTGTAGAATCCCACCCCGGGTTGAGATGGAATCTGATTACAGCAGGCAAAAGAGTAGATGAATGGTTATGGAAGAAGGACTTGGTGGCAGTTGTCATTCTACATATTAATCCTTTGATGAATGTAGCATAATTCATCATGTAGCATTATTCATCATGTAGTAACATTCATCATGATTATAGGCAAAATGAGAGAGCATGACTGAGTTCAACATATCAATTTTGTTACACGATGCATAAAGAAGCTCATCCTTAGACAATCCTGCCTTGTACCCTACACAGTTTGAGTATATAAAAGGGCATATTCCCTCTTTTATTAGCATTCCCTCGTGACCATGATACTGCTTTTTCTTTGCTCCAGTTTGATTCCAGTTATGAAAACTTGGGAGAAATTTGTATATTGGACTTATTAGATGAGAAGAGTATATTTTCTGAAAAAGATATTCTTTTAAAAAGGGGGGGAAAAAATAAAGAGCCACTTTTGCCCATTCTTGAAGTACATCTCCATGCAGCAAAACACACAGTACTTATTTTGGAAATAGCAGTGATGATGCAGCTTTTAGGCAGATGATGAGAAATAGCTGCACAATCATCACATTAGCAGTTAAATAGTTCTTCTGCTTTTGAGAAATCAGGGCTTCAGATATGATAAAATCTCCTTTGACAAGGAGCTTTCCCTTGTTACAAGAATAAGAGGACATTGGATGAGGAGAATACCTTCTTTCTACTAGCAGTTCAGTCAACTGAAATTTAACAAAGAGTTCCCAAATTTTATTTGATTGCAATCACTGTAAGTGGCTTTTAGTCTACTTTGTTTCATTAACCTGTGAATGTATTTGCTACCGGGCATTAGAATAATTACTCTCTTTCAAAAAAATAATAATTGTATTGTTTAATTTTGTTCTTTATTTCTCTTGGCTAGCCTGTACCCTGGGAATTCATTTCTGATTTCCCTTCCAAAAACTAAACAGTTCTGACCATACATTTTTTTAAAGATCCAGCAAGGTGAGCTAGCTACTGCTACCTTATCTATCTATCTATCTATCTATCTATCTATCTATCTATCTATCTATCTATCTATCTATCTAAACTATCTCTCTAGCTTTCGATGGCACATATATCAAAGTGTTCTGCCCAATTTTACCCTCACTAAAAAGCATTCTCAATATATGAGTCAGGAATTGAATATATGTGTCCCTGGTTCAAGCTGATATTTTATCCACTGTGTGATACTGGTTTTCATATTAAATGCATTTTCCATCATTCCCAACTGGGACAGAGAAATAACACAGATTGAGGCTTTACATAATCCAGTACTCATGTATTCTCTTTTCTCCCTGCTTTTTATTCTATATGTCTGGTTATATGCATTGGTATCTGTGTATTCAGAGGTTGTATTCAGCAGGTTCTGACCAGTTCTGGAGAACCGGTAGCGGAAATTTTGAGTAGTTCAGAGAGAACTGGCAAGTACCACCTCTGACTGGCCTCGCCCCCCTCTATTCTCTGCCTCCCAAGTCCCAGCTGATCAGCTGGGTCTCCTTTTGTTGCCCTGCACAGAAGAAGGGAGCTGGAAAGCAGGTTAGTGGGGTGGGGAGGGAATGGGGATTTTGCAGTAACCTTCCCCCAGGAGTGGGGAAGGAATGGAGATTTTACAGTATCCTTCCCCTGCCATGCCCACCAAGCCACGCCCACCAACTCCCGCCATGCCCATCAAGCCACACCCACAGAACTGGTAGTAAAAAAATTTGAATCTCACTACTGTGTGGATTGAATGGTGTCCGCAATATGAAAAGCTGGTGAATAGTATGCAGTGATAACAGCTTCACTGATAAGAATAAGCTGATAGGAATAAACTAATAAGAAAGCAAGTTTTAAAGAAGGTTGAGCACTACTTATATCTTGATATTCTGAGTAAGAATTTTAAATGTATGGAAGTAGCAGAGGAGTATGGGCTGTCATTTAAAGCAACGATTTAAACGGATGTTACAAATTGCCTTTTCTTTTCAAAACATCCTTGTGCTTCTGCCAGTTAATGGGGTTTTCTTTCATTTAGTCTGTTTAACTGAGCAGTAATGCAAAAAAAAAAAATGTAAAAAGAAGTAATGTTAAAATGTTTTAAAAGTAAATGGTTGTTTTAATCTTGTTAAAAGTGTTAAAAGTAAAAGTGTTAAAATTATGTGTGTGTGTGTGTGTGTGTGTATATATTGCTATATATAAATTATAAAGTAAATTTCAGTTTTACTTTTCATTGTAGGTGTACTTATTTATAAACATAGTTATGAATACATGAAATGGATACATATAAGAAAAATAAAAAGAAACAATAGGACAGGGACAGTAGGCACGTTGGTGCACTTATCTCTTCTTCTTGCTCATTTTGTTTGTTTTACTTTCAGATTATTTTAGGAAAAAGGATTTAGCCTCTATTGGAACCAATTAGTTGCCAGCTTTTAGGATCCATTGGTGATATATGCTTTTAATGTCCAAATCTCTGTCATATACAGCAATTTCACTACTCAGGTGGATGAATGTGTATCAGTAAGGAAAATTATGTAGTTCCTAAAAGAAAGCATGCATACCCCAAAAATTGGTGCAATCCTTAATGCTTTGAGGTTTTTTTAAAAAAACCAACAACATGGTGTTTATTTGTGATGAATATGATTAAATCTAATAAGTGTAACATCCTTCGCTAAAAGATGGCCACCTTCAAATCAGTGACAAAATACTGGGAATTGAAGTATTTCCTTACTAATGGGGAGATATTGCATTATTTGAGACAGTCTATTTCTTTTTTTTTTTTAATATGGACAAGGCAGTCCATATTGTGTAGCAAGATATTGAGATGTGAAATCTCAATACCCCATTCAGATGAAAAATAACATATTACAGTACAGTCCGTCTCTTGTGTATTATACTTGGCAAAGCGTTACAGTCAGTGTTGGATGTATATTTTGTGTATATTCGTAGATATTGTACTCTCAAATTGCAAATGGAGACGTGGGTACTCTATTTTTCTTATCTTCATTTTTAAGTGCTTTGGTTTTATTGTATTGCAAACAGTTGCTGGGGTGCATCCACAGTTTCGTTGTACTTGTACAATGACAATAAAGTTTTTCGAATTCTTCTAATTCTAATTCTAATTATTTATAGTATCAATCACAGTGGAAGAGGAATAGGGTCAGTTAGTCCTGCTTCATAATTCCTCTTTAGAATATTGCTTTGCACTCCAACATAAAGTATTGCCCCGTAATATCCATGTGCTGTACCTGTAGGGAGCTCAAACAAGTACATGGTTCTGATAATTTCCATATTGCTCTCAGTTGTGTAAGTTAAGGGTGATGAGGAATCAGAGCTATCTTTGCTACCAAGAAATAGGATTTTGTATTTAAGAAAGATTAGGACAAATCATTTAGTAGTCACCTTTTCATTTGTTTTATTACATCATTCCTTCAAGTACTATATAGTTGTTGAACAATCTTGACCAATTCTTTGAAGAGCTTAGCCAAGTCAAGTGCACCTTCTTTAGAACAGCTGAATGGATCTTCTAGTAAAGCATATGGTTAAAAGTCTTTCCCCCTTGCTCTCATTAATAATATTTTGTGTGGGAAGCTAATAAAATAATTAGCCCTTCACATTTTTGTGTAAAACCCAGCAAATGTTTGCAGTGAATTTATACATAATCCCCACAGAAGAAGGACTTGTATTTTTCAAAGACATACTTTTAGGGGTAGATGTTACCCTTCCTAAAGATTGACTCAGACCTTCCATCCTTCCAAGGTCAGTAAAATAGGGACTCAGATTGTTGGGGGCAATATGCTGACTCTGCAAATCATTTAGAGAATCTGTAAAGCATTGTGAAGTGGTATGTATATAAGTCTAACTGCTATTGCAATTACCACTAGAGTTTTATACCAAGTGCTACTTTTATGTTGTAATTAATGGAGATTTAATTTCTGCAGGAGAAATGTTATACTACTAGGATGGAGCTAACATTGTCCCTGGGGGCACTAGGTAGAAGCAGATTTTGTACTCTTGCAAACTAAAACATCTTATTTACATAAACTGAGCTATGAGGGCATCTCAGCCAGCAGTATCTAAGCTTGGATGCTAAGCAGCATCAGATAGTATGTCTCTGTAGATTTTTAGTCATCCAGATCATGGTGGTCCTAAAGGTGCTTTTTTTCAAGAGGCAACTGGACTTTCTTGTTTTTCTTTGAAGACATTTCGCTTCTCATCCAAGAAGCTTCTTCAGCTCTGACTGGATGGTGGGGGATGGAAGGATTTATATTCCTTGCAGACCGCTGGTCATTCTTTTAGAGAGTTATTGAGACCACTTGAAGGTTTATCTGTGTCCTCAGGGTCACCTGAGTGGTGCAAATGGAACTGCTGAAAGGACTGTGTTGTAGACTGAAGATGGAAGATGTCATATCCCTCCCCCTCTGAACAGCCGTCTCTCAACAGAGGGGAAGGGATACGACACCATCTAACTCCAGTCTATAACCCAGTCTTTTCAGCAGTTCCAAGAAGGCTCCATAGAGCTACTCTTCAAATAAAAACAAGAAAGTCCAATTGCCTTAGGTAGTATTATCAATGGGATACCATCAAAGAATGCAAGGGCTGCAAATAATTGAATATATGCCATCAAATAATTTTCAATTCCTAGTGACCATACAGATTTCTCCATGATGATATGTCTTTAACCTGGTCTTTCAACATTTCCAATCATGCACCCATCAACATTGTAATCGAGTCCATCCACTTTACTGCTGTGCTCACCCACCGCTTACATGGCCCAGTTCCAAATGGGTTGTGGCCCAGTCGACCGGGCCATGGCCGGAGGGTTGGGGACCCCTGAACTATAGTGCTCCCATCTCTCAACATTTTGGCTTTACCCTATAGAACTGGATATTAAAAATAGAGTCACCTCCTGTATGCAAAGCAGACGTGCAGTTTACCGGTAGATATTTTGTTGATATTACAGTACAATAAATTTGGGGGTTTTATGCAAAAGTTGAATATATACAGATGAATATGTAGAATAATAAGTGTTCCTCTTGAATTGTTGTAGGTGAAATTCAGATTAATTTTTCCTTCTATAGAGACCTGCAGCTTGAACTCAAATAAAAAGGTTGTCCCTATAGAACAGGGGTGGGCAAACTTTTTGGCTCGGGGGCCGCATTGACTTTTAAAATTTGACAGACGGGCCGGGTCAGCACAAGATTTTTTGGGAATCGCCCCTCCCCCCACCCTTCCCCCCTCTTCTCCTCCTTCCCCTCCCCTCGGAGGCCCCCTGAGTCAGGAGTTGCTACCACCGGCATGGCTCCGGTCCAGCGTTGCCTCGGGAAGGGAAAGGCAAAAAGGAAGAGCCGTGGTGGTGCTTTGCAACGGCAGCAGCGGCACTGGAGGCTCAGGCTCAGCGGCTCCTGGTTTTGCCTTTTCCTTCCCAAGGCAACGCGGACTGACCCACGCGAGCTGCGCCGGCGGTAGCAACTCCTGACAGCCCCAGCCGGACACCTGAGCGGAGCCCGGGCGGAACTGCCTGTTGCTGCTGCCGGAGCACCGCCGGTCGCCTCCTCCAAGCAGCCCGCCTGCCCGCCGGGCTTCCCTCCGCCAGCGCGGCTCGGGAGCCAGGCGCGGCGCCCGCGAGTTAAAAGGAAGCCGAAAGTTGCTGGGAAGTTGCTCGGGTGCTGGGAGCAGGCTTTTCAAGTGCCGCCCGAGCAGGACCGCTGAGCCAGGAAATGGGGCACCAAGGCAGGGCAAGGCTCCACCAGCAGCGGCCTAGCTTTAGGTGGCTCCAAGCTCCTCGGCCGGAAGACGCTCCTGCCTGCAAACTTTGCCTTTGCAAAGTTTAAGCCTGGAAGCCCCGGAAAAAAAGGGGATCGGCGGGGACTCACCTTCGGAGAGGTCGCACTCGAAGGTGATTTGAACTCCCAGCCGAGGCCTTTGCAAAGTTCTTCTTTCTTTCCTACCCCGAGCACTCCGCACTGTTTTGCAGCTTTGGGGGCCACGCGGCGCAGGGCAATACGCCACGCCCAGCGATTTTTTTTCAGGGGCGGGCCGGATTGGACAGACCAACGGGCCGGATGTGGCCCGCGGGCCGTAGTTTGCCCACCCCTGCTATAGAAGAAAATCAGTCTACCAGTTCTTATTAATCCCTGTGGCCATGAATACTCAAGTTTCTTGCTGTGAGTCATGCATTTAAAACATTCTACAGTTTTGGATAGTCTGGTGCAACTGCTCCAGGGCACTGTGGAGCACAGCATTTCTTTCATTGTTGTGCTATAAATTCAGACACCCCTCCCACACTGAGAGAGAATTAGGGACAGAATATTTTTCTAAGATTTGGCACTCTTTTCTTTTTTACTCTAAAATTATTCTCTTTGTAGCAACAGACTGTCATATAATAGCTGGTTTATAGCAACAAACTGTCATATAATACCGTGTTTCTCACATAATAAGGCAGGGCCTTATTTTTTGACCCCGAAAAACCGGCTGGGGACGTCTTTTCGGGGTGACTCAATTTCCCCTTTGCATCCTCGGGTGGGCGGGCGGCGACAGCTTGGATGTTCGAGAGACCTTCCGCCACCGTTAATTTCCCTTCCCCTTGCTGCCGTGGCGTTACAGCAACGCCCGCGGCGTTTAAGGCGCAGCCACGTGCAGCCAGTCAGGGCTCCTCCCTGCAACCGGAGCCCTGAGGAGACACTTGGCTTCAGGCGCTCCTGTGGCCGCCTTCCCTTTGCCTTCGATGGTAAAGTGAATTATTTTAAAAACCTCCGCTCATCCTATCAGGGCCGTGCGAGCTGAGCAGAGCCGGAAAGCAAGCGCCGGGTGTTTCCTGGTTCTGCCCAGCCCGTGCACGGCTCTGCCGCGACCCTGGCGGGATGAGCGGAGGTTTTAAAATAATTCACTTTACCTTCTAAAGGCAAAGGGAAGGCGCCACAGGAGCCTGCTCTAATATACCTAACAACAAAGGCAAATCCTCAAGGTGGGCTGGAGGGAGGTGGCTCGTGCCCCGGGCTGCTTCAATGCAAGGTCTGACTTGCAGCATCCTGCCGTTGCCGCCGCGTCCTCCCTCTCCGACTGCAAAACTCGTGTGCTTAGCCAAGCGCTCCGAGCGAGGCGAGCTCTTTCATACATAGAGAGAGGGAAAGACGCCGGCGTGCTCCGAGGCTGGCTCTTTTCTCTAGCCGAGGCTGACAGGAAGTGCCTCCAGGGCCGTGGCAGGCAAGCCGCGGGTGTTTCCTGGTTCTCCCCAGCGCGCACGGCTCTGCCACGGCCCTGGCGGGATGAGCGGAGGGCCCGGCGGGGAGGCACTCGTTGCCATGGGCGAAGAGGCGGCGGAGGCACCCGAAATGTCACCAAGGCAACGAGTGCCTCCCCGCCGGGCCCTCCGCTCATCCCGCCAGGGCCGTGGCAGAGCCGTGCGCGCTGGGGAGAACCAGAAACACCCGCGGCTTGCCTGCCACGGCCCTGGAGGCACTTCCTGTCAGCCTCGGCTAGAGAAAGAGCCAGCCTCTCGGAGCACGCCGGCGTCTTTCCTCTCTCTCTATGTATGAAAGAGCTCGCCTCGCTCGGGAGCGTTGGCGAAGCACACGAGTTTTGCAGTCGGAGAGGGAGGACGCGGCGACAACGGCAGGATGCTGCAAGTCAGGACCTTGCATTGAAGCAGCCCGGGGCACGTAGCCACCTCCCTCCAGCCCACCTTGAGGATTTGCCTTTGTTGTTGGTATACTTAGGCTTCAGGCGCTCCTGTGGCCGCCTTCCTTTTGCCTTAGAAGGTAAAGTGAATTATTTTAAAAACCTCCGCTCATCCCGCCAGGGCTGGCAGAGCCGTACGGGCTGGGCAGAACCAGGAAACACCCGCGGCTTGCTTTCCCGGCTCTGCTCAGCTCGCACGGCCCTGATAGGATGAGCGGAGGTTTTTAAAATAATTCACTTTACCATCGAAGGCAAAGGGAAGGCGGCCACAGGAGCGCCTGAAGCAAGTGTCTCCTCAGGGCTCCGGTTGCAGGGAGGAGCCCTGACTGGCTGCACGTGGCTGCGCCAAACGCCGCGGCGTTGCTGTAACGTTACGGCAGCAAGGGGGAAGGGAAATTAACGGTGGCGGAAGGTCTCCCGATATGAAGTGCTCCACCAACGCAGGCAGCACCATATCCGGGCATGCAACAAAGTACTTCCAAACAGCAAGCTCCCCCCGCCCCATTTTGCATGTTTAATATGGGCCTTAATTTGGGGGGAGCGGCTTAATTTGATTTTATGCCAATAAATCATGCTGGGGCTTCCTATTGGTGGAGGCCGTATTGTTGGAGAAACACGGTAGCTGATTTCATCCCTCTTGTCTTCTTTAGCAAGAGTTGGACCTCAGTGGCATGTCTGCCGTAGCCAATAAATGAAAGTTCTTTACTCCCAAGGTTTGGGATGGCTGCTGAACTTTCAGGCCACCAGATTGATTGTGACAGTTAGCAAATTTGTTTACTAAACTAATAGAGTCATCAGCTAGGTGCCTAGTCAAAGCTGAAAGAACCAAGGAGGTATCAAAGACACAGTAATTCCTCTCTTGCAAATTATTCTAAAATTTATGATAGTGGAAATGAAGGAGATCCTCAGAAATTAGGGCACTTCAAAGATGTTTAGATGCATATTTAATCCCTAGTAGTGGGGAAAGATCCATGCAGAGCTGGAGGTCAAATAGGACTGCCCTGGAGAGATATCCTGAAGAACAGACGTGTCCTAGGAGTATAAAAGCAATGAAATGTAAAACCATCTGTTACAGAATCATTACTTAAAATGATGATCATAATTAGTTGAGAAACCATGGTGGTTAAGTGGTTGAAGGCAAAAAGCATGGAGTGGGAAGGTAGTATGTGAATATTATAATATCATGGGCCATCTCAGGAATTGCATTGTCAACTAGCGGTGAACTTCATGCTCCAGTTCCTAACAGTCAATTCCCACTGTTTTGAATGCTGGTGGTGGAAGGGCTCCTGCCAAGAACTCTGTAAATGCTACAAGATTTCAAATGAGATCTACACAGGTGCATAACTTGTACCTGTAAATTATAGAGACCACAAATGAAGAAAGTGCAGTTGCACCTGTTCTGTATTTTTACTAGAACACTATGCAAAAGCATAATTTTCCTTCTCTGCAAATGGAAATACTATGAAAAATTCTGAAGACTGAAGAAGGAAAAATGTGAGTTTCTTTCAGGTAGGCTATGCTATTTGTCTAAGAAATTCCAGCAACAGCATTAATAATTCAGGTTTGCTGAATTCCCAGATTGATACTTATACTAAATGCAACAAATAATTTAAAAACTTTCAAACAACAGGAGAAACCAGCTTGCTCAAAGAGAAAAGCTATTTCAGAATCTGTTCATATTTAAAACGCTACAAAATTCACATCCATAAAAGAAATTTATTTGAAACGGGCCTGCAGAAAATAAAAGATGAAGAGAGCTTCTGTCAGCACTCCAATCTTCCCAAAGAAAGTTAGGGAGTTAGTTAGGTTGCAGAGTAAAAATTTCAAATGATGCAAAAGCAGTAGTATTTACCAAGATACTTTAAATCAGTGTTTAATATGTGTTTTTGGGAGGCATAAAAGAAAAAGAAAGTAAGTGTAGGAAGCTATTTCCTTTTGCCTCAAATATCATAGGTGGATGAGAGATGAAGCTAAGCTGAACATCTTCTTCAAGGAAACAAGGCAGACAATTTCTCCAGTCATCCATTTTCACCCCTTAACAAATACCCTATGTAAATAAGGTATCTTGCCAACATTATGGAGTGTTTTTAAAACAGAGAAAAACATGTAAATAATTTTATTTTCCTCTCTGTCTTGAGCATCCTGTCTGATCAAGAGGAATACATCAAATGTGTACTGTTCCCATCCACGTATCACAAAAATTGCATCCAACAACTGAGATTATATACTCAAAATAATTTTTGTTTTCTCAAAGCTAAAGTGATCAATAATGAAACAAGCAGGCAACCTTTCAGCAACTGGGAACAATTTCCTCCTCACACTATACACGCAGTTTACTAAGACATAATTTTCAAGCTTTTCCCCAGTTTTTAGATTTGTGGAGAGAGTATTTAAGCACTGCCTTGATAATTTGAATCCAGTCTTAGGCCTAATCATTGTACATTAATGTTGTACAGCAGCAAAAAATTAAGCCACTGATTTTCAGTGTTTAGAATAGAACAGAACAGAACAGAACAGAATAGAATAGAATAGAATAGAATAGAATAGAACAGAACAGAACAGAACAGAACAGAACAGAACAGAATAGAACAGAATAACAGAGTTGGAAAGGACCTTGGAGATCTTCTAGTCCAACCCCCTGCTTGGGCTGCCTGGGCACGACTTCTAGCAGACATGAAGAGAGAGTTTTTGCAAGGCACCTTGGGCACAGTAGGAATGGTAAATAATAGACATTATCTGGCAAACAGGGAGAAGGATAAGTTTCAAAGCAGCGCCAAGAAATCAGACAGCTTTTATTTATTGTGTAACTCATTTTAAATGGTTGCCCACTCAGTAATCAACTCCGAGCAGTGAATAACAAATTAAAATAGCAATAAATGTAAAACAAAACACTTCATGCCAGTTTATGGTTACTAAAACTTCATATGGCAATGAATTCCACCAACACAAGAAATGATGGTGTAACTTCATCAATCCACTGCTCCTGTGATAAATAACTGGTAATGTTTTCAGTGTTGTTTCTTAGCAACTCAAAAATATTTCTACTCACCTGCAAGGTTGAACACAAATAAATTCTAGATCTCACTACTTAATATCCACAAGGCATCTCACAACCTTCAGAGTGTTTGCATAATAGGATGCAGATTTGCATACAGGCATTCACACCACACAAACAAGTATGCCCCTGAGATCTACAAGAAAAGCAATAATATACTCCAGCGGTAGATGACAAAAGTATTCTCACACGGAGCAACATTCTCGGGGTGGTGGTGATGGTCAGGAGGTTGGACAGTAAGTGACAGTATATAATCTGATTTGGCTTGTTTTTTTAAAAAAAATCTTATAATTGCAACTTTCTCTTTTTACTCATGGCTGTGAAAATGTACACATGAATGCACATTAGTGGTGGGATTCAATTTTTTTTTTTACTAGTGGTTCTGTGGGTGTGTATTGGTGGGTGTGGCTTGGTGGGCATGGCAAGGGAAGGATACTGTAAAATCTCCATCCCACCCCACTCCAGAGAAAGGATACTGAAAAATCCCATTCCCTCCCTATCTCACTAACTTGCTTTCCAGCTCCGTTCTCCTGTGCAGAGCAACAAAAGAAGACCCAGCCGATCAGCTGGGACCCGGGAGGCAGAAAATAGATGGAGGTGGGGCCAGTCAGAGGTGGTATTTGCCAGTTCTCCGAACTACTCAAAATTACCAGTTCTCTGATGTACACGTGTATGTGTATGTGTATACATATACAAGCCTTTTTTTTTTTACCACTTAGTTTTAATCTTAAATCCTTAGCATTTAATCAGTATTGCCCTTGTATAGTATATACCTTAATGGTCTTGTTTTATTTTGGTGAGCACCTCTCTGAATTAGATTACGTAACTTAGAACTACAGGTATTTAATTTTTAAAGTACACATTTCTACCCAGATACCTGTTTTGGGCACGAAAGCTTAATATTCTAGTCCAAAGCTATGTGACATTTTGTTATTGGGAAGTAAAAAAATCTGGGGTTCCCAATTTTGCTTTCTTAGTGCAAGTTTGAATTTTCTTTCTTTTGGCACTGTTGGGCTTACTGCACTAGATATATTTAAGTCTGCTGGAAGTGGTACCTGTTAATGTCCAGCTATAGTTTAACATGATATACACATGCCAAAAGTTTTCTGTGGGAATTGTGTTTCATTAGTTATCCAGCAGAAATCCTGTTTGAAGTCGAATATCAAAAGATTGTAGATGAATCATATATTCAAATGTCCCTACCTACCTATCATACCTATCATACCTAGCTATCATACTTTTGGGATTGGCAGACATGATGATGATGATTTATTGATTAGTCATGAATCCATATCAGCATACAAAACAGGTAGGTAAAATTGGGCAAAGCATATTAAAAGAAAAAAAATTAGTAAACCAATGCAATTCAAAAAGCAAGTGATAAAAAGAGGAAGAAATATAGCTAAAATCGGTTTCACCATAAATAGTGACTTTTGCAGTCCATTATGTCTTGAGCTAATTGAGACTCACATGATACAGGTTAATAGGACAGAGAAAGTATAGACTAACCTTAATTACATCTATGCCACATGCACATTTCCTACTAATAATATTTTACTGGTCACTTTAGGCATATTTGGGCAAATAAGTCACAAGTATAACTAAAGCCCAGATTAACCCAAGCATATTCATGCTATTCTATGCAAAGTGAGATCTGTAATCTAGAGATTGTCCTGTAAATTACTCTTGCCTGCTTCCTACCAATTAGGAGGTATGTTCATTGTAGCATCTTCTGCATCTTAGAACAGCTGAGTTGCAACTTTGAACATTAATGTGTTTTGGAATATAAGGATCAAACTGTTATTTTCATGAAAAAAATCACAGCATAGTTTTCTTTCAAGAACTATTCCATTATTATTACAGGTCAATTTTATTTCTAATGGATGTTTTTAAATTAGGGGTTTTATTTTTAATATATAATGCTTCTCATGTGTTGTTCATGGAGCTACAATTTGAGAGTTGCTGGCATTGGCATTGGCCAGAGTCTGCTCATTGAAGAAACTTGGCAGTGAGCAACAACAGATGGAGTTGCTGTACTGAAAATCCTCTGTATAATTGATAAAATGCAAGCAGACTAAATCATCCTGAATTCTTTAAGTCATTTAATGAGAGAATTTTATTTTTTAAATGGGGCTTCAATAAAAAGGTGAAGACGTGACAAGACCCTTGAGCACAGATACCAGTTTTGACCTTACCCTGTTTTAAAGGTCTGCAAATGGTTATAGATATATAGCCACATATTTTCTGCCTTCTTACATCAGGAGGATTGAGGAAAGTGTGCTAAGAATGAGCTATGTTCAATGATGATAGATACATATATTCAGAAGATTGGTTTCATTAAATGGAAGTGATGCATATTGGGGTATGAGGTTTAGAATATGACAGGTTTTCAAAATTGAAACCTCTTGACCTTGGAAGAACTATTTGATCTTTCCAAGTGACCAGAAGTGGTCTGACCTTTAAAAGGGCCATTTTGAGGATGAACTGTTTTGATCTTGAAGCATTTTGCATACTTTTATGAGAATTAAATTGGTAAATAAGTTGTTGAAAGTGAAAAGAATCAACCCATTTGACCTAAGGATAAAAAATATATATGACAAAATAAAGGAGGTGAAATAACTTTTACATGGAGTTATCTAGTTTATCTTCAGTTGTGATATATGATAATCATGGATGGCCAACTAAGGCTGTTAAGTTACAGCCTGGCATGAAGAAGACATAAAATGGTAGGCTCTTATATAGGAAGACTCATTTTGTGTAAGGGAGGAGTTATAGGTGGTTATCACAGTAAATGATTGCATACTGAAGAAAACATGAGGAAAGACAATGAGAAATAGCCATTGTTCTTTCTTCTCTGTTTTTCCATTTTGTTCATGCCAGAAGGGTTGTTGGTTATCTTGGCCTTGTTGCTTCCCTAAGCCATCATCTCTTCCATTTTTCCTCTTCCTCCTGTCCTCAGGAAAGTGTTCTAACCATCACAACCTTAGGGAGAATCCTATAGTACATCTTTGTGTCCCTGTGCCCACTTTTCAGTTTCCTTTTAGTTGTCCATCTGCCTTCAACAAGAACGTTGTCTTCTTCCCTTCCCCAGGATCTGCTCCACATAAGAGCCTCCAGAATCAATACTGTATGCAGAGCTAGATGATAAGAAAAGTATGGAGTTATACTTGTCATTGACCTTTCTCCCATGAGCTGTTCAGAGCATCCAGAAGTGGGTGCTTCAGTCTCTTCTGGAAAGGCTGGGCTTAAAACTCTGCTAAGCACCTCCCACTTCTGGATGCTCTTCACAGCTCACAGAGAACGGGCGTATCAGGTAAGTACCAACACCCTTTCTGGACTCTAAACTCTTGTTAATGCAGGCAACCTCCACCTTGTCACCCCATGTCTGTATCTGAGAGTAAGGGGTGGGGCAGGGGGAATCTCCAGAGCCTCTTCAGTAAAGCTGTTAAGTGATGAGCTGTAATGAGTGATTGTATGATTAACCTTGCTTTAAGCGTGTCAAAACACTGTCCCAATATACTTTTTTCTATCACGGCTGTAAACGCCCATAGAGGTCCTCTGGTGTTAACAAAAAACTTTCCTAGTTTGGCAGAGCCTTTTACGCAAAGTTACTATGTTTGAATCTCTTGGAAACTGCTTTTCTTGAAAAATATTTACAAGCTCTGCCAAGAGAAGCTTTCTTTGGCACCGTTACCATACGCACCTTGAACTTCGAATTTAAGAAGTGCTTCTCAACCTTTTGCAGAGACAGCTTTCCTTTAAAATAAAAATAAAAAGAAGCTCGTGGAATGAGTGGTAGCCACTTGTTATCATGATCTTAATGAACATTTAACACCAGTTTCTCTCACTCAGTACCCTCAAGCTTCAGGGGGGCTTTTTTGCTGTTGGCAACAGCATCTCACTCACCTGGCATCTTGTCCTTGCCAGTTGGTTGGTTCAACTTAGGAGAAGAAAGAGTGATGTGACTCCTACCATGCCACTTTTTACTTCTCTGAAGCATGATCTAGAGATGTTTCCTGCTTCAAAGAGGCATATCCTGTGGATCTTGTCTTTGTATGGGAACTAATGTTTCTCTTCACTCTTTTGCTATTTTCTTGAAAGCAATTCTGGTATTGCAATAGCTACTGTGGAATTATCGCAGAGTGATCCAAGCCAACAGTTTGTTCTGATACAAAGAGGGGAGAATGAAACTAAGGAGAATCGCAGCCTGCTCTGATTTGTTAACAAGGACATTTTTCAGGTGCCTGTGATTTTCTGTGGAAAGAGGGAGAGGCCTCCATATCCCTTCCCATTTTTTTGGCAGGAGTGAGATGCTGAGTCACCGTGTCAGAACTCCTCCAAGGGAGCGGACATGTTCCTTGTTCTGGCAGGAAATTATATTTGACATTTAATTTGAAACATAAGCACAAAAACCTCCCTGTGATAATATGATAATGGGACCAAGTGAAGCAGAGTTTTGAATTGGCAGGATTAAGTGCTGTTTTAATGCTACCTTTGAATTTTCTTCTCATGCTCACTGCTGGGCTAGCCACAATCTGGTACTGATTAATAGCAATAGCAACAGCATTTAGGCTTATGTACCGCCCCATGGTGTTTATAGCACACTCGGGGCAGTTTAAAATGTCAGCATTATTTACATCTTGCCTCCAACAATCTGGGTCATCATTTGACCAACCTTGCAAGGATGAACCGCTAAGTCAAACTTGAGCTCTGCCAAGATCAAATTCCAGGCTTGAGCAGAGTTTACTGTATCTGTAATACAGCACTTTAACCATTGTGCCACCAGAGCTCTTAATATATAAGACTGGTTTGCTTAGTTTCTTAATTGAATAAAAATGAGAAAAAAAAGTGCATTGATCAGCCATGTAACCACACTGAATATTATTTTAACTGGTAATATTAGTTTGTTAGAATTAGAATTCCTTTTTGGCAAGTGTGATTAGACACACAAGGAATTTGTCTCAATACATAAGTTCTCAGAGTACATACAAACAACAATAGTGATAGATCATTATCATAGTCATTCTAAAAATACATTAGAAAGTGATATTATTATAACTGTGTCTAATTCATGCCTTCAAATTATTTTTAGGGCCATAGTAATTGATTAACCATTCTGTTTTTACTGTGTTTTTCTTTCTAATTAATTATGTTTCAGTTTTGGATTAATATTTTCTAAAATACTGCTTGCTTTCTCCCTTCTGTTAGCTGTTGACAGGGAGAAAGGCTAACACTGACTTATTGCAGGATCTTAATCATATCAACTGTCACCCAGTTCTTTTTAATAAATATATAAGACTGGTTTGCTTAGTTTCTTAATTGAATAAAAATGAGAAAAAAAAGTGCATTGATCAGCCATGTAACCACACTGAATATTATTTTAACTGGTAATATTAGTTTGTTAGAATTAGAATTCCTTTTTGGCAAGTGTGATTAGACACACAAGGAATTTGTCTCAATACATAAGTTCTCAGAGTACATACAAACAACAATAGTGATAGATCATTATCATAGTCATTCTAAAAATACATTAGAAAGTGATATTATTATAACTGTGTCTAATTCATGCCTTCAAATTATTTTTGGGTTAGAAACTTGCTTTTCAAAAAAGAAGGTACTTGTCTACATTTTTCTATCCTTGCTGTTTCTTTTAACTGTTGGCAGCCATTGTTTCCACAGTGTGCAACAGTTTTGGGTCCCATTATTCATCAAGCAGCCACATTGGAAATGTAATTATGTCCCAGAACCAAACAAATATATTTCCATAATGGCACAATATTGATAGCAATACTACCTTTGCTTAGAGAGGAATTTAGATTTAAATGAGGGAATAGAAGCACAAATTCATCAAATTTGCAGATGACACTAAACTGGCAGGAACAGCCAACATTCCAGAAGATGAGCACAAACTTGAACCCTGGGCCCTATCTAAGAAAATGAAATTTAAAGAATAAAAGGGTAGGATCTGGAAGGGAGGAGACTGCCTGGAATTAAAAAAGAACTTGCAGCAAAATCTCAACAAGACTTCCAAAAGATACATTCTAACTGAAATATCACAACAAAAACCCCAGGAAGTGAAAGTCGAAAAAGAAATAAGAAGACATAACTCGGGACTATCTGGATTACTTGATGATTTCTGGATTCTTGGTTATTGTTTTGAATGACTAAAATCAATCGGGTGGTTGTTTAAAACTGTTTAAAATGGCTCCACTTTTAGAAGAACTGAAAATGGAACTTAAAAAGTACAAAGAAGATGCACAAGAAGGGAGAGGTTCTTTTGGCTTCGTATTTCAGTTTTTAGAAATGGAGATTTGGAATTATGAGAAACAACAAGAAATGCCTGCAGAACAAGAAGATTGCAACAAAGAAGAAGCCATCTTTAATGAACAAGTAATCAAAGTTGGGGGGGGGAGGAAAGGGGGGGAAGAATGGAAAGTTTAAGATTGGGAAAAACACCTCCCCCCCCCAAAAAAAAATAGAGTGAAAAATAAGTATAAAATCAGAAAGCAACAGAAGAGGGAAATGCAGAAGAGAGAATTAGAACTAGAGAGACAAGGGGGTAAAAAGGGGAGGGAGAAGATGAGAGGGAAGAAAGAAAGGAAAAGAAGTTATAAAGGACAGAAGCAAAATATAGAGAAACAGGGCCTATTTAGAGATAATGAGTGAAAATTTAATGGAAAAAGGGATTCTGCAAAGGTACATAAGATAGTATGGTTATATTAGAAGCAGAAATAATTTTAGAAAATATGAAACAATGTATGATTAAAATGTCTGATAAAATAGCTATCGTAATTCAGTGGAATGCTTGTCAATAAATAAATGTAACAAAAGGTATATTTAATGATTTATAAAACATATGTGAAGAGAAATAAGGGAAAAATTAATTATGGAGATTATATGTGTTTTTAAGGAAGTATGATATTTAATTGAAAAGAAGTGTTAAAGATGTTAAGATTTTAATGATTATTAATGATAGAACTGAACTGGAATGGAATGAGGGTTTATAATTACATAGATTTATAATCTTTTTTTAAAAAAAAGAATATAATGTGTATTATAAGAATGTACCAAGCAGAATTCGACTGGAAGTTATGTATTATGTATTATATTGAAGGTCATAACCTTAAGGTATATATTGAAGTTTAAATAAGTGTTGAATGGATGTAATTAAAATATATAAAGGTGTCATACTCCAATTAGTAACTACAGGAGAAAATTTGTTTAATGAGAAAAGATAATATGAAATTGAAACAGAACAGACAAAAGTATAAATATAATGATTTGAATTGAGATGAGATAATCAAAATAAAATTGAGAAAATTAAGAGAGGGGAAAAACTATATAGAAAATGTAAAATAGTATAAGATCTGGAATAGAATACAAAAAGGAGCATGAAATTGAGTTTTGTGTCTGTATAAAGAAGTTCAATCCGGGACCATGCTATTTTCAAAAAAGATGTTTTACTTGTATTTTGTATGTGTGAAAACCCAAATAAAACTTTATTAAAAAAAGAAAAGAAAAGAAAATGAAATTCAATGTAGTCTAGCTGACTTCCAGCAGTGTAGACAACTTCCACAATCTATGACAATGGTCATATTGTCTGCAGAATTTGGGGAGCTGTTTGGGAGCTTGTTTAACACCAAACCTGGATACTCACAAACATTTTTTTTTTTTACAAATTTGCTTATGAAATCATGATTTCTGTAGACTGGATCTGATAAGTTCCAATCATACACAACTTGATTTGGGTATATTCTTACTTATAAAACAGAAGCACACATCCTTATCTGTGTTTCTTTGAGCTCTTTTATACATAGCTGTGACTGTAATTTTTAAAGTCACAGTGAGAGAAAAGTATTAAATGCAGTACCAAATAAATAAAATATTTAGTGTCATATCTGAATTAAATGAATTTAAGGTTAGGTGTGGTTTGATTCTATCTACTTTTTGGAGTTGGTCTATAATACTCTACTCAAATGTTATATATGACCCTTCATTGCTAATGTATTTCACTGATTCTTCTAATTAGCCTATATTATAGGTAATTGTTTTACTAGTGAAGAGAAGAAAGATTCTTATGCCACCTAGATATCAAGAGAAAAGGTTTTCAGCTAGCGAAATCCTCAGGTTTGGTTTATGTTGTTTGTTTTAATAATCTCTTACAGTATATTCACTGTATAGTGTATAGCAATAGCAATAGCACTTAGACTTATATACTGCTTTACAGTGCTTTACAGCCCTCTCTAAGCGGTTTACAGAGTTAGCATATTGCTCCCAACAATTTAGGTCCTCATTTTGCCCACCTAAGGATAGAAGGTTGAGTCAAGTTTGGATAGAAGGATAGAAGGTTGAGCCTGGTGAGATTCGAACTGCCAAATTGCAGTCAGCCGGCAGTCAGCAGAAGTAGGCTGCAGTACTGCACTCTAACCACTGTGCCACTGCAGCTCAATATTATATGCAGTTTATATGGTATATTATTATGGCAGATTATTATTGCAAAAAGTATCCAAATGAATATCTTAGATTTAAATCAACCCTTACTTTTAGTGAATGTATTTTGGATTAGATCTCAATCTGTTTTCTAGTATCAAGCTGTTTATTTCAGATAGTCTAAGGGGAAAAAAATCACTTTTCCTCAGCAGTGTTTTCTGTATATGGTGGTCTTCACAAGAAAATGGAGAATTGATATAACTGGTTGAGACACTTCCTTAGAACATATTGATTCACAGGCTTTTTGCACCTTAAATATCTCCAAGTAAATATTCTTTCCTTCTGTAAAAATCAATATAGCTGTACAGGTTCATAATTGTTAGTGCAATAATGATTATTGATTGTTACTCAAACTGCTTGGAACAAAAATGTAATATATTTCTGAATGCATTCCGTGGTGTATTCTGATCTATTTTATATTTAAGATCCAGGAAATATAAGGACTAATTTTGCTTTTTAATTATTTGTTTTCTCTTAGCCACCATAATTGTTGAGAAAAGAGCAGCTGGTTATTTTTATGTTTGTATGATATTACTAATTTCCTTATTAAAAAAAACCTATGATACGTTCCATCAGTGCATATATATATGCAATGCATATCTTTTGCACATAACCTAAAGCTTCACAATCTTCATAAGAGATAAGGCTGTAATGGATGCACATAGAGCTTTTAATAAATAGCAGGTCTTCTATTATTTCATCCGTAGCTTCCAGCGTTTGGAATTATTTCACTCTTATATTCTTCTTACAGAGGATAGTTCATGCTGTAACAGCAGAAGCTTTTGGGAATTCACTATAACATGTCTTTAAAAAAAAAGTCCAGAGGTCAGGAGAACCCTGAGTGGGAAGTTCTGTGCATTGGGCCATAGTAATTGATTAACCATTCTGTTTTTACTGTGTTTTTCTTTCTAATTAATTATGTTTCAGTTTTGGATTAATATTTTCTAAAATACTGCTTGCTTTCTCCCTTCTGTTAGCTGTTGACAGGGAGAAAGGCTAACACTGACTTATTGCAGGATCTTAATCATATCAACTGTCACCCAGTTCTTTTTAATAAATATTTTCCACTGTTAACAGTTTCAGGGTAGGATTTCTTTTTATGACAGGATCCAAGGGTACTCTTATTATGACCTGTTATTGCCACGGTGCTCTTTCTTCATAGGCATTGCTTGCTTTTAAAAAATATCACTCTGGAAATTGTGGGAAAGAGTTATTTATGTTTGTAGCAGTGGGAACTTGATATTTTAGAATAGCAGTTTATACTCTGATTTCCCAAGGAGGCAAACAGTTGTTCTACAATGAACGTATACCCATACATGATGAACTCACAAAGAAAACACTGAATAGAGATCAGAGATTTGGCTTCCAGCCAAATCCTGGCTTCCCGTTCAGCCCTACTTGCTTCTTTGTTTGTTTGTTTGTTTGTTTGTTTGCTTGTTGAATTATTTTTCCATTTTCTGAACTGCCCATCTCCCTCAGAGAGGGACTCTTATTCCCAAAGAGACAGAAACAGGCAACAAAATCTTTGGCAAATGAGTGCCAAAATATCTTACTCTTTCAATAAGATATACCAATTCAAACAGTGCACTCTGTGTTTGATATTTTCCCCATGAAAAAGGTTTGTGCAAATAAACACCCCACCCCCACATACAAACCCCTAAACACAGACCCCACCACCTACCTAGAAAAAACCACCAGATCCAAAATAAAAGCCTCCCCCATCAGCAAAGAAATCCAGCAAAGAATCATACCCAGAGAGAAATCATCCACATGCCCTAAGCTTTATGGTCTCCCCAAGATACACAAAGAAGGAACCCCACTTAGACCAATAGTCAGCTCCATAGGCTCACCTCTACAAAACCTAGCCAAATTTCTCACCAAACAACTACAGCCCTATGCAGAATCCATCAACTCACACGTAAGAAACTCATTCCAGTTCATCGAGATCATAAAGAAACAAAACTTACAACCCAGCGACCTACTAGTGAGCTTCGATGTCATATCCCTCTTCACCCAAGTGCCTATAAAAGAAGCCTTGACAGCCATCCAAAACAAATACAACCCCCCCCAAGCACATCCTAGATCTGATCAACCACTACCTATTCAATACATACTTCACCTACAACGGATAAAAATACAAACAAATAGAAGGAGCACCCATGGGATCACCCCTCTCACCTATCATCGCAAACCTCTACATGGAACAATTTGAAACACAAGCTCTAGAAAAATATGATCACAAACCCAAACTCTGGCTCAGATACGAAGATGACACCTTCATAATCTGGCCAAACGGGAAAGAAAAACTGAACAACTTCCTCACACACCTCAACAGCCTACACCCCAAAATACAATTCACCATGGAAACAGAAGCTAACAATCAACTTCCCTTCCTAGATGTCTTAGTATACAAAAAATCCAATGGCTCCCTAGGACACACCATCTACCAGAAGAAAACACATACAAACCGTTACCTACACGCACTCTCACACCACCACCCACCACAGATCAATTCCGTAGCTGAGACACTCATCTCCAGAACAAAATGCGTAGCCGACGAACAACACCTAAAAACCGAACTACACACTCTCACTAACGTACTAACAGCCAATGGATTCCAAAGAAAGAAGATTACCCACCTAATCCAAAAAGAAACCCCAACCAAAATCCAAGACAGAGAACAAGAGAACGGCAAAGCCCTCCTCCCATATATAAAAGGTACTACAGACAAAATCAGCAAGATCCTCCAAAAACACAACATTAAAACAGCATTCTGCACAAACAGAAAAATATCCACCATCCTAAGAAACCCTAAAGACAAAATCGAGTTAGAAAACCAAGGAGTATACGACATCCCTTGCACCGCCTGCCCCACCACATACATCGGACAAACTAACAGAAGAATAAGTGCACGCATTGAAGAACACAAGAACTCAATTAAAAAAGAAGAACCAACCTCTTCCCTGGTCCAACACCTCAAAGCCACAGGATTGACTTTAAAGATTGACTTTAAAAATACCAGAACTATCACCAAAACCGAACACTTCAACAACAGAATAATCAGAGAAGCCATAGAGATAGAAAAATGCCCACACAGCATGAATAAACGAGATGATACCTCCCGCCTACCAGCCATTTGGAAACCCGCCCTCATTAACAAACGAGTACCTAACATGAAGAATGACACCAGACCCACACCCACGAGGGCCACACAAGATGCTACCACCACACTTCCACGTAGAAAGCAGACTCACACCCACACAGAAGATGAGACACGACCATGGACCAGAAGCCGTACCGCAGCTGCATCACTACCCGCTTCAAACCCCTCCGACCCATACATGAAGCAAACTGACGCCCACGATGAAGATGTGGCATGACCACGAACGCGAAGCCAAACAACAGGATCACAGCTCACCAGCTCAAATCCCCCAGCAACTAAGACTAACCTGAGCACAACCAAGCCCCCACTTGAACAGAACACACCCCCAGCCAATCAGAACACAGCCAACCCCCCAACCAATCAGAACACAGCCAAACCCCCAACCAATGAGAACACACCCCCACCCAATCAGAACACAGCCAAGCCCCCACCCAACCAAGTCACACCCCCACTAGCAGTTAAAAGGAAGAAGCAGCTGCAAGCTCACATTACTCCGAGAAGCACAAAGCCGAAGACACAAGCCTGAAGATGATGAATGAGACATATATATATATGTGTATTATGTCTCACCTGTACAAACGAGGTGAGAAGTCCAAATTTCCAACTAAATACAAACAAGCAAGCAAGTCCAGTAATTATGGAGTTAACTCCTTTGAGCCGATAAAGTTCTTGGCAGTCTCACACACACTGTCTGCCAAGTCCGACCAGATAAGAGGAATACAAATCATACAAGCTGTCACCACACACAGGATACTCCGAAGCTTCTCTCCATAAGTAACACGTTGTCCCGAACAAGTTCCCAGAGCGAACACACCCACTTTTATTCCCTGTGGGGCGTGTCAGTCCCTCATCTCAGTCTCTGATTCGTCCCTTCTTTCTGCGTTGCAGCTCGCACTTTTGCCTACGCCGCTGCCTCGCATCAAGCCAGCATTCCTCTGCTGGATTCTCAGTCAGAGACTCTGATACGCCCTCCTCCTTTTCCTGATTAGCCTCAGGTCTTCCCTCCCGGTTATCTGCCGACACCTGAGGCACAATCAGGGAGGAAGGCATTGCCGAAGAGGAAGGTCCTGGGGAGGAAGGCATTTCCAAAACCTCCTCTTCCCCACTGTCTGAGACTTCGTCCTCTAATAAAGCAGGCTCAAACCTCAGAGCCACAACATACATACATACATACATACATACATACATACATACATACATACATATATATATGTTTTCTTAAGTTTTTGCGGGTACTTACATGTATGGTATTCAGCTTTGTTCGGGTATTTTCCCACGTCATTATCGTTGTGCTTTTAAAGTTGTAGCAATGTTTCGGCAGAATCTCATCTGCCATCATCAGGCTTCTGTATAGTGTTCGTCTGTGAGTCAGACTTTCACAGCCATTTCAGTTTTAAATTTGGGGCTAGCCTACTGCTGTGCCAGAATGTTTTTTTCTTCATCCTGATTGGTTGGGAGTCTTGGTCTGTGTTTATTGGTCTTGGAATTTGCTGTGTTCTGCTTGATTGGTGTTTCTAATATCTTCTGTCTGTTTTGTGGCTTTTTTTGTCTTGATTGGCCGGCAACATTGTGTTCCTGTATTGGAGGCTTTTAGTGCAGCTTGGCCCCGAGTAAATGGTCGGCTATCATTTATTAGGAAGCTAGGTTTCATCTGGGTGCCTGGTTAGGGTGTGTTTGAGCTGGAGGTATCAGGGGGGATCTGTTTGTGCCCAGGTGTTTGCCTGGCTTGTGGTATGGATATTTTTTTGTTTGTGAATGCAGGCTTCCAAATAATTGACAGTCTGGTGGAATCATCTCTTCTATTCATTCTTTCAGGTCTTTTTTCAATCTCTATGGCTTCTCTGATAATTCTGTGGCTGGGGTTTTCTATAGTGGCTAGGGTTTTGGTGCCATTGAAGTCAATGCTATGACCTGACTCACAAACGAACACAATACAGAAGCCTGATGATGGCACATGAGATTCTGCCGAAACGTTGCTACAACTTCAAAAGCACAACTATAATGACGTGGGAAAATACCCGAACAAAGCTGAATACTATATGTGTGTGTGTGTGTGTTGTGTGTGTGTGTTTAACCTGTCACAATAATCAGTAGACATCATGGGGGAAAGGCAGCATCCAAATGGGAATCTTTTCTCATGGTCTGTCACAGAAAGTCCAAAAAGAGCACTCAGATAGATTACTGAGTGTTCTTAAGCACTAAAGTTTAGGGAGGGGACAGGGACAGCAGGCAGGAGAAGACTGCGCTAAGTTAAGGACAAAACTGAAGTCAAGAACCTTCATAACTTCCCACCATTTTTCCAAAACTCTACCTTCTCCCCCAAGAGAAATGTCGTTTACTATTCTTCTATTATGCCTACATACCGTGTTTCCTCAATAATAAGGCCCACCCCAAAAATAAGCCCTAGCCTGATATTTTTTGGGTGGGCCTAATATAAGCCCTACCCCAAAAATAAGCCTGGGGGATGGGCATGGCCAGCACATGAGGCAGCGAGCTCTGATATATCTGATTTGTACTTTCAGTCATATATCTGCTTAAACGAATTCTGGTGTGATTATATCCATTATTGCGATTATTAGATGCTACATCCTAAAGAAAAAACAAAAACTAAGTCTAAAAATGTATATATATTTTAGGTTGTACGGACTGAGAAGAATAGTTTGAATAATCGGTTTCTGCCCTGGGATGAGATTGAAACAGAAGCCATTTTGTCCATTGATGATGATGCCCACCTTCGCCATGATGAGATCATGTTTGGATTTCGGTGAGTAAAATCTGACTTTTAATCATCAGCCATTAGTATCAGGTCTGAACTAATTGTCCGTTTCCATCAAGGTTTGCAGAGATGGAGGATTACAATTCCTGTTATCCTTATTTGTTTTGGCCATTTCTGTGCTGACTGGGAATGATAGAATTTTGAAGCCAAAGTATAACTTTCTTTCATGTTTGCCATTATAACATTGTTTTTCATGCACCGAGCCATGGTGGCGCAGTGGTTAGAGTGCAGTACTACAGGCTCCTTCTGCTAACTACTGGCTGCCTGCAATTTGGCAGTTCAAATCTCACCAGGCTCAAGGTTGACTCAACCTTACATCCTTCTGAGGTGGGTAAAATGAGGACCCAGATTTTGGGGGGGCAATATGGGCAATATGCTGACTCTGTAATCTGCTTAGAGAGGGCTGTAAAGCACTGTGAAGCAGTATATAAGTCTAAGTGCTATTGCTATTGCTATTGTTTCCTCTTCACAATAATGAGGGGTGTGCACGTGTTCTATTTATAATATTTTTAAAGCAGAAGAATGAAAACAATTACGTTACAGCCTTGACTATCTTCTCTTCCCTCCCTTCCCTCCTAAGAAGTGAAAATAATCTTTCCCAACCTGATAGGATATTTTCTGAAAGAGCAGCTATGTGGTTGCATTTCTCTCTGTTCTTAATTTCCACCATATGGAGACACTCATTTTTAGCATACTTCATTTTTAATAACAAATTGCTATTTATACCACTATTAAAAGAGCCTGTTGTTTGCTGGCATGACATAAACAGCCATGGGAATATCATAGACAGGGACATAAGCCAATATTGGAAGGTAGAGTAGCAAGAAGAAGGCAGGATTTTCGGATAAAATTTCCTGTGCAAGAAAAGCAGCTCTTTTCAAATTGTTAAAAGCAACTAAATTGATTCCAAAGCTTTGACAACTGCTTCAGAAAGATACAGAAATTTCTTTGAAAATGATGTGGCTGCTTTAACGACTTGAAAAGAGGTACTTTATATTCGTTTCTGCCATTGTAAAGCTCCTTTTTCAAAGACTTTATGCTGTCCTCGTGTCGGAATGTCTGAGTATAGCCTTAATAGGAGATGGTCTCAGATTTCATTGCCAAAATAATTAGAATTTTGATTGTTATCTGTGCTGAAGATCAAGCAATGAAAAAGAGAGTCAAAGTGTTATATCACTTCATCAGTTTCTCTCACAAAAAAGGTTGAGAGCATTATTGTACTAATATTTAATGCATCAGAAGTGGAGGCCCATTCATCCCAATTCTAGAAAGTGGGAGTAGAGGAACCCTTTAAACTAAAGTTTAAAATCTAAATGTGTAATGTAGACAACTCAATAATAGCAATCATTGTGATCTGGGGGATTTCTCTCTGTTTCTTGTATCTCGAGCATGTTCCACCTCTTCTCTGCCTGCTTACGTTATTTTGTTTGTATTTGTAGGGTCTGGAGAGAAGCTCGCGACCGCATTGTAGGATTCCCTGGGAGGTACCATGCATGGGACATCCCTCACCAGTCCTGGCTCTACAATTCCAATTACTCATGTGAACTGTCCATGGTGCTGACGGGTGCTGCTTTTTTTCACAAAGTAAGGGGCAAATCCTTAGAGAGAACTGTATTTCTTATGATGACTTAGGCCAAATACTTGTTCTAATGAGGAAAACTGCAAGATTACTAATTGTGGAGAATTTAAGTTTTTCCTCAGTTTTCTAAAGCAAGTGTAGCATGGAAATTGAAATTCTCCTGGTCACAGATTGATATCACTATCATACAGATTGATATCACTATCAATCTGTGGCCAGGAGCACTTCTATGTGTTCTGTGAGCAGTTCTATGTGCTATGTGTTGCTGTGCAAGTATGTTTGGCTTTGTTGTACTATGTGTTGGAAGTAAAGGAGAACAGCTACTAATAATCCCTGTGTTGCTGTTCCCTATCAAGGCCCTGGTTTATTGTATGGTCAAAATCCTGGGTTTGGACTGAATAGGGTTGTTTGCTCATTGGGATTACTGAATTCGAGTCACAAATTGCCTATTGAATCTCTGAAGCAACTTCTCTTGGGAGCATTACATTCTTTTTCTTCTTAATCTTTCCCTCCCTCTCAGTTTGTAATTTTTATTTATCACCTTTAAAGCCCTACAGGGCCTGGGATGTGAATATTTGCATAATCGTCTGTCCCTAAGAATAGAGGAGATAGAGAGACCAAACTCCAGGTCCTCTTTCTGAAATCTTGCTAACTAGTGGGACCTTAGAAGTGGGACTTTCGTGTGGCTGCCCCTACCTTGTGCAACACCCTGTTGGGTGGAAGGCATGGAAGGAGGACAGCTGTGCCTGCTCTGGGGCATTCCAAGGGGGATGATTACAGCACAGAGTTTTTATTTATTGTTTTATGATTGTTTTATTGATTGATTGTAAACCAGACAGAGTTGCTTAAGGTGGGTGGACATACAAATGTTTTAAATTAATCAATAAATAAAGTACAGCCCTTCCTTTTCTGCTGTTCACGTGTTCCAGAGCTGAGAAATATAAATAAAAGTCAACCCTATACAATTTCACAAAGTTTCCGTTTTAGCCTTGGTGTTCTCATCCTCCAAAAGTAGAATTACAGTTATCTTACATCAGGGTAATAGGTTATTAGGTGTGCCTATGAGGGATACGTGCTTCTTCTACCCAGTTACAATTGGCTGATGATGGAAAATCAAACAGGAGTCTCTCCTTTATTTCTGGATTGCTTTTTCCAACCTGTCTCTTGATGGAGTGGCATATAGTTTGAAATAATTAAGCATGCCCAGGCATAAGCAGCTTTCACAAGTCCCATGAGACTCAAAAATGATGTAGTCGCTTTAATAATATTCAGCTAAGTGGTTTATATCTATTATTCTGTGTTCTGAATCACCTCTTTTCAATGGATTTGACAGAGAGAAAGAGAGTGAGATTTTCACAGACCATGACCACATAGAAAATATCAAGTATGGACTTGAAAAAACTCAAACTTTCCTTTTCCTTGATGTTTAGTTGGAGACCCTGTAGCTTACTTTTCTGAAGAGTAGAGTTCAGTTCCCAAATTTGCAGGAACTGAGTTAAGGCATTGCCCCACCCCCCACCCACCTTTAAAAAAAAAAACAAAATTAGGACTCTGATAAAAGATTTTGTATTTTATCTAGACAATGGTGGATTGTTTAGAATGGTATCAACTTTCTTTGTCAAAAATCATTAATTTGAACTGTATTCTCTAATAGCCTACAGTGCAGGTGGGACTAGAATTAATTCTGTTTTTCCCGTCTTTGCTTGGAAATAACTTAAAGGAGGGATAAGGAAGCAGTTGCCTTTCTGGTTATTTTGAACTGCATTGTTCATGATCCCTTGATATTAACCATGTTGCCTGGAGCTCGTAAGCATGGAACTGCAGAACATCTCTGGAGGACACAAGTTGCCGATTCCTGCCTTATATTCAGACTCATTCTAGTTCTGTTGTTCTGGTGAGAAGATGTAGCTAGAGATAAAAAGTTCATATTTCCACTTGTGGTGATGTCACTTTGACTCTTAGAGAGCACATATGTTAGCTGTCGTGAAAATTTTTATTATACGAGTGTATCTTGGTTAAAGGGTAAAGTTAGTATGCTTATCTAACATCATCTGCAGTGCTGGGATTCATTTATTTTTACTACCAGTTCTGTGGGCGTAGCAGAGGAAGGATGCTGTAAAATCTCCAGTCAGAGATGGTATTTGCCGATTCTTCGAACTACTCAAAATTTCCGCTACTGGTTCTCCAGAACTGGTCAGAACCTGCTGAATACCATCTCTGGTCATCTGATAAAAGATTTTGCTTCTGCTTCTTCAGTAACATTTTTGTACTTTTGGCCCTTTTTAAAATTGTGTGCTCATTTTATCTTCTTCTTGTAGTACTACGCCTACTTGTATTCTTATGTGATGCCACAGGCCATCCGTGATATGGTAGATGAATATATAAACTGTGAGGATATTGCCATGAACTTCCTGGTTTCTCATATTACTAGGAAACCACCAATCAAGGTCAGTGCTTGCCGAAATACTGAGAAAGGCAATTTTTCCCAGGAACACAAGTATAATTATGATCATGTTTCCTTCTCTCTTGTGCCCAGGTGACTTCCCGGTGGACTTTCCGTTGCCCTGGCTGTCCTCAGGCACTCTCTCATGACGACTCCCATTTTCACGAGCGGCACAAATGCATCAACTTCTTCGTCAAAGTCTATGGCTACATGCCCTTGCTGTATACGCAGTTCCGTGTTGACTCAGTCCTCTTCAAGACCCGGTTACCACATGACAAGACTAAATGTTTCAAATTCATCTAAACATAAGACACAGCTGTGGATGTCTGGAACTGGCCTATGGACAAGGCAGAAAGGTCAATGAATTGGGAGACAGTTGCCCCTTTCTGTTTATACTGGGATGCAAGCCCTGCCAGAACTGTGTGGCACAGGACTCCGTTGAACGAGACAGCTTTGACTCATTTATTCAGAAAAAAATAAAAGACTTTCTTTAGATCCCCAGTAAGTTGTTTCACCAAGGGTATAACTGGGGTTTTAAAAATATTAATTATTATTTAAAATGAAAGTGTTTTAGATATGCTTTTAAAGACCTTTTGGGAGGAGGGAGGAAGGAGGGGTATTGTTTGATTTCTTTTTTTTCTTCCCAGCACTAATGATGCTTGGAGGGAAGGAGAGACCTAAGAAATTCCTGTATTCCTCAGTGAGCAAGTTATGCAGTTGGGAAAGTTGGATTTGGTCACCAGAGGCTCATAACTGCTTGCTCTTTGGTCTAATGTGCTTCAAATCTGCTCAGGATTTCACAGAGGAAATTACACATTCCCTCCACACGGAATCCCAGATCTCATCCGTTTCCCTTAGTAGTTCCAAGGAGCTAATTGCTATGTTCAAGCTTTTTCCTTCTTTTCTCTCTCACTGACCTCATTGTAAAGCAAGGTCCTCCCAGAACGCTGCCTGTCCTGTTTGCCTGCTGATGGATTATCTCACAACACCACGGTAGCTTCCTGTCTGTGCTCCCTGTGCTCCCAATGGTTCACCGCTGCTGCTGTTGCCTCAGGGGAAAGAGAGCTGAAACCTCCTTCCTACTTTTCCTTCCCAGATCCTAGATGCTGCTTTTTCTGCCATTAACAAAGCTCTGCCTTGGAAGCTTTGGTTGAACTCAGAGGTCTTGATTGACAGATTATTTATTGATTCTGTTTTCATGCCAAGTTTCCTTATGGTTAACTGGACCATGGTTTTATTCAATTGACCCAATTTTCTGGGTTTGCATGACATACTGAAACGCAGACTAACTGCTCAGGCTGAGTTTGGGCAGCATGGGAAGCTAACCTGGTGGATTGCTAAATTTGTATTTCAATGAGTCATGTGAATACAGCTATAAAATATGGGCAGCTATGTTACTTATGAGCATAGTGTCAACAGAACAGCATGTTTAAAGAAGCAGATGTGTCTGCAGGGAGGCTGATCGGGAGTGTAGAAAAGAATGAGATCTTTGTTAAACCATTTGGATGAGGACTTGTAGCGAATCTGCCATAATTCTACATCTCTTGCATGTGCAGATATTTTCTGTCCCCTGCCTTCCTTCTATATGGTTGATGGCCTGCTGCGTTCAAGACAAAAAGCTGGTTCTGGCTTGCTAATGGAATCTGTATCGATTCTGATCTCCAGGATCAATTCTGCAGACACAGGCATGAACTCAATAGGTTTCTCTGGCCTAGTTTCGTAGCCCTTTTCCTCTTGGTATCCCTTTTTCACTTTTAACTACATTCATAGCTGTTGTTAAAACATTCTGGAAATCTCTTATTGGCAATGCGTGTGTAGGTATGTGAGTGAGCCTCAACTTATGTATAAGCTCCATTTTTTTCTAAATTTGTTTTTTGTGCCTAGTCCTTTCATACCCAAAATTGCTAATTTTCAAAGAGGTCCATTCCAGTATGACTCTTTCCTAAAGTAGGCCACCAGTAAACAGTTTTGGAGCAACTGAAAAATGAGTGTAATAACTGCTGTCATTTCTAAACCCCTAACCTTAATTGAGTCTCCACTTCAGCTTTTTATTTTTATTTGTGGAAAGATAATAATAAATTACCCATATTCCTATAGCATCTATAAAAAGTTGGCACTCCTGTAACAAATGTTTCTGAGGGAATATAATTTCTATGTGCCTCTCCCCCATGGACCATTTGGTAATGCCAAAACTTCCGTAGAGTTGCATTGCTTATTTGTAGCTTAGCTGTATTGAATGTTACCCATATTTGGGCAGCATTAACTACCCATTTCCTTATTTCCCCTTTTAACATTTACTCTAAATTACAAATGCTCACAGTTATCAGTCCTATCATAGTCTTAAGGAATGGCCAATCCTACATAAATATATAGTCTCATTTGCATGAGAACAACACAGATCTGTCCTTGATAAAGTAGCAGAACACCGTGCCTGTATAGGTCTTCCCAGCCACCTGTGGACACACTGTGGACAGCCTAGAACTCCTTTAGATGTCAAGATCCTCTTCGAACATGATGGACAAACATCGGGCAGAACAGCTCTTCATGGTGCTGATCATTTCTCACTGAAGTGGGTCCTTGTCCCACATTTATGCTGCAGTTATATAGTGATGCTGCAGAACTCCTAGGTGGCTGAATGTCCTCCAAAGAAAAGGCAAAAGGAAGGGCAAGTTGGAAGTATGTCATCAATCACGTTTGGTTTAAGTTGAGTTTAACCGGCCTGTAGTGACCTCTCTTTTGCACATTTAGGTTTGCATGCTCATACAGACTTTTCAGGGCATTGTTCATTATATTCAATTTAAACGAAGCCTTTTGGAGATGAAGGTGGAAGGTATTTTGTCTTATTCTGACTCTTGCTACTTGCAAGAGAAAATTACTTCCTGGCAAATATGTGACTCACCCCTTTTTCCAGGCTGAGCAATGCATTTGCTTATCCAGTTCTTTCAGGCATCAATTTTGAGTTGAGCTTGTATTTTTTTCTTAAGCTTGGAGTGTTTACGCTGCAACAGGAGTCCTTCCATCTTTGTGTTGTAGCTTGCAATTAATCCAAGTTGTTCCCCTCAATAGGTAGGGCTGCTCTGATTGTCCATAGTAAGCTGTGATGCTTCCAGACCTCTATATGTATGAGGAAACCCGGATTACAATGCTAATATGCTTCAAAGACATAACAAGTGGCCTTCGTTCATTTATAAAGTTTATAACACACTTACCCTCTCTTGGATTTTAAGTATCTACTGGTGATCACTTTAAATATAATCCCAAATATGAATTTGGAAAGGCATAGAATGTGAAGAAGCTTAGATTGAATCTTACTCTACTGGATTCTCTATTTCATGCTTGATCTGCTGGGGGGAATGAAAATTGTTGCTTTCAATCTATCATTCTTCCAGTGAAATGAGAAGAAAATAAGCAATCATATGAATTGTCCTTTTATCAGGCCTTCAAATTAATCAGCAGATCTCACCATACCTTGAGCACGCATGATAAAAATTTCCAATTGACACTCTGTTGTATGCTTTTCTGTCAAAATGGTGGATCTCCTTTCCTTTGAGAAGATGAGCCAACAGGAAGGTAAAATAGAGGGGAAACTTCCTGTTTTGTGGCATTCTGGAATGCCAACCACTGTAAATGGTCCTTCCTTTCTCCCTACTCTGCTACAGGGGATTTTTTTAAAAGCTCAGCATCACATTTTAAATAATGGGTTAAGAAAAAAAACCTGAGTCTAAAGCCTTGGGGCTCTAAAACCTTGAGCACAATACTCCTATGCTGAATTTTGTAAAAGAATAAAATAAACACTGAGTTTACCTTGAATGTGTCTAATTGTCAGCCATTCAAAATGAAAGAAAATGGATGATGGCAACATGTGAGCCATGCAGATTGAAAAGCAATGGCCTTTAAGTGTCCCATTGTCAACAGCTGACCTTTCTGGCACAGAACTGAATTCATGGTGCTGAATTGAAAATTAATTAAAAACATCCCTGAGCCATTGAACGTCTTAATTATATTTGCTTTGGTTTGTGCAACTCTTTTATTATTACTATTACAGTGGTTATGTTGGCTGTGGTGTTAGTGATAATGCTATTTGTGGAAATGCACAGATGTGAAAAATAAAATGTTAATTTTATATTTTAGGAAGAAGGATGAGAACTTGTATTGGGTTTGGACTATTAAGGATTTGATCCTTAACTCACAGTTATACTTATGCTGGCAGTCATAAATCAACATGTAAAAAGCCTTTTTGACTTTCAAGTGGGAGGAGGGGCAAACAGGGTTCAACATCTCATTTGATCTTCACTTGCTTCCTACAAGTTCCCACTGTTCACAAAAGTGGCAGCAGTATTCCTAAGAGGATAGGGCCTTCTGTTTTACCCATAACTCAGCTGTTGGTTATTGTCAGGAACAGAGCTAGTAGAATTTGTAAAAAAATAAAATAATAATAATAATACTGTGCAGATAATAAAAGTTTAGCGCTTTTGGAAAAACATCTATATTGAATAGATCAGATGCATATGAAACCGTAAAGGCACATGTTCTATAAAAAGAATTCAGAAAAAAATGTTTTGATTCAGGTTTTAAAGAAATACCCAAAGGAGAAACTAAAAAGATAGGCTTTTGCCAATGGCTTTAATGATTTAGATACAACACGATTACTGTATTCCATCTGGAGCAGCCATCTTCAGACCTAGAGCTTACTGCAAGCTGTAATTTTATCCTGGGAACTGTAATGAAGCTGAGGGGACAGAGGAACAAATAGTCCCTTAGGAGAGATCATTTCAGGCTTTCTGCCTTGGTATCAAGAGGCTCTCCATCTGATGGCTATGTCTAAAGAGAGTGCAAAGCTTTAACCCTGGCTAGGAAAAAGCAGTGCACACTCAAGATAAAAATAAATCTATCACGACTACCAATTTGTGATTAAAAAAAAAATATTTCAGCATTAACACGAAGCTGAACTGTGGAAGATGGTTGGGTCCTGAAAAACTAATTTTAGAAGCCTTCATATTAAACTTTATAGCTTTCTTTACTACATATTATCCTTGGTTTTGGACAAAACTTGTATCCTAAAATAGCTCACATCAGTATTTTTTTAAAAAAACCCATACATCTTGCCCTCTGGCTTAGAATCTAAAAAGGTAATACAGACAAGGGAGTAGAACTGGAAGGAAATGAGAAAGTTCCTCCAGGCTAGAAACAGGTGTTAAAAGATATACAAGAGTATTCATGTTGTTCTGCTAGCTTGAGCTTCCCTTCCAGCTCACTTGAATAGTGACAGTTTCAGATACGAACAATGCCCCTTCCTTCCTTCCTTCTTTGTTATGGCTGAAGCTTGTGTTATAACAGGGCTCTCCAACTTCTTTGAATCTGGAGCCCACTTGGAATGTTAAAAGCATCTTCTTCTCTTTTAAACTGGCTGGTGTGAAAGGAGGATGTGTCCATTCACAAAAACAATTGCAATAGGTCAAACTAGTCACAAAGCATTAATGAACAATAATGTTCACAATCATTTTTTTCTCCTGCTGGGAAAGTTAATTAACTTCTAAACAAAGCACTGGATTGCTGTCACTTGCCCACTCTATTTTTTTTAAATAAAACATTTGGATTCTGTCTGTACGCTGGCTAGATGCATTCCTAGATTTTTTAAAATATAGTCTTGAATTATCTTGGACTTTGGTGATTCCAGCTTCTACTTTTTACAATGCTTATTTATATATAAATATTAACATATTCAGTGAATCTTCTCAGTCCCTCCCTCCTCCAGATGACCAGACCTGTAGGTGGGTAGGTGAAATAATTTAAACATACCTTCATATCTGGAGCAGGGAGATAGCAATTCTAGACTGTAACATGGCTAGTCTGGATTTCCATATAGATAACAGGATCTTGTGACCTTAATCAGAGCTTATTCTGATACTGGAACTAGCTTTTGGTCTGAATCATTGTGTTGACTGCATCTGTTAACTATAAAGGCATTTGCTAATCAAATTTGACTCCTGTTGATTAGTTTTGTAGCAATTATTTTCCACTGGTGCTTTTGGGAATTTCTTAAAAACTTCCTGGCCTACCCTAGTTTTCCAAGTATTAACTAGCTCTGGTTGGTCTTGTTTGGCTTTTTATTTCTTTTTCTTTCTGAATATTTATTTATTTCATTCAGAGAGTTAAGGTAAAATGCAAACTCCCCCCAAAAAAGATTTTTTTAAAACAAATATATTATCCTCCCTCAGTTGAATACTAAATGTATTGCAACAATATTGGTTTCCCACTCCCTTGCAAAGCAGGCCTAAAATCTATAAACTTCTATATCTACTTGCTATCAGTTTGACCTGCCATCCATCTCCTATATAAATACAAAGCTGTTAACAGGTGAACCAACAACAAAGTTAAACTTCAAACCCTCTGTTAACAATCTTTTATTGTATTGAACTTGAAGAAAGACTATAGTGGCTTCTTATCTACCTTAAATCCCCACAGTAATGATCTCTGATCAGTCCAGGATTAAATATTGTTTAATTCTTAATAGAATAATTTTTCCTTAAGATTTTGGTTGAGAATTTTCCTAACAATTGTATCTTATACCCCAGAATCATAAATCTCTGTTGTCAATCCATATTCCCCAAAAAGTCCAGTCCAAATTGTTCACTAGTTATAAGAAGACCATTTCCCAGTCACCATTACCTTTAAGTTGGTGCATTGTAGACATAAACAGTTCCTTTCAAAGTCAGGGGAGTAGCCACAGAAAATATTTCTCACAATAAAGAAGAGTAAAGAAAAAAGGAAAATTTCCATCAATTTTTTTAAAAAAATTAATATGTGTATATGTGTTAGGTTTTTAATGAACTTTTAAAAATGCCTTTGTTTTGTGCTTTTTTCTTTCTTTCTTTCTTTCTTTTTAAATTGGATTTTACTTTTTTTGTACAAAACAAAAATAGATTTTAAAAAATTAAGACCAGAGCTTTTTAAAAGATAAGAAAATGAGAAATCCCTGCAGTGAAAACCCAATGTGAATGTAAATCCAAACAAGTCACTTTCACTACCCAGAAAATCTCCATCACCTTCCATACAGAGAAAACGAAAGTAATTCAGAATAGCAGACTAAAATAGTGAAAAATCTTTTAAAATTCTATGTTAAAAATGGCAAAGGATTGGAGTAAATCATCATTCAGCCAGTCAATTAATTTTTAAAAGAAAGATTGAGATAAAAATTCAAAATGTGCAGGCATGCTTAAAAAAACAAACAGCTGAAAGGAAAGATGGGACATCTGATTTTCCAATGGCTCCTTCTGGGAATTGCGATCCTCAAGATTCCTCTTCCTGGGTTGAGTCCACAGTCATCCATGTGTTGGGAAGTTCCTAACTGTTCCCATTCAGATGTAGGGAGCAGGCTACCAAAGAACCCATATTGACAGCAAATTCAGCTGTTTGTTGGCAAGAGGAACAGATCTCCCTACTGCTCAGCAAGCCAACTTGGGGGAAGTTTTATTTGGCTTTTTCAAAACATACCAGGATGTCTTAATTATTGCTACTTGGTATATTACTCAAATTAACTGTACACTATTAAATCAGTTTTAAGGTCTCTTGCATTCAGAAGCATTGGGTAAATCCAGAAAATGATTTAATTCAGTAACCAGATTAATTGCATTGGTTCATTAATAAAGAATAAATGTAATTCAAGGCTAAGCAGATGAGTTCTTGATTTTCTCTGAGCTTGATTATTTGCAAATTTATATACCGGGTTGTTGTCCTGCAGTAACATCAACAACCTAATCAAGGCTGTAATCAATACAATACATACATGCATACATACATACATACATACATACATTGACAGTCTTGGTTGGGGTGGCCTTGATTAGGTTGTTGATGTTACTGCAGGACAACCACCTGGTAAAAGAACACCAAGATCCCAATAATTGCATTGTCTCAACACAGCCAAATAATGGCATTATGGAAGATCCAGGCGCTCAGGTGTAGTCTTAAGATCCTGTCTCTTAGGGCAGTGATCCCCAACCTTTGACGCCGCGCCCGGTACCGGCATCAGCTGGGCGCCGCGCCCGGTACCGCATCAGCTGGGCGCCGCCATCTTTTGATGAAAGTGCTTCGGTGACCTCACCGGAAGCACGCGTTTTCATCAAAAAATGATAGCGGCGCTACGCTCGTGAGCTTTCCGGTAGAAATGGCTTTCTACCGAAAAGCTCACCGAAGCGCGCCATCTTTTTGATGGCGTGCTTCCGTGAGCTTTCTACCGGAAAAGCTCACCGGAAGCACTTTTTCATCAAAAAGATGGCGGCGCCCAGCAAGCCAGCGGCCCGGTAGGAGTTGTTCCGCGGACCGGTACCGGTCCGCGGACCGGTGGTTGGGGACCCCTGTCTTAGGGGACATGCAGAAAGCAACTGGCCACATTTTGTTCCGTTCAAAGCAGGTTTAATCTTCTCTACCAAGTATGTAGGTGTAGTGTTTTACATTCCCATTCAGAATTAAATGTCATCGTTACTGGCTTGATGTGTACCAGTAAGAGGTATACTCTGTCAAGGAAAACAAAGGAGCCTTAAAAGCCACAAAAACTCAGCCCAACCTACTTCATAGGCCAATTAAGAGAGAACACTGAATGCTGTCTTTAACATCTGCACAAAAGGGTGGGATATAAATCTAATACCAAATAAATTCCTTTTCTCGCTCAGGCACTTAATATTTGCCTAGTTCTGCCACATCATTGCTAAAAGGCCACCCTGGAGGCTTCATGATGTACTTCTACCAGGTTTTCCTACCAGAATGCTTTGAAGTCCACGCTTCTGTCGTATCTTGGTGGTCTCCCAAATCCAGCTTCCAAATCCAGCAAAAATCAACTTCAATGCTGTTGACTGCTGTGACATTTATGTATAAGGATAATAGATTAAATGGCAAGAACAAGATAATGAAGAGGCTTCACAGCTAATGATTCAGAAACAGTCATGCTACGTGAGGGATGCACTCTCTGGCATTTTCAGATGTTCAAAGCACTTTATTGACTGCTAGGCAGGTATTAGAGCATCTAATGATCTCTAGTCAAATCTCTCACTCATTGCAGAGATCTGTTTTGAAGACACACAGCCTTAAAATCCTGTAATGGAAAGCTGCATTCTACTGTATAAATATTTATCAGCAAGGTTTCCCAATTTTGAATTGAATCCTGTATCTTACACTTTAAAATAGGTTTGTTTGTTGTTACTTTTTGAAGCTGGATATCCAACCTGGTGTCTTGCTGTGACAGAAATCTATGTTCTATAATCCAGTGATCCCCAACCTTTTGACGCCATGCGCCCGGTACCGGCATCAGCTGGGCGCCGCGGCCCGGCACGGCATCAGCTGGGCGCCGCCATCTTTTTTGATGAAACGTGCTTCGGTGAGCTTTCTACCCGGAAAAGCTCACGAGCGCTGGCGCCATCTTTTTTGATGAAACGCGCTTCCGTGAGCTTTCTACCGGAAAAGCTCACCGGAAGCACTTTTTCATGAAAAAGATGGCGGCGCCAGCAAGCCGCGGACGGTAGGAGTTGTTCCGCTGACGGTACCGTCCGCGGACCGTGGTTGGGGACCCCTGCTATAATCTATATTATGCCATATGAGTAAGTAATTTTTTTTAAAAAATATATAGTTCTCTCGTTCTCTCTCTCTCCCTTTCTCCCTCTCTCTCTTTTTGGAGATGACAGAGGCTGGGTTTGACTTTCTGTATGCAAAGCCTCCTCTATACTAATTGACATTCTTACAATCTTTTCCACTGATCTCTTGATTTTGCGTCCATTAAAAAATAGAGCAATATGCATGGCTTTCCAGACAGTCTCTTTCCAAATACTGACCTAGACTACTATTTGGTCCTTTGAAGAACATCTTTTCACTATGTTTTGAGACTCATGTTTCTCCTTGGGCACCATCTTTCTGTATGGATGATGATGGTGATGATATAGTCTTCCATGCTCTTCCTGTCTGATGGCCTGTTCTACCGGGTTATAAAATTATTCTCAATATGGTAATAGAAATCAAAAGCATATAGTCTTCCACTGAAAAAAAAAATCAGATCACTCTTCTTACTAACCCATGATGTCATCTTTTTTGAGATAATATTCCTTCTTGCATTGCCTGCTAGCTTCCCTAAGCAGAAAAGTTTTCATGACAGACACATAGATACATATATTTTTCCTAGTGCTTTATTAGAAACAGGACCAGAGCAGCTAATTCCACGTCCAAACATTAGGTGTCTTTTTCAGTAACCCTAGTCCCATCTGTATTCACATAAGGGCTAGGTAGTTTTGTTTTGTACAGAAAGCAATGATTATTTGCCATATAGATGTTGCATATTTTCTGTCCTTTTCTAGCCATTGAGCAAAATCCTGGGATCCCCATACTGCTGCCCATTGAATTCTCCTTTCATCTTTTCTTTATTAACATAACTAAAAGCTAAAACAAGGTCTGCTTTCCCAAGTTGAGAAAACAATTACAGTTTAATGGAACTGGAGGGGAAAAAAGACTTCACCCCAATTTGGGGTTGACATCCACCTGCCAAACTTGAAGGAATTGCCTATTGATGGAACATTAGTTTGTAAAGAGGGAACACAATTGGGGAGGAAAATTGCAAAACCCAGCTAGATACAGTAAGAGGGCAGGCGGGGTGGGCAAGGGGGCTTGTGGTGAAGCCTTTTCATTTTGTGCCTCTGTATATTCATGCTCCACTGTGTTTACTAAGTAATTGTAGACTTGCTGTGGTCCCCAGTGGGAAATACGTTTCTGATTTCAGACATCGACTTTTGTGCATTGCTTCTTAGTAGGGGAGGTCTCTGGCCCCTTGCTGTTCCAATTTGTTTGCATCTGTGTTATTTCAAGTTAACATAAATGTGATGGGCATGTAACCTGCGTCACCAACTGTTGGAAGCAATAATAGCTTTTCTTCTCATGCTTTGTAAAGCTGTTGTCATGTCTCAGCCACAGGCAGTCAAACCTCTCTCTGTGGGCTTTGCAGTACTTTGACATAAAGTGTGCCGAGGCTGTATTATAGCCTGGGGAGGAGGGGGATAATGAAGGGGAAAATCCCTCAAGCCTCTTTCATTTGGGGTCAATAATAAAACTGGTGCCTGTTTTAGTAGTATTCACAGATAAGCCAACATTTGCCCTTTCAAGAACCAAGCAAGGAAAGGAAAAAAAGTTTATTATGCAGGGTCTGTTCAGGAATGGAACAGAAGATTAGCAGGTCTTAAATAGCTATCCTGGGGCCAAATTATGACAATGGGACCTCGACTAGCAGCAACTGCCCTACCCTTTGATCATTTAACTAAGCTTTTCATTGTAGCTGACTAGATATTCATTTTCTGCATGATTGGGCCAGGAATTGAGGAAGCAGTGCAATTCACAACTCCTTCCCCAAATGAATGTTAGAGGATTTCTTTTTTTTTTCTCCAAAAAAAGAAAGAAAAAAAAGCAATAGGAGAAAGTTGTTACATTACGACGACTAGTCTTGTATAATAGTAATATTTCTACCTGACCAGAAAAAGAAAGTATACACATGCTATTGTAAGCAGGGCACTACTTAAGAGTTAAGACTTACAATTACCATGTAAGTTCCAATGTACTTTTAAATAAAAATCATGTTTATGTTCATGATTCATGAGTCAGGAGAGCTTGACATGAGATTATTTTCAGGGCTGTGGTGGCGCAGTGGTTAGAATGCAGTATTGCAGGCTAATTCTGCCGACTGCCAGCAGTTTGATTCTCACCGGCTCAAGGTTGACTCAGCCTTCCATCCTTCTGAGATCGGTAAAATGAGGACCCAGATTGTTGGGGGCAATATGCTTAGAGAGAGAGCTGTTAAACCCCATGAAGCTGTCTCAGTGCTATTGCTTGATCTCTGAGTCTAAAGAAGACAAAAGTGTTTCATAATCTGAACTGGTCAAATAAGCTTCATGAGATTATGGAAGCAATTACACGAGCGACATCAGGTTTGTAGAATATAAGGTAGAATATTTTTTCCACAACTCTAATCACATGAACTCATACAAAGTTCCATCACTCCCAGATCTGATAAGATGATTATCTTCTCTTATTTTAGTTCTTACAAACAGTAGACAAATTAAGAGTATGCTTTCAAATTTGAGGTGAGGTCAGGGGGGAATTGGATATTTGTTCTATCGTTGATGCTACTTCCATACATGCCGCTTCTAAATAACCTTCAGCTAAGAAGTAATTTCTTAGCATTATGTTTATCATGTATTTAAAATGAGCCATCAGTTAAAACAAAGCAGGTCTGTATTTTATTAGGGTCTGTATCAGGTCTGTATCAAGAAGTTCAGTATTACAAACTTTAAAAAAATAAAATTAAACTTGAAACTAAATACATCTTTAACATTTATTTCTCCCTCAATTGACAGGAAAGGCTGTTCATCAACAGTTCTGAATTCTGCTGCAGTTGTAATATCAGCTAAATCCCATCTTTTATGCTGCAGTTAATAAACAGAAGGGTATTTTTATAGCAAGGTATCTAGATAGAATAAACCAGGTCTCCTTAACTTTGCCTCATATAAACAGTGGTTCTTATCATCTTCCTTACAGGAGAGAGAATAGCACACCTACCTGTTGAGTCTCTCACAAATCAAAGGTGTGCAACTGCAGGCCTGATTTTCAAGCCTGCTCCCCTACCTTGTAACCCCAAATCCTTGGTTTAGGCTTCTCCCCTCTTCAGTAAGCTAAGGGGAGCAGGGCGTGTGACTTTGGCAGGATAAAGTCTAGAATTTCTGCAGGAATTTGAGGACGAGGTCCTGCAGCTTCACCCGAAGTGACTCATCATTCTCACACATGATGTGCGTCGAATCTTCTTCAATGCGGATTAGAGTTTCCACATCCTGGAATAGCACCAGATGTCCTTTCGGGGTATCTTCCACTTTGATGTCGCTGAAGCCATGCTGTAGCCACCATGGGCAAAAAAAAAAAAATAATCCGCCCCAAATAGGAGCTATTTAAAACCTCTATCTGATAAGCATCTGGTTAATATTTGTACCATATGTTCTTCAGGAATATAAGTTATACCTTTATATATGTATTAGACAAATCATGTTTCTTTTTCTTTGTCCTACTTGCTGAGTCCAAGATTTCAGTATTCTCTATCGCAGCCTTATCAATTTTGCATCCTTCAAGTGTGCTAGCAAAGAACTCAACTATTTTGTTGCTTTTCCTGGTTGGCACATGGCTGGCTAGAAGATTTGGCACTTGCAGTCCAATATATCTGGAAGATGGGGTGGCACCAGACTGGGAAAAGCTGCTTTTATTATTTTTTTAAAGGAGCAGAACCCTGGGTAATGCTATGCAAACTGATGTTGCTTGATACTCAATGGCTCCTGCTCAATTATGTGAGACAAGGTAAGCAACGAATAAGTTAAAATTGCCTCTTTCTTTTAGAAATGAGGCTCAGAAAGGATAAGGTTAATAAACCATGACCTTCATGGCACTGATGGAATTCTTAGGAGAGTGGTGAAATAAACGCTTTAAAAATAAACGCTGATCATAGGACCGGCTGCTTAGCATTAGATGCTTAGCCAATCTACCAATCTTTATTAGTATTCCCTTTTACCTTTTCCAGAGTCTGTACCAGTTGGTCTACTGGGATAGAACCACTTAGGAGAGGTTTGGTAGGCTTGAGTTCCGGCACATCATCTGTTACTCTCTTCCTCTTTTTGCCAGGCTGAGGCTGGGGGAGTTTTGGTGGGAGCTACCAATAAAAGATTGCAGATGAAAAAGATAAAGAGTGTGTACGTAGCTAAAGCTCTACATTGGGGGTGTCAAACTCGCGCCGTCATGGCGGTATCACATGATGTATCAGGACTTTTTTCCCCTTTGCTAAACCGGGCGGGGGTGGGGGTGGGGCCAGCGTGTGACACATCTGGCCCGCAGGCCACGAGTTTGACACCCCTGCTCAACATGAAAGCCTCAATATTCTGCATGTCTCAAGTGGCCAGGGAATGGATACCTTCAACTCTTCAGTCAATGCAGCCAACCAAGTACAGGGGAGTCAACCTCTTATGGGTGGTCAAGTCATTTAATCAAGATGGCAAGGTCCATCAAGTATAATCTATAGAGGTCTTAAGGCATAAGTATTTATGGGCCATATAAAAACAAGCAGTGGGCAAGGTTTGGCTCATAGGCCATAGTTTGCCAACCCCTAGTCTAGGATATAAAATCTGTCTAGATGTACATCACCAAAACTTCTGAATATTTGCAGAAGGGGGATAGTGTTTTTCTTCTCTCCTTCTTCTTTCATACATATTGTTTCCTTCTCCTTGTCTTCCTTTTGTTTTTCCTTCTTCCCGCTGCCTATTCTTTCTCTTAATCCTCCCTACACCATTCTGTCCAATCTCTGTTATCTTTCTTTCAAAGAAGCATCCAGTTAATTATTGACTTGTTTTAATTGAATATGAGCAATCCACTGCTTCATTATACACTACCATTGTTTTTAAGTACTGTTTTATCTATCAATTTTGCCCAGACTTCCCCCCACCCTATTTTTTGCACAATAACAGTATAAGGCGGATATACATATCTAAAAACAAATACGTTTATCATATAAGTTGGAGACAGAGTTCCACAGCAATATAGGAGCTAAAGAAATCATTTGGATGATCTAAAATAAAAAAGGAAGACGGGTCAGACCAGGGAGAGTTCCAAAAAGAATCCCAGGTGTTGGCTAGACTGGGAAATCAACACATTTTCATGTGAAAAAACTCCCCACTTTTCTAGAAAAGTGAGATGAACATCAATCAAAAAGCTAAAAAAAATAAAAGCTAAAGCTTTCCCTGTCTGGTCATGTCCGATTCTAAGGCCCATCATCTCTGTTTCTTGACCAAGGGAGCTAGCATTGTCCAAAGACAATTTCCATGGTCATGTGGCCAGCATGGCTATACACCAAAGGCACACAGAACACGGTTTCCTTCCCACCAAAGTGTTACCTATTAATCTACTTCCATCTGCATGCTTTTGGACTGCTAGGTGGGCAGGAACTAGGGCAGGAATGGGAGCTCACCCTGCTGTGCAGAGCTTGGGTTTCAAACCTGCGCCGTCAGCTCTCCATATGACAAGCACGGTATCTTTAACCATTGGGCCATCACACTCCTATGAACAAGGCAAATCTTTGGAATCCCCCACTTCCCCCCAGCTTTCATGCATGTTCCCCTCAGCATTAGTCATATCATACCTGGAGTACATGCTTGTTGTCTTTAGTGTGCAAAACAGCACTAACAGTTGCCAAGGAAATACCTGGTTTCATCTCGGTGGGTACCAGTGAATCTGCAAGCTGAAGCAAAAGATGAGTTAAAAATAAGCAGGAACTTTTTCCTTAATAGAGGAAAAAAAAATTAGCACAGCTAGCCTGGTAATTTAGAAAGAAAAATACTGAACATGAATACAATACAACAGTCTTTCTCAACACAATATCCTTCAAATGTTTGGAGATATAATTCTCAATGTTCCCCAGTTAGCATGGCCAATTGCATCAGGTTTCTAAAATCATGTGTGACATGGTGAAAGGGGTCAGAAGGAAATATTTTCTTCCTCATAGCTTAGGACTTGTGCAATGGGTCAATAGAACTAATTAGCAGTTCTGTATAATCAATATAAGCAGCTAAAGAGAAATAGATTCTCATATCTTCGAAACTAGTTAAAAGTACAGTGATGACCACTGGTTCAGTTGGCCTTAAAGTATAGACTTTAATAGAATATAGGGCTTCCTAATTGGAAATTCTAGGCATCTTTGATCTAATAGAAGGTCTTCAAACTTACAATAGATGGATATTACAGAATACATTAATTATATTTACTATAATAAATTTAATTAATATATTAAACCTTCATGGTCAGAGACAATATGTCTGAAAATATTCCAGTGGGGTACCTGTCTTCAAGTCAGTGCTCTTCAACACTTTTGTAAGAGACTTAGAGGAACTAAATGAGGTGCTAAGTAAATGTACAAATTACACAAAACTGTGGGTGTTGGGATTATTTATACTTTCAAAGAGATACACAAGATTGAAAAGGATCTTGATGGACTTGAATGTTGGGCCCTATTCAACAAATTGCTCCAATGTAAGAAATGTTAGGTTCTGCATTTTGGTAAGATTCACAACTACAAAATAAGTGATTGTTGGCTTGGCAATAGTACTTGTGAAAAGGAACTGGGTGTCCTGGCAGATCATAGATGAAGCACGATCCAGTGGTGTGCAGCTAAAGAGCCAAAGAAATCCTGGATTGCATCAAAAGAGTTCTAATATAGAGATGTAATCTATGATGTGTTGGTCAGGCTGTCACTAGAATATTGTGTCTAGTTTTTGTTTGCAAAATACAAGAAGGATGTCGAGGGTCTGGAAAGATTCAGAGAAGATCAGCGAAGGCAGTGAGACGCTTCAAAGCTAAATCCTATGAACTGGGTTAAAAATGAACTGGGCATGTTTAGCATGAAGAAGAGCAGGCTAAAGGGAGACTTGATAGCAGTCTTCTTGGATCTGAAGGACTGCCTTAGGGGAGATGTGAATTTATTTTTGGTAGTGTCCAAGGGTAGAACAAGAACCAATGGCAGAAACCTTGTAGGAAGAGATTCAAGTGTATAATAAAGAAGAAAGTCTTAACTATCAGAGCTATGAAACAGTGAAATAGTCTTTGCCTTGAATTGTGGGTACTTCATTACTAGAGTCCCAAAGGTGCTTTTTCAAGAGGCAATGGGACTTTCTAGTTTTTCTTTGAAGACGTTTCTCATCCAGTTTCCTCTTGAAAAAGCACTTTTGGGACAACCATGACATTGATGATTAAGAGTCTCCGTGTTCATTACTAGAGGCTTTGAAACAAAGTCTGGATAATATTTGGGATCATTTGAGGATTCCTGCTCCAGGAAGGGAGTTAGACTGGAAGATCTTCAAATCTTTCCAATCCATGATTCTATGAAATAACCTTTGCTAGGGAGATGCTGCTTTCCTGCTCCATTTGTGGATTTCCTGAGATAAGATGGTTGGCCAAACTGGGCGCAAAGGGACTGTTGAATTGAAACATCCCCTTTCTGACTAAATTACTGCAACAAGTACTTTGTTGGAACACCTGAATGACTGGGTTGAGGAATGAGCTTTCTGTAGAAAATGTATGTGGTCATTAAGAGCCAGTTTCAATTTGATAGTACATCTATCAAGCAATCTTTTTAATTCAGCTTACCTTGCTAACCTTTTTGTTGAATCTATCTGAGTCTCCGCTATTTACAGATTCCTGCAGCTATGCTATGCATTACAAATCACATTAGTATTCGAACTATGTATAAGAAGAAAAAAAAAACACCTTCCTGATAGTATCATAAAAATGTGATGGTCCTAAACAGCAGCTGTGATGACTGTCTTCAATAAAAATATGATGTGCCTCAGGGCCTCCAACACACTTACACCCCAATAAATAAATCTATTAACAGCCAGGAAAAATCCTCCCTAAAGCAAGGAGAGTAAAAGACAGTTGGCTTCTTGCTATATTTTATTTATATGGGCTGAGTTTTATTTATATATTAGATCAACAGATAGAAGACAAATTTACCTTAGTTGCATGACTTTCTACTAATCTTCACTTTTGCCATTCCTATTGCCTATCCAACATGATAAAGGGAGAAAGAGAACATGGGCCACTAAAATATGGAGCTTGACAATATTGGCCATGTGGATTAGAACAGGGTGTCCAACCTTGGCAACTTTAAGACTTGTGGACTTCAACTCCCAGAGTTCCTCAGCCAGCAAAGCTGGCTGAGGAACTCTGGGAGTTGAAGTCCACAAGTCTTAAAGTTGCCAAGGTTGGACACCCCTGGATTAGAAGCTCCAAGGCACTGACTGCTGCCTTCTATATGCCACTATGGAATATGGTTAAGGAGCTGGACTACAGCAAGGCCTAGTAGTTTTTCCTTGGCAACTGAAACTCACTGTGTTATTTGGGCCAATAACTCTCTCCTGGTCCAGCTTATCTCTGGAGAAAACTGGGAAGAGGAAGAATTATATAGGTTGCCTTGAGTTCCTTGACAAAAGATTGGATATCTATCCAATCATAAATACAAAACAAATAAGTAAACAACCAACCGTATAAAGGAGAATATATGTAGCTCAGGGTTGAAATGAGGGGTCCTTGGTACTCTCTGAGCTTGGTTGTTTTCTTGCAGATGTTTCATTTCCCATTCTTCAGTTGTTACCTAGTTTGGGTAATGAAACATCTGCAAGAAAACAATCAAACTCAGAGACCATCAAAGTCTCAATAACCAACTTTCTTCTCCGCTAGCATTAGAAAGAAGTTTCCTGTTTCCTGTTTTTAAGAATGAAAATAAAAAACCCAAGTTGATTAGAGTTCTCGCCAATCATCTACTAGGCCACTTAAGGCAGAAAACATCTGGGGCTACAAAATAACCTTTCCCCCACTACCAAGAAAATTGTCTTGAGATGACCCATTCTGCGCCTTGGAAAAGCTTAGTGCACATGCCTCATACCATGTTCCAGAGACTGAAAGTGAACTCTGGGTCTCCTGAGAGCTACAACTTCTTTTCCCGGGAGAGGACATGCTGCGTTGGTAGTGAATGTTAAAGAGAAATTGAGGGAGAGAGGAGGAGTGAAGAGATCTTTCATTAAGGCAAATTTGTACCATTTAGTTCAGTGGATTCAGTCAGAAGCGGCTGAATCCAGTCTCAGGAAGCTTAGCAGGCACAATTACCTCTTTGCTTTTATTATTGAAGCAGGAAGTGTGGTGGGGAGGTTTTTCATTTAACAGCTTTTCATCCTGGATGTCATTGAAGCCATTTTGGTGCTAGAGGGGCTGTAACGAGCCTCAGGGGGTTTCTTAAAAAACATTTAAGAAACGAAGTTGGGAGCTGTCTTCGCCTATTTGCAGAATTATCCTAAACTCATAGAAGTTAATTTCCCAAGGACACATTTTAAAGGACCGATGTCAAAGAAGGCAGATCCAGAACCGCAGACCACGTTAGAACAGGGGTCCCCAACCACCGGTCCCCAGACTGGTCCCGGTCCCGGTCCATGGATCATTTTTTACCGGTCCGCAAAGCTTGGGCACCGCCATCTTGTTTCGATGGCGCTTCCGGGTTTTCGGTTGCTTTCGGGTTTTCAGTTGGAAAGCGGCGTTTGGGTGCTCGCGCCTTAGTTTCATTGAAGGGGGGGGCGGCTTCAAACGAAGAGCCGTCCCGATGGCGGTGGAGTCTCGCGTTACTCAGGTACCGGTCCATGGAAGAATAAATAATCGTGAAACTGGTCCCCGGTTCAAAAAAGGTTGGGGGCCACTGCGTTAGAAGGCAAAGAGATTACCGCCTTTAAATTATGGTGCACTCACCAGAGCTCTTCCTGTCTTACTTCAGGGGCTCAATGCCGCTGCACTTCCATGTGTGGCAAATCCAGCATTACAGCCTTAGCCAGAAGCCTTTATATTTCTTGTGAGCCATACTGCTTTTAATGCAAGGTTAGGGGACATTATATCCTCCGGAAGTGGAAGTTATATTCCCTGGCCAGCTCTATTTAAAGACTGCACTAGGTCAACGAGAGCTAAGAGACAAATAAAGAACTCAAGTGTCCTCCAGCCAGCACAGCCCATGGCTGGGACTGCAAAATGTGGTGATAACTCTAGAGAAGCAAGGCTGGCATTCCCAGCTGCTGATTTCTTTGACATTCGGTTTTTGTTTTTGTTTTAAAAAAGACTTACCATAGAGCAGGGGTGGGCAACTATGGCCCTTTATGAATTATGGACTTCAACTCCCAGAATTCCTGAGCAAGCCATGCTAGCTCAGGAATTTTGGGAGTTGAAGTCCACAAGTCATAAAGGGGCCATAGTTGCCCACCTCTCCATAGAGGTATTAACAAATCATGTACATTCAGCTTTTTTGGCAAAAAAAAAAAAAGGATGAAAGAAACAGGTCTGTGAAGTCATACTGCTAAATATTTTGTCATCAGCACATATTTGGCTAGGCGGGAGGTGGGGAGCTTCAGGGATGACAGAAATCACAAAGAACCTAGTATTGCAGGAGAGATTTTAAGTAAACTTGAGTGGGAAAGGGAGAGTATTTGCTGTACTTAAGATCTAAACCAGGGGCGTTAAACTCGCGGCCCATGGGCCGGATGCATCGCGCGCTGGCCATGCCCACGCCCAGTTTACCGAAGGGGGAAAAAGTCACGATAACGTCACGTGACAATGCGAGTTTGACTCCCCCGATCCAAACAAATGAGAAAATCGTCCTTGCATTTAACGCCAGAGACATTAGAATCTTTCAAGCAAATTGAAATCAAAAGATTTGAGAATTAAGTGCGTGAACACGAATCATGATCCAGAGAAACCTGACAGAATCCTTATCCGTGGGGCAACTTTATTCGACACGCTGCCGCCGCCGCCAATCACGATGATGTTGTAGCTTAGCAGAATCTGATAAATATTCCCACTTTAAGAGCACATGGAGAAGCTGCAACTGGAGCAATCCTTTCCCCACTTAAAAGACACTCCTGGACTCCAGCTGCTGCTCAGGCTAATGGCTTCTTGGCATGCAAATCAGAGCTCCCTCTTCAATTGAACGGGGGTGTCTGGAGGGGGCGGCAGGAGGGATGGGGGAAAATCAGTATTTGTTCAGGAAGCAGCTTAATTGTACACACCAGGGTGGCTTGTGGCTTTGTGCTGAGTTTTACATTCTGTACTAAATGGCGATGCTTTGAGCTGCACTAAAGAGGGAGGTTCTTACCACCTTAGGTGGTTCTTTCTAAAATGCTCGGCTGGCAATAAAGGTTTTCCGTGTTTCAGAAGAAAACGCATCCTTTTCTTTCAGGAGCACCTGTTGTATTTGAGGCTTTCAACAAGGCTGGATGCATGACTTGACCCCCCTTATCACCAATGCACACCCCATTGTATTAATGTGCCCCGCTGCTGTGAATAACAAATTACATAGAGGAAGGGCTCCCTCTTCAGGCTTTGATGCGCTCAACTGATGGGAAGAAATGGATGCGAATTGGCAGGTGGTGATGCCAGGCACCTGGGATGCAAGGATGGGGACCAAAACAGGCTGTGACTGGCAGAAATGGGTACCAGAGGAACCGAAACTAACACTTTGGGCTTTGGATCACAGAGAAGCTAACTATTTTATAACACATTTTATATTCTGCCCTTGAAAAACACAGACACACACACACAACCCAATAAGTGGTAATCAAGTCTCTGCAATCCAGAACAACGTATCAATTCTACAGCACACTAGCCTTGAAAATTTTCCTGCATACTCTCCCATTATTCCTGCTCAACCACTAGTTGAAGAAAAGACCACACACTCAGGGTTTCAGTCCTATTTTAAACAGAAATGTACGTGGAAAATCCGATGGCCTGGATACAAAATCCAGGAAGGGCTTTGTTGAATCAGAAAAAAGCCTCCTGAGTCCAGTAGCACTTTCTTTCCAGCAGCATGGATAGAGATTGGTTAGGAGGATAACAGCTCTCCTTTGTTTTGTCTCCCCAGTGTCCAATATCCTGAAAATGTAAGTTCCTAGGAGACCGACCGATTTAACCATGATGGAAAATGGAAGCATTTCTGAGAAATAATGCTAGCCCCAAAGACATAAGAGTAGAAACCTTAGATTTTCAATACTTGAATATCCAGGAGTTCGATCCTGACTGGCTCAAGGTTGACTCGGCCTTCCATCCTTCCAAGGTTGGTAAAATAAGGACCCAAATTGTTGGGAGGCAATATGCTGACTTTGTAAACTGCTTAGAGAGGGCTCTAAAAATACTGTGAAGCGGTGTATAAGTCTAAGTGCTATTGCTATATATCCCACAAATATTAGAAAACATGGTCCTTTTTAAAAACACACACACACACACACAGACACACACATTGTACCAAATAAAAAATCTATGTATCACAGACAGGGTAGTCAGATGCCCATACAGAATGAAATATAGAAGCCAGCCCCCTTGTCTGTCTCTATCCTGCTTGTTATTTCTTAAGTGTAGAATATGCCCTTCACAGTGTTTTCAACTTTTCCAAAATACACATGTCCTCCATTTATATTGAAGTATCAGTTCTCATCTATAAACTCCCATCAAATTCAAGTGTTACTGGATGCATCTTTTAAACAGAAGCCCAGAATATTGTATCTTATACTGCAGGGTCCCCAACCACGGTCCACGGACCGGTCCCGTCCGTGGAACAAGTCCTACTGGGCTGCTGGTTTGCTGGCGCCGCCATCTTTTTGATGAAAAAGTGCTTCCGGTGAGCTTTTCGGATAGAAAGCTCACCGGAAGCACTTTTCATCAAAATAAGCGGCATCTTGCTTCGATGAGCTTTTCGGGTAGAAAGCCATTTCTACCGGAAAAGCTCACGAGCAAAAGCGCCGCCATCTTTTTGATGAAAAGTGCTTCCGGTGAGGTCACCGAAGCACTTTTTCATCAAAAAGATGGCGGCGCCAGCTGATGCCGGTACCGGGCGCGGCGCCCAGCTGATGCCGGTACCGGGCGCGGCATAAAAAGGTTGGGGATCACTGTTATACTGTACCTTAGCAGTGAAGCAAATGCAATCTAAATGTGTATCTTAAACAAGCATAATTTGTCTCATTCGTATGAGAGGCAACAATCAACGTGGAACACCACGAAGGACAACTATATTATAGGAAAAACAGCAGTTGTGAATCCCACCACTACTCCCAAAACACAGAGTCCTAAGGCATGCAAAAGGACACAGAACTCTGATCCCTGGAAGCGGGTGTAACTGGAAGAATGGAATAGCACACCTCTAAACAAGACTTCAATCCTGGCAATCAACTAAGAACACAAGCAGGTTTCAAAAGAACTTCAAACCAATACCTAGGAAAGGGAATAACTTATTTATCTACAATTTGTTGTGCAAAATAGAGTTCAATAGCAAAGCTAATAGGAACCCTAATCAGAAAAGCTGGAAGAAATTAAACAAAATATTGATATTTTCTTTCACCTCAATTAAAACTGGACAATATGTTCAATATTTCTGTATATATCCTGTAAGAGAGAGGTCCTTTATTTTATTTTAATTTTTGGCTGATCGCTATGCTTGGAATGTTGACATTGTGCCTAGGATGTTATAGCTGCCATACCAAATGAGCTAGGCCATTGACGGAATGACTAGCCATGATCATGTAGCTAGTCTTCAAACAAACCATCCAGGTGGGACTGGTCATTGCAAGGGCAGCAAGAAAATTAGCCAAAGGAACATTGGTACATGTAGCCAACACACTGGTAATCTTAAGGTGGAATCTATCACAAAACTAAATCAGAGCACTGATACAAGTAACCCAGTTTTGCTTACTAGAATGGAAAGGTTCTAGAAAGTTTGCTAGAAGAGAAAGACTACAACATACACCAGTTAGTATGTCAATAAACAACAACTAGGTGCTGTATTCATGCACTTCACCTATTACGTCAGAGGTCTCCATAGCTGGCTGGAGAATTCTGGGAGTTGAAGTCCACAAGTCTTAAAGTTGCCAAGTTTGGGGACCCCTGCATTACGTCAAGGTCTTTCAATCCCCCTCCCCAAACAATCCTGAAGAGATCTCTTATCAGTCCCCCACTTCCTTCAAGAGCCCACCTTTCATTCCTCACCTCAGGGGTGATTTCAATCTTCTCATAGCGGCGTTTGAATGGAAGAGTTAGCACCTCTGCTCTACGGTAGGACATGGGTGGAGGTAAGCAGTCAACCATTAAATCTGTGCGATGGGATTGAGTTGGAGGAGGCTGAGTATATTGCTCAGGACAAACCACATGGAGAGGCTGTTAAGAAAAAAAAAGGAAAGCACTCTTGAGATTTTCAGTAAGTTATACAGTGGTTTCAAAGTTTTTTTCACACAGGTTTTCCAATATAAATTAATTAAAAGTATGTGCTATCCAACTGCCAATGACTCCACATACAGTTTGTAACACTGCATGTAAAAGGAGGGGCTATTTCCAAGGCTTTGCATAATAAAACTTACCAGAAACTAAAAAAAAAAAAAAAAATAGCATGTCAGGGAGAAAATGTCCAGCTCAGCCTGCTTTCTACTTGGTAATGAATAAAATAAAATAATAAATATAATAACACATTTGCCTCCTGCCCCCATCCCCAGAGAGTGCCAGCCTACAAATTTAAGATACATTCAACCATTACAGGACCATAAGACCAGGCCTTAGTCTTCTGACAGAAAAGCTATTCTGGGAAGATTTGCAGATGGGTGAATTTCAAATCCCAGAGTTTTTCAGCTTACGGGATTATTACTGGGAATTCTTGGAGGAAATGTCCATGAATCTGGAGAACGCCTTGTTTGGGGAAAACTAGAAAAAGTTGATTATACTGAAAAACTGAAAGCAATGGTAGCTTGTCTCAAGCCTTCAGATCAGTTCGTGTAAGCTTCATATTACAGTTATATTACAGTCATTGGGCAATGCAAATGTAGATATGTTGTAAATTATATCACTTATAGCATGATACCATTACACAAATGACACCAAAATTACATCATTTAGATAATGATGTCATTATACAAATAACATAAATGGACACCAATCATGCCATTATGCAACTTCCAACTGAATTTTCTCCATTGTATGCAGCTCCCTTTCAGTTGAGATGTGGAGAACTGAGGTTTTATTGTACTACTACAACTCTGGTAAGATGCTAAGCTGCAAGGAATATATTTAAAATGTGCAGCTCTCTCACAGTGACTGCCTAAATTCTGGGGGGCCTTGAGGGCTATACTAACACGATGATGAGAACAAGTGAACAAGAGAACAAGTCACATAGACTTTTCTTTATGGTTGGTTTTTTTTTCTCTCAACTCCTGTTAAAATTATTTTAGAACTTATCATGTTGCATGTGTTCCTCATCTCAAAATGGCAATCAGCCACATGGTAGATTTTGGACAATTGCACTGACAAACATAAATCATAAGGAGCCCTAGAGGGCTGGAAAAATGGGGTCAGGGCAACCTAGGTTGGAGGTTGGAGTGTTTTCTGCTTTTGTAATACAAGTCTGTATTACACGAGGACAAATGTCAGTTGCACGCTCAACAAAACTTCACATAATGCAGTCTGGCAAAAATCCAGTTTCTAAAAAGATATTAGCCTCTTTGGAAGACTTCAAATATAGTCAGTGATGATGTTTTGGATTTTCTTCACTGAGAAATAAATTGGCATAAATAATATTTCTAGGCACATCTGCAACAGCAGAGGTTTTCATTAAAATGATGAAAGCAACACTGGACCATTGCAACACAAACTCTACCACAAGAACACATTTACAAAGGGATGGAATTTGTGTCCTGGTGGTGTGGCACTGCTTCCATCATTTCTCCATGCTTAATTCTCCCCATCACCACCTCCACTCCCCCTTCACCGCCCCGCCCCCCGGGATGCCTCAGTTCTATCATATATAGCAGAATAAATTTTGGAGGCAGCCATACTTGGGTAAAGTATAATCTGGACTTGCAGTAAGCAAATTAAGACAAGTAAATTTGATTACCTGTACTTCTTTGAGTAGTTTGGACACCTGGATAAAATTCAGCCTGGTATCTATAGGACAATAGATGCACTTCATGGCCAGTGGCTGGTAGGGGGCCAATGCATCCAGATAAGAGAAATCAGGCTCTGTAAACAGGAGAGGAAAGAGGAACAAAGAAAGAAAGAAGTCTAGTGTTTAATATTATGCCGAAACTTTGTCAAACTACACACCCCTCTATAGGACTAGGGACTTTGATTTAAACCAGAAAGCAGGGACTACGTGGCTTGGGGACATCTTAATGATCAAGATTTCAAGTCCTGAGACAAAGAGGATGCATAGAATAAACAAAGGCAAGACAATTAAAGAGGAGTATAAGAATCAATTTTGTGCAGTAGCTAAAGGCACTGAGCTAGATGGCAGGAGACAGAGAGTTCTAATTCCACTTTATGCATTAAGCTAGTTGGGTGATTTAGGGCCAGTCAGTCTCATTCAGCATGGGAAGAAGATAAGGGCAACCCACTTCTGAAAATGTTGTTAAGAAAATTCAGTGAGGGTCACCAGGAATCAGGAAGTTTGACTGAAAGGCATCACAAAGAAAGAAGGCCGGTGACAGGGAAAAGGAGAAAGAGCTGGCTTATTACCCAAAGCCTTTGTTGATCTAAACACTCCACATTCTGATATATTAATACAGACACAAGAGGGAAGAAACCACACTGGTACCGACTGGATGGATGTGTCTGCTAGTATCAATTTTCTTTCCCATAATGCTATGGCAGGATCTTTGGAGAAATTTACATTTAGAGATTCCTGCATATTTGCTCAAGGATTTTACTAGCCACTTCTTTATTATTGAATCTATTGACTCTCCAACACATTATTTTAAGTAACTTAATTTTTCCCTTCTTGCCCTTAGGCTCCTGATTTGAATTAAATCACTTTGACAGAAGGATTCAACAGGGGCAAGTTTTAGCCAATACATCTACCTCCCAATATTTTCAAAACAGTCCACTAACAGTCCACAACTCTTCCCATTAAGAATTGAAGTTTCATGTCATCTGGCTTTATAAATCCAGCTTTATAATTGAAGTTGCCATCTGATCCATCATTCTTCTCCAACATGGTGCCTTCCAGATACTTTGGGTTACATTTCTCATCATCCATATGAGAAGAGACAAGGTGGGGAAATGTATTGGATACACTGATTCTCAGGCAATTCCTACCAAATTTTATGGGACCTGAGGCTGAGTAACCAAATAGGATTGTCCCATAATAGTTGGGCCTGAATATTGGATTACCATCAGATTTATATACAGTATAAGATCTTCTTTCACCATAGCGCTTGTCTAAAAAGTAAGGAGCTGTATAACACTATAAAAATAGGGCTTCTACTGTATCTTCAAATTTAACATAAATAAAGATGTGTTCTTATTCAAGGACTTCAAGGGAAGAGATACCTAGTTCGGCTCATCCCTCCCTTATCTGTTGACATCCCTCAACATGACATAATGAATCACAATTTCCATTACCAACACATCATAAGAAAGATACCACGGTGGGGAAGGCTAATCTAGTTATTTTCAGATAATCAATAGAAAATTATATCAATTAGTCTCGTGTAGAACAGCAGTGGCAATTCATCTAGAAGAACGATCACTTCTTTCCTACTGGAAATTTAATCAAGAGGCAAAGGCAAGAGGTTGGGGGGTGGGGGGATAAGGAAACTATATCTTGCATTTAATTACATTTTCTATTAAACCAGAGTCAGATTTGAAATAGTTCATTCTGCAATAAGGAAACTGAATGTAAAGGGAAGTACTCCCCAAAGTACTTCCCCATCTTTGAAAGAAAATGAGGATATGGTGGACAGCAATATTTCTTCATAGCTTTCCAACATATAAATAGAAAGTTGTGGGCTTTAGCCCAAAATATTTTTCCAAAGTTACTTGAGCAGCCCTGTTTCAACTTCAGTATTAAGTTACGTGAACTGAAGTAGCACATCTTTTCTCTGAGTCATAGCAAAAAACTAAAGTCCTGTGGGAAAATCCAAAATGGCCAGGCTGTCTGGGACAGTTCCCACATATCTAGACATAACTACAGACAAGATGTTTTAAGTAAAGCAGAAAAAACAATTTCTGAGAACCCACATTGGGCTTTTAACTGGCTAATGTACTGGACAGATTTATTTTTGGTCTCATCCAGCAAACCTACTTTTTCTTGAACACGCTGTCACAAAACAATGATTTGTGGGTCTGCCCTTGGAGATGGTTCTAAAGTGTCCCTTTTAACCAGAAGGATGCCTACATTTTAATTAATTATTCAAACTTAATCAAATTCAGAAGAATTTTATTAACTGCTCATTTCCCTTTCAGGCCCAGTTAAAACTGTTGCTCTCTATTTTTAAGGCCCCATTTACTTTCCATAATGATAAAATGTCTGTGGAAAACCATATTGGCTTTTATTGGAAGTGAAGTCTCTGTGGGCTTGGTTAAAAGATGATGCATTCAAGTCTGTGAATTACTTACCCAGGTCCATACGTTAGAAATACAGCTCTGTTTTGCTACTAATTATGCTAGAAATCATACCTGTAAATATAACCGTGTTGAGACTGGATTTCCCCCACAGTTCCATGAAATGCACCACATCGCCAAACCGAAGCGAGGGATGACCAGTGAATACCACACAAGGCTGCTTGAAGTCATTACTAAAATCTCCATGGATGCTGGGGTAATGCTTCAGCTTGTTTGACTGGATGAGCTGGTATTCAGAAGGAAGAAGGTGGTTATTGGCCTTTTTCTTTAATAATTATTTTGAAGACACATTTCAGTGACAGTTAAACCTGCCATTCTACCCTCCAGCCTCTGTCCCCAGAGCAGAGGTGGTATTCAGCAGGTTCTGACTAGCTCTGGAGAACCAGTAGCAGAAATTTTGAGTAGTTCAGAGAACCGGCAAATACCACCTCTGACTGGCCCCGCCCCCATCTAGTCTCTGCCTCCCGAGTCCCAGCTGATTGGCTGGCTCTTCTTTTGCTGCCCTGCACAGGAGAACGGAGCTGGAAATCAGGTTAGTGGGGAGGGGAATGGATATTTACACCAGTACCCTTCCCCTGCCATGCCCACCAAGCCAAGCCACACCACACCCACCAAGCCACACCCACAGAACCGGTAATAAAAGATTTTGAATCCCAGGGGATAAAAATGGAATTTGGTCCTTGCTTCTTAGTTTTCTGGCTAAGATCATGTGGTTGTAATGTCTGTTCTTACAAGATTTAGTTTATAAATAAAGTAATGTAGCAATATTGTGGGCTATACATTCCCTGGCTCCCAGAGAGAGAGAGAGAGAGGGAGAAAGTACAGCTCCCAAGTCAAACATGGTTCTCCTCTTCAGAGCATTCCTTCCAGCAATGGAACCTGGAGGGTCAGCAGGCAATTGTGGGACATGAATTCCTTTGGAGGAATTTCATCTCCAGGGAGCAGAGATAGAGGCCTCTGTAAGCAAGTCTTGTCCCAGCCCCAAAAGTGAAGAGTTTTGCCTTGGTGTTGCTAATGGACATTTTCCTTGACAAGACAAGAACGACTGATAACAATGCATTAAATAAATGCTTGCAGACTTCTAAAAACATATTCAGTTTCTTCTTTTTTTCCCATTGATGGGAGGAAAAGCAGCGGCTTCAAGGATGCCTTTTACACTGTATTGACCAAAATCTCCAGGGGCTGGAGATGGAAAAACAAAAACCCCAAACAAAAACCAAATACATTTTCTAAGCTTAAATTGCAGCATTAAAAACAAGGGCATTCTCCAACAGCTTGCTTTTTCTTTCATATAAAGTGGATGCAGTTTGGAAGGTCAATAAGCCCAGGTGTAAACTGCAGAAATCTATGAGGCTACTCTTTTTAAAACAACAAGAAGGAAACATATATAGTAAGCCATTTTGCCTTTATTTGAGTTGGCAGTTCCAAGCCAGTCTTCTCCCACTTTCACAACTGGTAAGGAAGGAGCTGTAGTGGACCTCCTCTATCTCCCAAGCTTGCCTCACATAGCTTACAGCCTAAAAGGCCTTCCATTATAGCCTATAACTGTTACAATAAATTATGAAGCCCTGGTATTTATGGGTTTGGGCACAAGAGACAGGGCACAAGAGACATCTATATAAAAAGACAACTGCATTGGTTTGGTGGCTGCAGTGCCTCAGACAGAAAGTCCATACAGAGAGTGGTAAGGACAACCGAGAAGATTATAGGAAGAAGCTCGCTTCCTGTCATTCAGGATACTGCTTATAAGTGCTATGTGCTTAGAGCTCAAAGCATTGTTAGAGACCCCACACACCCACATCATGGTCTGTTTCTGTGGTTCCCCTCTGGGAAGTATTTCTAGCAGGGCTACCAGATGAAATTTAATTTAAATTAAATTAAAACTAAACAAGCTTATATATGCACTGTCATTCTAATTAATAATTTTGCAGTTGGAAGGGCGGGTCACAGCCTAGGAATAGGATCCAATAGTCCTATTCATCCAAAGAAGGTATCTCCATCCTTTCTCATTTTAAATTAATGAAATGGAAGCTCTGCACATTTAGGGAAACCAACTTACCTCTGCATGAGGAAAGGGAGGTTCTGGTAGGTATACTTTTGTCTGCTTGTTGTGACATAACCTAAAGTTGAAAGGAGAGAGCAAAACAATCCAGAATTATAAGCCTGTCTGGTCACACACAGCAAGTAACTGCTGCCACCTACTGCCCAGCCCTTCAGGCCAAGCTTGGTGGCAGCAACAGCCAAATAGTTAAATAAATCTGGAACCTTCTCTAGGATCCCGCTGGAATAGAGGAACAAGAAGACATCTGGGAGTGCTTTGAAAACTAACAATGTAATCACAGTATATCCTTTCAAGGGCATCAGTCTTGAACATTTATGTCATAATAAATCTGTATGTCTTGAAGGGATTAAAATGACTCTTTGACTGATTTCCCGAAACAGACTCAGATGCTTCCTCTTAACAGATTATTTATAGAGGAACTGCCTCTATAGAAGAAAGAGACATCAAGCCACTATGGTTTGGGGAAAGAATTTCTGGGAGCTATCTGGTGGACTACCAGTTCACTACCTGGCTTTCTTTCAGGAATCTTCATGGATCAAAAATCAAGAGGATGATTGTTGAGGATAGAACTGACATTGTCTGAATCCACCGCGTGGATTATATGTGAATAATAAATAAGACACACGGCATTTTTCTACAACCGCTGGCTCAGAAAAAAATATGAAATACTTCTGAATATACAGAACAAGGGGAGACAACCTACTGCCTGAGTTGCTCCCTTTTATAAGTTCCTAAAGACACTGGAAATAGGTGGGCTCAAACTTTTGGATGGAGGATGTTTAAAGACAAAACCTAAAGCAGGGGTGTCCAACCTTGGCAACTTTAAGACTTGTGGACTTCAACTCCCAGAATTCCTCAGCCAGCTTTGCTGGCTGAGGAATTCTGGGAGTTGAAGTCCACAAGTCTTAAAGTTGCCAAGGTTGGACACCCCTGCCCTAAAGGCTTAAAAACTCCATTTCACCCCTCCCCAAAGAACCCTGAATGCCCCCTCCCCAAGCCCCATTCCTCAGAAACATATTAAAAAAAAAACAACGAAGTGACCAGCCAAAGTCTTCAACCTCTTTGCTGATAAACAGAAGCTGCCGCTACCTACCATTCGGCAAAGATCTGGGAAAACTCAAGAGAGCTGTTTGCCACAGGTGAAATGAAGTAGAAGAGGATGTTGGAAAGTCCAGCAGAATCAATGTACTGATAGAGACACTCCAAAAGGTCATAGATCACTCCAGAGGGATAGCAAGGGACCAGCACGTTTCCTCCATTTCGAACTGTAAGAGCTTAACAAAGACACAAGGCAATAATAAAAAAAAAGATATACAGTTCAATAGTGTCCAATTAAGAAAAGTCACAAACATGGCCTAACGGAGGCAGTTGTCCCTGTGGTTTCTCCTCAACATGAAGATATTGAAGTATATTGTCTCTGAACACAAGAGGTTTCATTAATTGGCAATGAAGCAAACAAGCATCGGCAAACTCCTCTGAACTTAGAAAAGACTGTTATGTCCACAATTATTAAGTCAAAACCATTTTTCATACATTTTCCAGGCATTGTGGAAAGTGCCCTCTTTTCTGGGAACAAAACCAGTGCTTCATGCTGGCCCATTTCATTAACAATACTAGAGTTCTGTATTTATTCATTTTTTCACTTTATATATTAGTAATCCTGAAAACTGTCCTTTTACCAATAGCTGTTCAGATGTTTTCAGAAGCCTTCATGCCTACACCACACTTCTATATTCTATGCATGGCTACTCCCAAGATTTCAAGCCTGCATAAACTAAGGTTATCTCTTTGTTTATTAGTTAATTAAAGCATCCAATTCAGTAATGGGATTCTACCTTAGTCTCTACCAGTTCGTTGGGTGATTGCGCATGCGCGCCTCCCTAACACGCCCCTCCCAACAAGCCAATCAGCTGAGGGGATAACAGATCATCAGAGTAGGAAGGGATCTGATAGGACACCTAGTCCAACCCCCACCCAAGCGGGAGACCCTACTCCATTTCTGACAAATGGCAGTCCAATCTCTTCTTGAAAGTCTCAAGTGATGACGCTCCCACAACTTCCAAGGGCAAGCTGTTCCATTGATTGATTGTTCTCACTGTCAGAAAGTTTCTCCTTATTTCCAGGTTGAATCTCTCCTTGTTCAGTTTCCATCCATTATTCCTTTAGAAGCACTTTAGAAAATAGCTTGACCCCTTCCTCCCCGTGGCAGTCCCTCAAATATTGGAAGACCGCTATCATGTCTCCCCTGGTCCTTCTCTTTACTAGACTAGCCATGCCCAGTTCCTGTAACCATTCTTCATATGCCTTAGTCTCCAGTCCCCTAATCATCCTGGTTGCTCTTCTCTGTACTTTTTCTAGAGTCTCAACATCTTTTTTATAATGTGGTGACCAAAACTGGATGCAGTACTCTAGGTGTGGTCTTACTAAGACTTTATAGAGTGGTATTAGTATCTCACTTGATCTCGATTGTATCCCTCTGTTAATGCAACTTAGGATTGCATTAGCCTTTTTGGCTGATACTGTACACTGCTGGCTCATATTTATCTGGTTGTCATATTTAGCTGGATGAAGAAACAAAAAGCTAGAAGCGACCCTCCTACCCTCCCATGTGCTTTTCAGTGTTTTATTCTCTCAGCTGATGTCCAGGCTTTTTTCCCCTTCTCTCAGCTGATCAGAGGTGCTTTTTTTAAACTACCTGTTTAGCTGAACTGGTCTGAACCGGTAGCATACCGCCACTGATCCAATTTTTCTCCTCAAAACAAGGGTTCTCTTAAAGAAGTCACAATAAAAACAGAATCTTACAATAAAAGTAACAAACAACCTCCCTCCCCCCATTTTTCCTGTAAAAGGTGCAGAAAACAGTATAACTAAAACATCTGGTTAATAAAAACAAAGTTATAAATCAGGGGTTGTTGACTTTTGAGGCCACTGGGAACATAAAATAATTTTGAGAGTATGTTATAGACCTATTATGGCTGTCATGGGAGGCAGGATCAGACATAAAATACCGCATGGCGGGTATATTTCCAGAGAAAGCAATAGGCAATTATTTTCGTTTCTCAGGATGGCTCCAATATAAATAAAGATGGTGCTTGAGTTTGAGGGTCTTGCTTTGTAGCTTGCTAGTTTTTCATTTACTTTTTTGTAACTAAAAAGATTTTTAAAAATAGAATCAAGTGCCCAACACATGCCTATGGAGAGGCCTTTGATTATGGCAGCTCTTGTAGGCACTATACAGGTGTACTCGAGATTGTAAGTCAAAATACATAAAAGGTCTGGGAAAATTAGTTTTTAACATGGGGCTATCTCTTTGCATAGTAAAATTCTGAGTTATAGGTGGCAGCCTTCTCAGTGAAGTATCTTTTGGCTTTAGAGAAAGTGAACCTGTCCAAGATTCTCCAGGACAGGATGGATATATAAGGGGTCTTCCTATTCCAGTTTAGAGTTGCTGCAGTAATAATCCCTTTCTAAGTGTTAGTGCATTTTTGTTTTCACAGTTATTCTTTGGCTTCCATTTCTGGCTTCATCCTTGTCTCTGTCTCTGGTTTATTTCTTAGATAAGACTTACTGTTTTGTCCTTTCTAGTTCCAGCCTCCAGACTGACTGCAGGTTATTGCCATGTCCCAGCCTGACATTGTTCACTATGAGGCACGTTTGCATCCAACTTGATTTTTTTGGCAAAAAATGACATAAATCACGGTGATATAACCGTAGGATGCTACAAATGGTGGTCAATGTGGGCTGGTTACTAAGCACTTGAAATATGGTTATATGACTGGGATGGGGCTGTTGGAACTTTGGAATGTGTTCTTTTAGGGAGAGTGTCCATCGTAACTTGAAGCAGTTGCTAAGCAACTGGTTGTAAGTTAAGGATTACTTATACATAACATTATGTGTGACCATTCATATAGCAATTCACGTAAGAGTTTTAGGAATGACATGTCTGGGCTGCAAAAATCTAAATGACCACAAGGTGGCAAATTAATCTTCTGGATGTTTGCAGTCTAATTGTAAGTAAAGCAATTGTTATGTGTCTCTATGTACCAGCAAAGCCATCACATAACTTAATGCAGGGATCTCAAATTTTTGGTTGGTGCACTGCACAGAGGCCTCTAAATCTGTTTCTATGGCTTCAAAAACACTTTGTAGGAATTAAGGAAATGCCCAGCAATAGCAGGTACAAAGCACTACATAGACACAGAGGTTAAGTCATGAGAAGCACTCCAGGAGCTAGAAAGAAATGTAATGGTGGCTCAACTCAGTCCAAACCCAGAGGCCTCCTGTGATCTGACTGAGGCTTCATGAGACCGTAATTAAGCACACACTTTGTCCAAACAACTCTTGTTTTATTTCAATGCTGGGAATTATGTTCATTCCCAGCCTGTAATGAGTCCCAAACAATCTCTCGAGATAAGCACCCACTTTTATCTCCTTTGATTTGCTGCCGACAACTAAAGTGCCAAATTAACTGTAAAAAGCCAAACGAAATACAAAGTCTACACAGAGCTTCAAGGTTTAATCTGAACAGAGCGAACGACTTTGGTTCCTGCAAAGGTTTCTCCACCTTTGCACTTCCTTTATACTTTATGGGAGGGGCACTCACCTCCAAGCCTTACTCCCGAGTTGCCCCTTTTGTCTTAGCAGCTCTTGCCATCTGACAGCTCTGTGCAAAAGTGCACTGGGAATAGGCTCCCCTTGTTCCTCTGCCTTGTTGCTGCCAGATTCTGGAGGCTCCGGAGTCAGCACATAACTCCCAGATGGTCCTGGCCCCATCTCCGTACTGGACACAGGACCCTCCTCCAAGTCCTCCGCAGATTCCCAGAATGGTCCTTCTTCTTCCCCACTGTCCGATTCTGCTGCCATCTACACAGGCTGCCGGCGAACCACAACATCCTGGTTCACTGGGCCATAGTCAGGGTCTGAAACCTTTCGCATTTCAAAAATCCTTGCCTGATCTTGTCCTCCATGGCACAGCTTTACAGGTGGCCCTGGGCTCTCTGGCCAATGGGAGGGAGAAACATAGAATAATAGGATTGGAAGAGACCTTGGAACTCTTGCAGTCCAACCGCCTGTTCAAGCAAGAGACCGTATAACGTTCCAGACAAATGGTTGCCCAGTCTGTTCTCCAAAGCCTTCAATGATGGAGCACCAACATCTTTTGGAGGTGAGCCATTCCCCTAATTAACTGTTTTCACTATCAGGAAAGTTCTCCTTAGTTCTAGGTTGGATCTCTCTTTAACGATCTTTTACCTTTGCTTTTTGTCCTGCTCTCAGGCACTTTGGAGAATAGGTTGAGCTGTCTTCTCTGTGACAGCCCCTCAAATCCCGAAAGACTGCTATCATATCACGCTTAGTCCTTCTTTTCAATAGGCTAGACCTACCTAAGGCTTGGGCAGGGAAAATGGGATGAGATCCTGGGACTGCTTGAGAGACACACAGGAAATAACTTAAAGAGCTGCTCCCTGCTGGGAAAGACAGCAAGCAAGCAAAATAATATCTCTGCCGATCCAAGGGAGCGAGGGAAGGAATCAGCCAGGGAGAAAAGAGGAGGACGCAAAGAAGAACAAGACTGAAGCAAAGGAAGTTCTCTGCTCAACAAAGAGAGAGAAGCCAAAGAAAAGCAGGGTTAGGACTGATCTTGCTGAGATATTTTTCCCTTGATTCTATCATCCTACACATAGTTTTTCAAGTTCATTGCATATTTGGTGATTTTAAAAAATGCCAGTAAAGTGGCCAAAGTGAAATGATTCCTTTGCACCCCTGCTTAAAAGTCTAGCTTTAAAAAAATAAAGTACTAAGTGTTTAATGGCATTCTATTTATTTTCTTCACTTCTGACTCACCTGGTATGAAAAGACTTTAGCGTTACATCCCTTTTAGGCTAATAAACTCATCCTTATGCAGCGCTTGCAACAAGACCCTCTGCCTTAAAGCCCATAATAAAATATCTTGCCAGGAGAGGGCAGCAGAGTTCCAGAAAGCTATTTTGACTAAAAGAAACACAAGCCAGGAAACAGGTCCTGGTACTGGAACAGTACAAGTAGAGGCACACGTATATATACACACATGTACATAGATATCCTTCAAAGGACAAAAACTGTAGGATGGATTAAACTGTGCAAGTGTCATCACGCTGGCTTTCCAGCAACTGCAGCCCAAACATGTAAAATAATTAGTAACTCATACAAAGGGAAGAAGGGTTGTGAGGTTCCTGGAATGAAATAATTCTCATAGCTAGCAGGAAGGTAGAGCCAAGGGCTCCTTTAGACTGTCATCATCATTGCCCATGAGCTCGACTGAGAACGTTGTTGGGTTTGATAGGGCTACGTTGGGACAAGAGGCTCCGAAAAATGTAACTGCAAATGAGTTGATAGACGGTGTCAAAATTCTATAGAAGACAACATAATCCTGATTACAACCATGGACCAATCAAAAAGCAAGGAACATCTTGGATGAGAAGCAGACAAATGAGGAAAGTAATCCAATGCACACCTATGCATTATAGGGTAAAGGATACCTGAAATACACGACTCTCTATAAGGAATCCAATCACAGGAATGCATCTGAGAACATCCCAAAGGTGCTTTTTTTGCAAGAGGAAACTGGACTTTCTTGTTGTTCTTTGAAGACGTTTCACTTCTCATCCAAGAAGCTTCTTCAGCTCTGACTGGATGGTGGGGAATGGAAGGATTTCCATTCCTCCAAATGGCCTCAACGACTCTCTAGAAGAATGCAAATGTCCAGCTGTCTGTAAGGAATATAAATCCGTCCATTCCCCACCATCCAGTCAGAACTAAAGAAGCTTCTTGGATGAGAAGCGAAACCCAGTCCAGTTGCCTCTTGAAAAAAGCACCTTTGGGACAACCATGACCTGGATGACTGGGAATCTCCACAGACATCTCAGAACATGCATAGAGGACCAGGATAGTGCAGAGCTTATTCAGTCCTTTCAGAGCGGAGCTGAACTGGGAACTGGAGCTACAACAGTTTGGTGTAGTGGTAAAGGTGCTGGACTAGAAACCGGGAGACTGTGAATTCTAGTTCCGATTTAAGTAGAGCTGGCTGAGTGAGTTGGGACCAGGGGTGAAATTCAAATACCTCGCATCACCTTGGGAGAGGGGGTAGGGACGATGTGAATCGGTTGGCCCTGCCCACACCCACCCGCCTTCTTCCTTTTAGAGACTGAGTCCCACCAAGCCACGCCCACCAAGCCACGCCCACAGAGCCGGTAGGGAAAAATTTTTGAATTTCACCCCTCAGCCCAATTCACCTCCCAGTGGTAGGGCAGAAAATAGGAGGGAGAAGTATCATGTAGATATCACCTGGAGTTGTATAAGGTGGCATAATAACAACAATTACAATTAAAAGTCAACAGACAAAGCTTAGCCAGCTGAAAGTGAACAGAATCACACTAGATCTAAGTAGGATTGGCATCCTAAACAAAAAAAATATATATTTCATAACGCTTCCCACTTAGAAGATCTAATTATATTTGTTATTATTTCAGTAACTTTATTTTCTTGCAAGTTGCTGTGACACCGTTTGATAAAACAGGCCAGAAAACTGGGCAAATAAAATGCTTCTCCCCTCCCAACCACATGGACTATTTCAGGCAAGCTGGGAAATTATACTGTTTGCACCCGTGACATTGTACAGCTCAACAATTATCAGTTTTGTCGACAGTGAAAATTAATTTGCTAGCGAATTCTAAATTTGTAATCACAGCTGCGGTGATACCTATCTATAAACCAAGAGAGAGAGAGAGAGAGAAAAAAGAAAGAAAGAAAAGAAATGAAGTCCATACCAATTTTATAAATGGAAATTATAGGGAATTGTTGATAAGTTTGGTTGTCCTTGCCAAGGGTTGTTAACAATCAACAGAGAATACAATTTCTTTATGTAAATGGAGACAAGGGTCCATAATAAAAACAATTACTCAAAAGCCATTGCTTAAATAAAGAAAAGCCAGCCTGGACTATGTATGTTGTGCATAATAATTAATACCATTATGAGAAATATGGTATCAATTAATTAAATTGTAATTAAAAAGACATACCTTCATATGCATAAACATATATCAGCCCCTTAAATAAAAATCCAAGGACAAACTCTAAAATAGACTTAAGAATGTTTTAATAGAATTGAAATGATGAGATTCACATATTTTCAATTACAGCTCCCTTCCCCCACTAGGGAAGAACAGATCACTTTGCTTCACCAAACATTTTATCCCGGACAGTCTCCTTTAGTGTATCCTGCTGCTTCCACCCAAATTTTACAGCTACCTATACCTATTTTTATCTCCTAAATCATAATGGGAGAGGGTGAGAATAACAGCAGAAATAAAAACCAAACCCTAACAATGAGAAACCAACCCAAATTCTAGTAGGGAAATATGCTCTTGAAAAAGCTTCCTCCCTAAGGCTACCAAAGTCCCTCCGTTGTTGCGTGCTGGGAGTTCATACAGAAATGAACCACTGCAACTACCAGATCTCTACCCACTAACAACCTTTCCGCTCTCCTCCCTTCCTTTCCCTTCCCCTCTCCTCCCTTCCCCTCATCTCCCTTCCCTCCCTTTTCCCTTCCCTTCTCCTTCCTCTTCCCTGTATGTATCAAACATAACCAGCTCTTCTGGAAAGTTGCTAGCAAGTGAAATTCCATCTCCTTCCCCAAACCTTGAACTTTTCAGAAAAAAGTAAGGATGGGAAATGGAAGGATTCTGAAGTGCTATCATCCTCAGCATATTCTTGGGAGTAATATGTATCAAGGGCAGATTTGAAGCAACTGCCCCTTCTCATGGTCACTCATGCCTTGTCACCTTGCATGCAGATTACCGCAATGTCCTCTACCTGGGGTTGCCCTTGAAGACCATTCAGAACTCCGGCTAACCCAGAAGAGCACCAGTGTGGGCATTAGAGTTGTGCCTTGGTATTGAACCTCTTTGAGTTTCTGGCTACAACTTTGGTTGTCACGCCAAAAATGTTTCATGGCACAAGGCCTGGATAGCTGAGAACCAGCCTTTCTGTCATTGTTATTGACTGTCCCCTAAGATCTGATAAAGTGGATTCATACTGTGTTTCCCTCAATCTAACAATGCCCATCTGATGGAGCCTAAGAAGCAGGCCTTTTGTCATGATACCTGCCCACTGGAATAGCATCCTCCTAGAACAGTGTTTTTCCATCTTGGCAACTGTTAAGAACTTCTGGGACTTCAACTCCCAGAATTCCTTAGCCAGCATGCTAGCAAAAAGATGGCAGGAGACTTGCGCTTTTGAATCAAAGACAGCAAAATAGAGGGTGATACTGTGTTATCCTGCTTATCAGTTTCCCAGAGACATCTGTCTGGTTACTGCAGAAATATGAACTGCTAGGATTTTGCAGCGAGGTTTTATTTTTTTTAAAAAGTACAAAGTAATCAAAAACCACTAAACCTTTCTCCATCTTTTCCTATAGCAGAGAGACAAAAGACTGTGTAGCAATTAAACCAGAAGACAAATCCACATGCAGACTTACAAATCGGGATGCTGAATTTTTATAAAGCCAAATCCCTGATCCATCTAGCTTAGCACTTTCTACGTTGGCAGTTTTCCCAATACCATTTTAGATCGTTGCCCTCAGTCTTAACTGAATCTGGGACATTTTCCATGCAAACTGTGAAGTCCACTATTAAATTACAGCCTCCCACATTTCTTGCTTTTAAGGCTGAAGTTCTGGGGAAGAGAACAGAAATTGGTCCCATATCATGCAGAGATGCTGCATGAAGACCAGCCTCTAGAACTGTGGACACATGGCCAATGTTAATCAAAGGCAGCCTGTCTTTCTGGATTTAGGGTCATGTCCCCTTTTGCTCCTGCAGAGTGTTCAGTGATCAAGTGTAGGAAAGGGGATAAATGGCAAAGGGAAATCATGTTTCCAAAGAATGCAAATGGGTTCTAAGTTAGCCAAACAGAAGATAGAGTAAGATTGGGAGATTCTCCTCAGAGCTGCATTCAAAACAGAACTCATTTGGCAGCAATGTTGCTACTATTTAGCAGGGAATGAACAGGAGCAAATAACTTAATCTCATTATGCCAGATCTGTTCCAAAATAGTTCCCCCCTCCAAACAAAGTACAATTTGCATTTCTCGCTAAATATATTTGTGCGAGAGAGAAAGACAACCTGGAAAAATACTATCTGAACTGCTGATGTTATGACACAGAAGGAGGAGGAGAAGCAGTCACTTGGATTGATTAAATGAGCCTTAGAGCTATTTCCCATATCCTGCATAGATTTCCCAAGTCAGATTACAAAGCAGGCAAAACCACTGCCCAGCCACTTACCAAGGTTACTGCAAAATTCGCCCACCATTCCATCCGGATTAGCTGTGGGAATCTGGGTGAGTCCAGTCAGGATAAGAACATCACTGTTCTTAAGAGAAGCCTGGTCCATGGGCTGAAAGGCGAATTTGAGAAAAATCATTTGTTTAATAAATGGACAGTGCCGTCCACCTTAAGCAGAAGGTAAAGAAAAAACCATAGAAACACAATAAACAAATAGAATTCATTAAAGAAAACCTAGCAAGGGCCCTTGAAAATTGCTCTAATAACATATACTTGCTATATACATACATCATCCTATATAAGCATCAAGGCCCCAATGATTGAGGCCATAGTCTTCCAGAAGGCTAATGGGGTCAGGATCATCCAAATCTTGGAGTGGGGGGGGGGAGGTTTCATCAGGTTGTTTCACCAAAGTGACCCAAAAGCACTTTGCCACTGTCAGGGTTCCAAGTAATACGCCCATAGCAAAAAAAACAACCTCTGAGGCAGGTGGGTTCCTCAAATAATAGTTTTATTGGACACATTGTATTGGCACAGGCTGGTGAAAACTGGCTCTAAATGTTCCTGGAAAATGTTTTCACCTTAATTAAAAGTTTTTCCCCTTTCCCAAACAATCAGACACACGGTCCAATCAAGGCATCATCCGGTTGCCTGGTAACATCACTCCACCTGTGGGAATGTCCTTGGTTCCCAAGAGAAAGTAGTTTGGTTTGGCTACAAAACCCCAGTTATTTTTATTCTCCCTATCCCTCAGCTCCAATGTGGGAACACTGAAGCCTCAAAATGGCTTTGGTCAGGCCAGCTTCAGGGTTGACAGCCACATCTGTAGAACAAACAAAAACTATTGGGGATAGGCCACCCTACAAATATTTCATGAGAAGAAATAGTTAGGCAAGTACATTTAAAAGATGTGCCTTATTTGTGGTGGCTTCAGGGAGTTTACAAAAGATCACCCTTTAGTAGAGAGTTCCACAACTTCACTAAGCAGATTTGCATGCAGCCTCAGAGTTCATCCAAAAGCTACTGCTGAATTATATATTGATTGAATTATAGAAAAGAGAAATTATTAAAGGCAGCAAAGCAACCATACTCACTTTTCATTACATTTACATTTACTAATTGCCTGGCTCTATCCCCATTTTAAAGGGCAGTTCTGTACATGCTACTCAAATGCCGATACACCTTATAGTTATCCTAAAGACATTGTAGACTCTGGATTTGCTAGTTTTGAAGTTGACAATGAACTTCTGTCTTGCATATATATTGAGCTAGTTGACTATACACATACCAAAAATGTATTTTCAACTCCAAATAACAAAGCACATGATAAGGAACCAGAGTCCAAGAAATATGTGTCATATAGATGTGATGTTTAGTTACAACTCTTCTTGTTGAGTGTATCTTAGGAACTAATATTTTTTTTAATCTTCTCAGATATACCTCTACCTTGTCTTGGCTTTGAGGAACAAACTGGATGTAAGATACCAGCTATTTATTGCAGCTGCCAGCAACAACTAGCCTCCTGCCTATGTATACCTTGCCAGTATATGTGGTTCTTAAATGCTGACAAATGTCTCCTGGACAATTCTGTCTATGCTGTTTCAAAAGGTATCTCTGTCCCAATGATGGAAGGTTGGGCAAAAGCCAACAATAAACAAACAGTGTGACATAGTGGATGGACAAAAAGTACTTAAGAGCCACTTTCTAAAAACTAACACACAACAAAATGCAGTAGCCATGGGATGCTTGTCAAATGAAAATGCCAATAAACCAGTAAAAGTATCATTGAATTGGCTGTGGGAAATACACATAATGGTCATGCAGGATTCAATAGTCATAATTTCATCTTCTATTGACCCAAGGTGCTACTATTGATTCCCGGAGTCAACCTTCAAAATAATATACTTTAAAAGACTTTTGACAAATCTTCTCGGCTGCCCTAACTCCTTCCCCTGCCATTATCAGCTCCAATTTTGCTTTCTAAGTCAAGAGTCAATTTTCATAAGTTATTGTTGCTGGGAGTTGTATTGAGGCAAAGTGTCCTTGTAGAAACTGCTCGTTTCAAATTTCAACCAGAAAACATCTTACGAGTTTCAGTCATTCTGAAGCAAGATAAAACTTTCTGATAGGAAGGGCTAAAAATTGATCAGCCTATCAAACAGTGCGCATCTTGATGCTCCCAGAAAGCTGAAGTCAACAGTCTTCTCAGGAATATGATTCTACAGTATACTTTCTTTGAAAAGGGAAGGTCTATTTAGCTATAATTCTTGTGAAGTTCAAGCTGCAAGTGCCATTGCTTAGGGTAGACCAAAAAGACTTCTTCTCCTTTCAACACCATGCACAAGACATATGAGAACATTTCCAGGAACTCCAGAGTCCCAGGACTGAGAGGGGTCACTTTACAAATTTAAATAGTCTTGCCTTCAGAAGTTGTGGATACTCCATCACTAGAGGCTTTTAAGAAGTGATTGGACAGCCATTTGTCTGAAATGGTATAGGGCAGTGGTCACCAACTGGTGGGCCGGGGACCACTGGTGGTCCGCAAGAAAATTTTGGTGGTCCACAGAGAAATGTTATCGTCCCCAAGTATTCCCCCCAAAGCAATTAATCCAGGCTGCGCTGAAACTCAAGGCTGTGCTGCCCACATGGCCCACCCACTCACTGGCTCCCACCCTTCAGCCAAGCGCAAATCTTACCTTGAGTAGAGCCACGCAAGTCGGAACTGGAAGGTAAGACTAACGGCGGGGGACAAAAATCCACCCCGGGGTGGCTTGCTGACATTAGTGGGAAAGTCGGTCCCATATTCCAGAGCTGCAGTAGTCACAAGAATGGCCCTTTGATCATCCAGGAGCAGCTCCTCCAGTCCCTGGCAGGCTGGTGCACCTGGGTGGAGAAGCAGCTGCTCCGGGATGACCAAAGGGCCAGTCCTGTGACTACTTCTGGAATATGGGACTGACTTTCCCACCAACAAGCCACCGTCAGTCAAAATTCATATTAGTGGTCCGTATGATTTAAAATTATGAGTTTGGTGGTCTCTGAGGTCCAAAAGGTTGGCGACCCCTGGTATAGGGGTTCCTGCTTGAGCAGGGGGTTGGACTGGAAGACCTCCAAGGTCCCCTCCAACTCTCCTATTCTGTTAAATTCCATATTGGGAAGATGCAACAAGTTTCAGAAGAAAATCCTAGAAGAATTCTGAACAGTCCAATGAGATCCCAGGGTACTGATATAGAATGCTTGGGGTGGGGGAGGAAGGACCCCAATGGGGAGGAGTATTCAAATACTTTGCACTTTGTACTCTGCCACAATTTGACAGAGTTTGTCATAGGCTTGTTTTTTCAAAGGCAGTATATGGTTAGAGTCTTCTAACGTTGCTTTATTTCTCTTGAAAGTCATATAAGGCAATGTCAAGTTTGGCTATCATCCTTTCAAAAAAGGATATTTCCAACAGTGATATCAATGAAGCCTGGCATCAGTCTTGTTGGAAAATATGCTGCATTCAATCCCTTTTTTTAAAAATACGTGAGGACATATGTGAGGATCTTTAACATTTAAACAGAGAAGCTAACAATAAGTAGGAGGCTTACAGTGAACCATGTTAGATTGTTACTGTATGACTCATTTATAGTGCCTAGCAATAAGCGTAAATACACATTAAAAACGTTAGCTTGTAGCAAGCATGGACAATCTGATGTCTGTAGGCATTTGAGTCTACAACTCCATGTCAACCCTCGTCACCACAGCTAGTGATTTAAGAATATGGCAACTGTAATCCAAAACATCTAAAAGAGAAGATTTCCAATTTTTGCTTTACTTCTTAGTCATTTGTGTTGCTCTTTTCTGCATCTTTTCCAGCTCTAAATATCCTTTCTCAAATGCAGTGATTAGAACTGTGAAAACTATTCTAACTATGATCAAATAGAGGAAAGTTGGCAGTAGCAGCCTTAGTTTTGATTCTATTCCTAATCATTTCCAACATGGATGATTCCCCCCCCCCCCCTCCAACAGGAGACACACACGAAGTCCATTTGGCCACCGCAACCTTAGCAATCCTTCAGTACAGTCGCTACCAGCTCATAAAATCTCCACAGCATAAGTAAAGTTGAGATATTTTCTTGTTCCAGCCTCAGCATGCATCATGTTTATTTTAATACAGGTAGTCCTCGACTTACAACAGTTCATTTAGTGACCGTTCAACATTACAACATCACTGAAACATGTAACATCCCCATGGTCATGTGATTTGCGTTTGGATGCTTGACAACTGATGCACATTTATGACAGTTGCAATGTCCCGGAATCATGTGGTCCCCTTTTGCGACCTTCTGACGAGCAAAGTCAATGGGGAAAACCAGATTCACTTAACAACCATATTATTAATTTAACAATTGCAGTGATTCGCTTAACAAATGTGGCAAGAAAAATCATAAAATGGGGCAAAACTCACTTAACAAATTTCTCACTTAACAACATAAATTTTGGGCGCATAGTCCTTCGATGTTCCTTTTACAGAGAGATTTGGAAAAAAAAACATATCCTTCCAATAATTGCTATGTATCCTGACTGTTCCGACACTGCTTGTCTCCAGTGGCTGCAGTTTCTGGATAGTGAAGTGTGTTGCGATTATGTGTTAGCAGTGAAGTGTTTTAGTTATGGCTGGACCTCATGCACCTCAGCTCCAGCTGTTGTTGGTATGGGAACTGGTTAATTGTGGAGATATTAGTTGCAAAAGCTTTTATGTAGATGCTAAATATGACACCATAGGAACAGAGTCTTCCTGTGGCTTGGGAGAGGTGGAGACTGTGGGTCACATAGTCCTTCAATGTTACCTTTACACAGAGATTAGGAAAAAACATATTCTGCCAACAATTGCTACATATCCTGATTGTTTTCGACACTGTTTATCTCCAGTGGCTGCTTAAGGATGAACAGTCCATAACTACAGCGCAGGTGGCTAGATTCTGCGCAGCAGCACTGGAGATTCGCCGGAAACATATGTGTAATCCACCATAGTTATTTTATACAACAAATGTGGCAAAGCCTTTGCGCTGCTTATTCCTTTCCCTTTTAGTATTAAACTGACAACAGGCCACCCAGTTTATGGATTGCCATTTTAGTAGAATTAGACCATGTATTATTGTCAAGACTGGATTTTATCACAGATTTTAGTTGTTATTTATTTTATACTAGAATTTTTAATTGTACATTTACTGAGTGTTTTTATTTGTTCTGGTCTCTGGTCTATGACCATAATAAACTGAATTGAAATTGAATTTTGGGTTCAATTGTGGTCGTAAGTTGAGGATTACCTGTACATGCATTTGTTTCAATTCATGTCCTTGAATTATTGTCATTTTACAAGTTGCCTTGAAGGCTCATAGGGAGCAGCAAGGTCAGATATAACAAAACTACTTACACTACCAGCATTTCCCAATTGTAAGGTAAAGAGCAACCAATTGTCTGCTCAACGCAGGACACCAGAATGGAATTCCTAAAAGACCACCCCTTACCCTGTATATCCTTGCCTCCAAATGAAAGAAATCCTCTGCATATATTTTTCAAATGGTCTCTTCCGCTGCCAGACATATTTTTAGAGTTTTTTTCTAAAACATTGAGTCAAAATTTGCCTGCCTGCAATTTATTCAGAACTGATAAGCTAACTTGTAATTGCTTTGAATTCCCGAGACTTTAAAAAGGGTTTTAAACCAATTATTTCCCAGTTTTCTTATTCAGACGCTAACACCAGGAAAATGTCATGTGTTCTTGTTTTAAAACATCAGCCACTGTATATTTGAGTTCTTGGATGGATACTATTTAGTTTGGTATTGATTTCAGTCTGTGAATATGGCCTAGACCAGTGTTTTCAAACAAGGCAACTTTTAAGATGTGTGGATTTCAACTCCCAGAATTCTCCAACCAGCCTACTGGGGAATTCTGGGAGTTGAAGTCTACATATCCTAAAGATGCCAAGTTCAAAAAACACTGATTTAGAATTTTATACCTTGCTCCTAAATATTTGCTTTGCTTCCTCAGACACGCCTCCTAAAAACATTAGTTAAGACAGGTATATTTACCTTATATTTTTCTTCTACAATGAAGACAAAAGCAAATAATTAATTCAGTTTCCTTGCTAGGCTGTTTTTCTTTTTGGTACTATACCTTGCCAGTTGCTTATTTGTGATATTCTAAAATAAATGTTTACCAGTTGGTCCTAACATTATTAATATCACACTTCTCAACACCAAGCGCCTGCCTCATTGTCTCACAGCATGTTTACATTCCTTTTTGTACTTCTTGTCTGGGAATAACTTTGTTTTCTGAAGGACACCATTTCCCCCCAAAAAAACTTTCCTGAAATTTCTTGGTAACTATACTTAATGTCTTTTCTGGCCTGTAGAATATTTTTAAATGAATTTTTATTGTCACAGTTTTAAGCAACTGTTAAGTAATCTAGGAAGCCTTTGCTTCCTTTTTCTATCCCCTTTTTAGCAATCCATCTTAGCAGAAATTCCTCTTTTGAAATCAAACTAAGCTATGTTGGACATACAGGTTTTCTTTTCCATAACTTTAAATAAGGAGCATTCCCCCTTAGAATCTGAAAGGAGCTTATAATTGAATTTTCTTGATGTAAGAGCATAAGGAGCAAATACATCTTATTGCTGATTCCTTAGTGCAATTTAGTGTATAGGTCATCCTTTGGCATATCCTGGCAAGGCATTCATTCTCCTTTGCCACAACTCTTGTTAAGCCTACTAGAGGGTTATGTCTACAACAACCTGATTTTAACTTTTGATTCATCTGAATTTTGAATGAGACGTTTATGTACAGAAAGTGAGGGGCGTCTCTCAATTTATGGGAAAAGCAAAGGCTTTATGTATTGTATATATATCAAAGCAGATCTACTGTACAGCAGTGATCCCCAACCTTTCTTATGCCGCGGCCCGGTATCCCCAACCTTTTTTATGGCGCGGCCCGGTACCGGCATTAGCTGGGCACCGCCATCTTTTTGATGAAAAGCTTCCGTGACCTCACCGGAAGCACTTTTCATCAAAAAGATGGGCGCGCGCTTCGGTGAGCTTTTCTGGGTAGAAATGGCTTTCTACCCGGAAAAGCTCACCGAAGCTGCGCCATCTTTGATGAAAAGTGCTTCCGGTGAGCTTTCTACCCGAAAAGCTCACTGGAAGCACTTTTTCATCAAAAAAAGATGGCGGCGCCCAGCAAACCAGCGGCCCGGTAGGACTTGTTCCACGGACCGGTACCGGTCCGCGGACCCCTGCTGTACAGTATATAAAAACTTTCACTCCTTATTCAGGCCATATGCCCCTTTCATAATCAATGAATTCCCAACCTGGGGTGCTCGCACACCCTGAGGGTGTGGGACCATATTCCAGGGAGTGCAAAAACGTGGGTTTAAAAGTTTCAAAATTATAGTGTACATGTATAATTATATGCATATAATTATTTATTTTTATAAGGGGCGTGAGAATATATCAGAAGTGTTCCAGGAGTGCAGGGTCTAGAAAAGGTTGGGAACCCCTGGATTAGAAGGATACTTAAAATGATAGCAAGGAGTTGCTCCTTTCATTCCCTCTTCAACCAAAGACTTTCCATTGCTCTTCCATTGAAGAGATACATAACCTCACTGTATCTATCCAGGTTTGGATTCTAATTGGAGTTCCCTTTGTAGAGTAGGACTTCCTTGTCTCCCATTTTTCTTCCTACTGCAGATCTCTGCACTCCATCAGAAACTCATGCAGGTGATTGGGGATTCTTGGTCATTATGTGTTCAGTATGCTGATGGCTTCAGTTCAAGAAAGCAGCAGCATAAATTCTGCATAAATCCATGCAGAAATCAAAATGGCCATCTCCCTCTCCATAAACTCAACCTGATTTAGGATATTGAAAAGGTATTGTGTGTGATAACCCTTATATAACAATCAAATAAGATAGCAGGGTGATAGGAGCCAACAGGATTGGAGGGATCCAGGGACTGGATCCAGGGTCCTCAAATCTAACTCTTGCACCCATTTTTATAGGCTCTTAACCTGATTGAACAAAGCAAGGGACTACAGTCAGGGTAAAAGTGAAATTGATGGAATCCAGGGCTGCACCTATGAAAATAGATAATCAATGACGAAGAACGCAAAGAATGGGGCTAGAATCCTTCCAGCAATGTCAACCCCAAGCAAGCTGAGCTTCTCCAATTCATGCAGAATATTGCCCCACAGGTAGGAAAATAGGGGAATTGCCATATGCCTACTATTTAAATCCAATCAACACAAACCACTGAAAAAGAGGAATGTCACCACCACACTCTTCAAAGATGTGGTACCTGTGGATGAGTTGTCAGGAGTGAGGATCCTGAGACATAGGAAACCTTCTCATAATGTGACTGGATGATCCAATTGGAGCTGCCCAGTGCATATCCAGAACTGAGAGGAGAGACTTGTACTGCACCAAAAAGCTCCTGTAGGAGGAAGGGAGAAGGAAACAATTGAATTCTGAATGAAACTATCCCAGAAGATAAATTTCCACATGTGCTGTTCTTATAGTGAGATTATTAGCTCACTGAGTTGATCTCCATGTTCGAAGGCAATAATACATCCATGGTAAACAAAATGGTGAATAACCAAGAACTGGAGAATGCTTAGGAACTATTATCTGCTTCTGATTTTCCTAGAAACTTTGGTTGGATTGCTGTGAGAACAGGATTTTGGACTTATATCTTCTTATATCTATATTTAAAGCTGTTTTCTCTTTCTTTCTACAATTAATTCAATGCTTATATTTAAGGCAGTGATATGAAAATTATTTTTTAGAAGGGATGCAGAAAAACACACACAAACGTGAAAAGCATCAGCAAAAAATTGAAGTTCTTTTAAAAGACTATACAAATAGAACATCTATGGCTGGCATCCACATGGATACATGAGAATGGATACACAGGCATAACTGAGAAGGTTTGTGTGGAATTGCTTCCCAGATAAACCTGGAAGCTTTGAGCAGGAAGAAGGAATCTATGGATGTGACAGGTTTTTATTTCATTCAGATTTTAATACAGATAACAGATAACTATCCTATGATAAAATAGATACAGGAGGAAAGAAGACAGGTACAGATTTCTTCTCCAAATCCTTTTATTAGAGAAACTCACAATTTTCTGGGAATATCCCACCAGCTGGATCTTACTGAGTGCAGAGTTAACTTCCTGCATATTGTAGCATCTTCTCCATGTTGCAACTTCAACAGCATCTTTCAGGGGTGCAGGAAGCATCCTGGAATAGAGGCACATTTAGAGAATTAGGTCTTGCTTTGCCAGTGTAATAAAATTCTGGACTCATCTGCTAAAATTCCAGATATCAAAAGGAGAGAAAAGAATGGGTTGAAGAAGAGCACTTTAGCAAGCACCTTGATTCTCAACTTGTGCCAACTTACATCTAATGAAATGAGGTGAGAGCCTAGTCTTTGTTATTTCTCTAGCATGTTCTATTTTTGAGAAATTCAAAGATTAGCCATCACTTTCACCCCTCTGCTGTCGTCTCAATGCCCTGTAAGATGGAATAGCTTCATCTCAAACAGCAAGATTAGGGTTGATCCAAGGTCCATAAAGGGACGTGGTGGCTCAGTGGCTAAGATGCTGAGCTTGTGATCTGAAAGGTCGGAAGTTCGGCGGTTTGAATCCCTAGCACCATGTAACGGAGTGAGCTCCCGTTACTTGCTCCAGCTTCTGCCAACCTAGCAATTTGAAAGCATGTAAAAATGCAAGTAGAAAAACAGGGACCACTTTGGTGGGAAGGTAACAGTGTTCCGTGCATTTAGTCAGGCTGGCTACATAACCACGGAGACATCTTCGGACAGCGCTGGCTCTTCGGTGAGATGAGCACCGGCCCCTAGAGCTGGAAACAACTAGCATGTATGTGCGAAGGGAACCTTTACCTTTAAGGTACATAGCTGAAGTGGACTGGCACTACCAAACCCCATCTTCTGATACTATAAACCTATAGTGATCTCATTGAAACCAATCTAATTACTGTATCCTTCATATCATAGACAACCTTCAATCTTGATTAGCCTACAGGTAATTTTTGAAATAAAATGGTTTGCTGATGAGTTATGTTCCTGGCTATATTTTTATTCTTTAAGCTTCCTGCTTGGCCTTTTGCAAATGGGTGTTTATGATTGGCCAGGTGAATAGATAGATCTGCTCTCTTTGACAGCTGCTCCACTCTCCAAAATCTTGATGGGCCTACCAGGAAGATTGGTGATTTCTGCACTAACTAGCAGAAAAAAACATCAGTTACACTAAGCAGGCATTTTACACAAAGAAACATGCCCGTTGGAGGTCTCAGTGCTTTCAACTGAGAACTCTTTCAGCTATTTACAGTAATTTTCTAGGCAGCCTGACTGGAATAGGATTTGGTGTGCTGCTTCCAGCCTTTCTTAGACCACACCAGAAAATAGTGCTGGAGGGGCTACAGTCCAAGGCTTTGATCACCAGCTTGTTCTAATCTGTGCACTTTGCGCTGCCACATCTACCTGCCAGATGGTTCCTTTGGAGCAGCAGTCGCCAACCGGTGGACCGTGGCCCACTGGGGGGCCACAAGAAAATTTTGGTGGGCCACAGAGAAATCTCACCCCCAGAGCACCCCCCTAAAGCAATTAATCCAGGCTGCACAGAAACACAAGGCTGCACTGCCCACATGGCCCACAGGAACCCTCTGCACCCACTCACTCCTTACCCCGCAAACTTGCCTGCTAAATTGCTATTTTTCCAACCATCAGCTATTCTGCTGTGCCGGGAGATTTAGATTAGCTAGGAAGCAGGAAATGGTTGGATTTCTTGGTTTCTAGCTGGTCTTTAGGACTGAAGGTTCTATTATTCAGTGCAGACTCACGGCAAGCAAATTTTATGTGACAAACTGAGCTAGCCAATGGCAGATAGATCTCTGAATGAATCTTCTGTGAGCAACTCAATCTGCCTGCCTGCTTTGCCTGATTTTGGGTAAAAGTTGCTCTTTTTATAAAAAAATTCAATAGTTATATAAATATTTATAATATTTACATACAAGCCATGCCCAGCCAGTCACATGATCACCAAGCCTCACCCACAAATTAGGCCACGCCCATAAAACCGGTTAGTGGTCCCTAGGATTTAAAATGATGAGTTTGGTGGTCCCTGAGGTCCAAAAGGTTGGCAACCGCTGCTTTAGAGAAATGGAAAAGAGAGAAGAGAGTAGCGGCATGCCTTTCTGCAACTGGGAGCCCTCCAACCTATCTGAGCCTGTAAACCCTCCAATTCCTGCCACCAGGAATTGTGGTCAAACTTATCTAGAAGGTAATGACACCCATAAGACACCTGGAGGGGAACAACAATTCTGTGAATTCTGTTATTATGATGACTATTTCGCTCCCTGGAAAAGCCAATGATTAAAAATACTGGGAAAGTGAGAGGAAAACATACAAGAAACAGCAAATGACAGCATTTGTAGCACATAAAAAGAATGGTTATCTCCTGGGACATAAATCTCTTGCCATACTAGGAAACCAGGCAGGAATGCAGTGAAAGCTGCCAAAGAGTGAAAGAAGGATAGGGTCCTTATTTTGTATATTAAACAGATACTAAATCAAAAGCCCATTCCAGCTCATTTCCAATGATTTATGGAAATTGGTCAAGTTTTGACAATTTGCTTATTTAAAAGAACTTAATTTATTGGGGAAGCTGTTGGGTCAATGACCTTCTTCCTATAATTTAAGACACCACAGGAAGCATTAATGATGGCTTCTGCCAAGATTGCCTGTGCACACAGTATGCAAACTGCCATTCCAATATATCCCAACAGAAAGCAAGGAACATTTTGTCCTCTTCTGATTAATAACAGAAACCTAAGGAATAGAATGACTTTTTCAAACGCACACAAAAAACATTATATCTAGCATTTTAAGCATAGCATTACAGATGTTTAGTGAAACACAGTAGCCCCTAAATTCATTTGCTATTTACAGAAAAATCTGGATTATTTGTCATCTGGAAATTCGAATGAAGCTCTTCTCTGGCGGTGAGGTTACATAATTATAAATGCTATGCTGATATCAACAGACTTAGCCGCGTAATTATTTCTTTCCTAATTCCAAAGGATTTATGAACAAGTTAAAAATGGAAATCATTGGGGGATTCCAATGTTTATTTCCATCCACTGTGAAAATTGCTTCATGGACCTTATACTCCACTTTATGACTTTTGAGAACTGCTTTTGAAGTGACTTGTTAAGTTACTTCCTTGCTGGAGCACTGAGGGGACTTTAGTTTTAGACATCAAATCATCTCAAGAAATAAGTAACATTGGATAATTGCGTATTATTAAGTATTTTCATTGTACTCATTTTTAATTCTAATTTCAGTCACGTTTTAGGCAAGGATTTAATATAGCGACAGCTTTGGTCATGCTTTTAGTTTTAGAGCTGTGACAGAGTTGGGATGGGGGTAGGTATCCATTGGGCTCCAGGAACTCTTGGCAGCTTTCAATACATTATTGTTTTGAGCTGATTCTGTGGTTTGGGGACATCATTTTACAGTGGTGCTTTTCCTTTCTCTGGGGCTGATTCTAGTTGGTGTCGTTTGGAGAAAGATATTTATTCTTTTCTTTGCCAGAAATACAGGATTTGAGAGCCCCAACTCTCTACCCGCTAGAGCAGGGGTCCCCAACCACCGGTCCGCGGACCAGTACCGGTCCGTGGAACAAGTCCTACCGGGCGCTGGCTTGCTGGCGCCGCCATCTTTTTGATGAAAAAGTGCTTCCGGTGAGCTTTTCCGGGTAGAAAGCTCACCGGAAGCACTTTTCATCAAAAAATGGCGGCGCTATGCGCTCGGTGAGCTTTTCCAGGTAGAAAGCCATTTCTACCGGAAAAGCTCACGAACTGTCGCCCGCCATCTTTTTGATGAAAAAGTGCTTCGGTGAGGTCACCGGAAGCACTTTTTCATCAAAAAGATGGCGGCGCCAGCCATGCCGGTACCGGGCCGCGCCATAAAAAAGGTTGGGGATACCGGGCCGCGGCGTAAAAAAGGTTGGGGATCACTGCGCTAGAGTAAGGTGGGAGAACTCCAAATGAGATGTTCCATTCAAGATAGGTGATGGCAATGAAATTTCTGCACACCACGTACATAGGCAGATATTTGTTGTATAGACCAGGGGATTAAGCAAGCTCCAACATGACTCAATAAAAGATGCAGGGTAATCTGTGTCAAGATTCATGGCATATACATTCAACAGCTTTGAAACTGAGAAGTATCTACTCAATTTTGATATAGAAGTTCATTCTTGGCTGGGAATTGCTGATTCTTGCCTCACCAAGTACTCTGCTCTAATTTCATCACCTCAACAGTATTCTGCCTTGTCTAAAATCTCACGGGAACTAGACTCCTGTCACATATTTGGTGTGTTCTTATTTGGTAAAATTAAGTCATATCTGGTTAAGTGAAGCTTACAAATCAAGACTTTGGACACCACATTGAAGGCAGCAGTATCTTTTCATGAAGAGAGTTGGTGTTTCACCAAAGGATTATAACATCACATAATAATATAATAAGGGTTAATTATGCTACTGACTCTGGTATTCAAATTTCTCAATTCCTGTTGGATATTGATTAGAGTCTCCATGATAATTTTTCAATTTTAGGACTATCTGAGGATAGAAATACGACAGTACCATTTAACATTGATGGGAGACCAACATCTTCAGAAGGGACAGAAGATTATCCTAAGAATTCTGACTGAGTTACGGAAAGTCGTTACTTGTTGTCATTCAGCTTTCTTTCTGTTGCTTTAGTTCAGATCCCAAGAAAATATCTTCCGGTTCTATCATCCAATGTCCACTTCCTATTTTTCCCTTTACTTGCCTTTCAAACGGTCTAGACTTTCTTTGCAGGGAAAAAACAACAGCAATGGCACTTAGACCTATATACCACTCCATACAGCACTGTCTAAACCAGGGGTGTCCAACCTTGACGGCTTTAAGACTTGTGGACTTCAACTCCCAGAATTCCTCAGTCAGCAAAGCTGGCTGAGGAATTCTGGGAGTTGAAGTCCACAAGTCTTAAAGTTGCCAAGGTTGGACACCCCTGGTCTAAACGGTTTACAAAGTCAGCATACTGACCCCAACAATATCATTTTATGACCTCGGAAGGATAGAAGACTCAGTCAACCTTGAACTGACAGGATCAAACTCCAGACAATGGGCAGAATTAGCCTGCAATACTGCATTCTAACCACCGTGCCACCAGGGCTCGTCTTCCTGATGAACTTTTTCCACTGATATAATTCCTTGTGTGTGGCTAGTCAAGTGGCCAATCCTGCACCTAAGTAACATCCCAATGTGTCCCCTTTGGCTTTCCAACAAATCTCTCCAACATTGATAGAGAATGTGCCATTATTGACGAAGGGGAGTGAAAAGCATTACCTTTATTATAATCCATTATGACACCATTTGATTTACAAAGCCTCTATGGGGTTTGATGCTGTCAGCAGTTGGCTCACGTTGCACAGAGTAATGGGGTGGAAACATAAACTATTCCGGTGCACTTAGTATATTTTCTGAAAAGCATTTTTCCCAAGAACTCCAAAGCTTATAGCTTTACCAATAAAGATAGCAACTCAATTGTATGCAGCCTATTTAGGACTGAAGCAGCTAAGCTGCACCTCATCTTGCAATAAACACTCTTGACAGTTACGAGAGTCAGAGAGTATGGCAGCCTAGCACAGTCACCACAACTAACTGAAAACAAAAAGAACATCATGTTAAGGTTGTATTTTATAGACATCATTGCCCTCAGGAAAGAGGTTCTAGTATGGTCACAGACAGTAACACACAATAAGACTAAGCCTACTCATGGTTGCTATTGACGAAAACAATTCTGAGAACAAGACTGCAGGGAAATTCCTGCTGATTTATGGGCACTGACACTGTTTAGTTTCCGAAGTCACTGGTGACATGTACAAGGTGCCACGTTCTCAGCAAACTGTTGAAGTCAATGTACGTTTAGTTTCACATGGTACCATTAAGCAACACAGAACCAGCACAAGGCGTGCAACAAAAGCTGAATGTCAGCATTATGCTAATTAATCCTAATTCAAAGAATAACAATCCGATCCTGAGACATTACACCAGCAGAGTAAATAAAGGAATTTAGCTACCGTGTTTCTCACAAAATAAGGCCGGGCCTTATTTTGTTTTTGAGCCCTGAAAAAACGGCTAGGACGTCTTTTCGGGGGGTGAATTAATTTCTCCCACCCCCCGCGCACCAGCACCGTCTCCAACAACAGCATCTGAGTTGCTCCTGCTTTCCCCCGTCCCGTATCAACAGGAAAAAAAGATTTTGAGGTATCCTGGGAGTGCCACACGCTGCGTTTTGGTTTAATCCCAAGCGGCTGGGTGGGCCTGAGAAGAGCCAAGCAGCATCTCTGCTGCTGCTACCCTTGGTACTCCAGCCTCAGGCTCTGCAAGTTTGCAAAAGTCCCAGTGTGCAGCCCGTTCCTGCATTCCAAGCACCCAGGCCGAGCTGCAGCTGTCCCTCTCTTGCCAGCGCCGTCTCCAATAACAGCAGCAGCAGCGGCGGGAACCGTGGAAGTTACGGAGGCGGCTCCCCCACCCAAGAAGCGGCTGAAATGCTTCCACGGTTCCTGCCGCTGCTGCCGCTATTATTGGAGATGGTGCTGGTGAGAGAGGAACAGCTGCAGCTCGGCCTTGGCGCTTGGAATGCAGGAACGGGCTGCGCACCGGGACTTTTGCAAACCTGCAGAGCCCGAGGCTGGAGCAACAAGGGTAGGAGCAGCAGAGACGTTCGCTCGGCTCTTCTCACGCCCACCCAGCCGCTCAGGATTAAACCAAAACGCAGTGTGCGGCACTCCCAGGTACCTCAAAATGTGGTTTTTTCCCTGTTGTTACAGGAACGGGGGAAAAGCAGGAGCGACTCAGACACTGTTGTTGGAGATGGAGATGGCGAGAGAGGTGCCAGCACCGGTGAGAACTGTGGAAGCTATGGAGGCATGAGAAGCGGCTGAAACACTGCTAGACATCCACACCAACGCCGCCCGCCTGCTGACCCGGGTAAGGGAGGGGTAAGGGAGCCCTCCATGCTCCATCATCGTGTTAGGAGCGGCTGATGATGAGGCGTGGCTGCCCGCAGGGCACTCCTAATGGCAAGTTCCCCCCTGCCTCCCCCCCAATTTTGCATGTTTTAAACTAGGCCTAAATTTGGGGGGAGGGGCTTAATTTCATTTTATGCCTAGAAAACATGCTGGGTCTTCCTATTGTGGGGGGCGCATTGTTGGAGAAACACGGTAGCAATGCCTTCAGTTGATCTACCTGGCTGAAGTTGTGGAAAGGGCTGCTGTACAGTATACAATGGGGTGAGGGGCTTCTGGTTTTAAGCCCTCCATTTTTCTAGGAGAGGGGAGGAGAGGCGTTTTAAAGACAGAATGCTGCTAATTCATATAGAATTCTTTATTGGCCAAGTGTGAATGGCCAAAGGAAATTTGTCTTCGGTGCATAAGCTCTCATTGTCAGGGCTGCCTTAACAGCATTATGGGCCCTGGGCAAAGCAGTGTACTGGGGCCCCTACAACAACTACTCACATGAATAAAAATGTAAATGGTTGATAAAATTAAACATATATTTATTTTATTGGCACTTCCAACGAATAAATATGTAATAAATACGTTGCTGTATTTATATGATACAAGGTGCATTGAAGGGTTAACATACACAGATTAGTATGGGGCCCCTATGTTTGTGGGGCCCACAGGCAAGTGCCCATCAGGCCCATGAGTTAAGACAGCCCTGCTCATTGTATATAAAAGCTATAAGTGATAAATCATGATCATAGTCATCATAAAAATACATTCATCCTAAATCATAAGATACAACACTTAGTTAAAGAATCAACATAAATCGTACTAGGAAACTAAATAAAACAATATAAACTGTAAAGATACAAGCAACAAAGTTATAGTCAGAAGTAAAAGAGAAGATAGATAATAGGAAAGATGAGAAGAATAATAGTAATACAGTCTTACTAAATAGTTCAACAATGTTGTGGGAATTAGTTTTTTTAGCAGTGATGGCATGTGGGGGGGACTGTCCTTTTGTCTAGCTGTTCTGGTATGCAGTGCACTATAGCGTTGTTTTGAGGGTAGAATATGTAAGCTGCCATATAAACCAATCTTTGCCAAGCTTATACTTATACTGTGAGTGGTTTAAGTACATTTTTTTGATGGAAATAATTTTTTTTATTCAGAAAACAACTTTTCTGAATAAATGCTTGAGGAGGCTTCTAAAGGAAAGATATATTTCAGCAGCCCAATCCACAGCTGCACAGAGCTTTAGTTTTTTTTTATTTTATTTATTTGATTTGCCAATTGTTTACAAGATAATAAGTATAAGTGTATACATAGTTGTGAACATATAAGTATAAGTGTATACATAGTTAACATTAGCTTTTTGAACAGTGCTGAACTGGAAACTCATTAGGCATCAGTATAACTGTTTTAACAAGAGACCTTCATGCTACTTATAATAAACCCTAATTAACATAGTTTGTAACATCCTTGACCGGGTTAAAGTTTCTGAAGATAACCATACACAGTAATCCAAACATGAAGAAACTAAGTAACCAAGGCATGACAAAAATGTCATTACTAAATGCAGGTAGTCCTCAACTGATGGCCACAGTTGAGCCCAAAATTTCTGTTGCTAGGTGTGAAGTGAGTTTTGCCCCATTTTTACAACTTTTCCTGCCACAAGTGAATCGCTGCAGTTGTTAAATGAGTAACACCATAGTTAAGTGAATCTGTTTTCCCCATTGGCTTGTCCGAAGATCGCAAAAGGTGATCACATGACCCCAGGACACTGCAATTATTATAAACATGAGTCAGTCGCCAAGCATCCGAACGCAAGTCACGTGACTATGGGGATGCTGCAACGGTCACGTAAGTCTGAAAAATGATCATCGGTCCCTTTTTTCAATGATGTTGTAACTTCAAACATTCACTAAGCGAACTGTTGTAAGTCGAGGACTACCTGTATAGGAATAGCTGGTGTGATAATGGATATCCCACGTGTGAGAGAATGAGACTATGGATGTTGAGAATGAGAATATGGACACTGAGGAGAAGATCATATTGTACGCCAGTTGTGCCCTTTCTAAACTGTGAGACCCTGAGCTCAATCCCTGATCATCACACACTTGGACTACTGCAATGTATTCTACATGGGGCTACCCTTGAAGAGTATTCTGAAGCTACAGTTGGCAAGACATGCAGCAGCACAGTCTTAGGGACCCCTAGAGTCGTGGTGGTGAACCAATGGCACACATGCCGGAAGTGGCACGCAGAGCCATAACTGCCAGGATGCGAGCACTCGCCCAGAAAAGGTCTACTGTGCATGCGCATGGGCCGCCCGCCTGACAGCTGATTGTTGGGTATCTGGCGTGCATGCGTGGGGACATGGAGACACTTGAGCATGGGCAGAAGCATGCAGCATGCGTGGGGGGGGGTCATGCATGTACAGCGCGGGTCGCACAGATTGCATGCACATGTGCAGGAGGCATGAGGGGCTGCGCGCATTGCCTTCTGGGTGATGGCACGTGAGGATGAGTAGGCAACCACGTGCGCAATTATCGGCATGGGAGCCCAAAAAGGTTAGCCACCACTGCCCTAGAGTGACCCATGTAAAACCACTGCTACATGAACTGCACAGGTTGCCGCTTTCTTCCAGGTTCAATTCAAGGTGTTGCTAATTATCTTTAAAGCCTTTATGACATGGGTCCATTGGCCAGCCCCGTTCTCTCCGGCAGAAGGGGCATGCTCCAGATCCCAAATAGCCAAGAAATTGCAACTGGTGGGTTCCAGGAGAAGAGCCTGTTCTGCATGGCTCTGTATTGCAATATCATGTCCCCTGAGGTGAGGCCTACCCGCCCCCCCCCCAACTTCTTGGCTTTCTGAAAGGCCCAAAAATCTGGCTCTGCCAAGTGGCTTAGGGCCTCGATGGGATCATTTGATTTTGGAGGTGGCTAGTAGATTAGGAGAAGATCCCACCTCACAGTAGTCTATTCACTGGTTCTTTTTATTCACTTCGTTGTCAATAAAGGAGAATATTTGCAACTCAGAGTTGGAACATCTGCAAGAAAACAAGCAAGCTCAGAGACCACCAAGGACCCCTCTGTTGTCAATTTTAATGTTTTAACTTCCAGTGCCCCATGTTTTAGTCTTTTAAACTTTGTAATCGTTTTATACTGTTATTTATGGCATTGTGAGCCACTTTGAATAGCTCGATAGTGAAAAGGGCAGCATATAAATTTAACAAATAAAGATGCTGCAGGAGGAAGGAGATTTGCCTTCAGCACAAAACCCAAATGAATCCCTTTCTGCAGAACCAGGGGCTCAAGCGGACTATTGCCTTCTGAAGGTTCTGATGGTTGCACTACTCTCTTTGGACCCAAAAATTCCATCCTGAAAGGAACTCTGGACAGATGATGGCCCTGAACAGTGGTGGGAATCAAAACTTTTTGCTACCGGTTCTGTGGGCGTGGCTTGGTGGGCGTGGCGTGCTTGGTGGGCGTGGCAGGGGAAGGACACGGCAAAGTCTCCATTCCCTCTCCACTCCTGGGGGAAGGTTACTGCTAAATCCCATTCCCTCCCCACCCCACTAACCTGCTTTCCAGCTCCATTCTCCTGTGCAGGGCAACGAAAGAAGACCCAGCCGATCAGCTGGGACTCGGGAGGCAGAGAAGAGATGGGGGCGAGGCCAGTCGGAGGTGGCATTTGCCAGTTCTCCAAACTACTCAAAATTTCTGCTCCCGGTTCTCCAGAACTGATCAGAACCTGCCGAATACCACCTCTGGCCCTGAAGCTGACTGATAGCATAGGAGGCATATAAGGGTCTTCTAACTAACCACAATAATGACCTGAAGCCCTTTTTTTGGTCCCAGCACATATTGGTTTTTTTTTGCTGAAGCAACATTTGAGCTACCTTTTTTTAACCTTTGCCTTTTTTAACCTTTAACCTGACCCTTCAGGCAACAGAGCAATGCCTTGTTTTATTCTAGATCTGCAGAATAGCTGCCGATGTTACCTACACTGGTAGAATCCGACCCCTTGCCTCAGTCACCTCAAATTGAAACACCCTCCTATATAGCCTGGCATTAGTTTTCTTTGCTGTCTTGGGAAATCCTCTTCCAGATAAGCTTGCCTGATGATGGCCAAACACAGGAGGGCCAAGGATAGAATAAGGAAATGAACTATAAAAGAATTAGTGAGCTCTCAGAGACACTTTTCAAAAGGATGAGGATGAGGAAGATGGGGAAGTGGCCGAGTGAACTTACCGCTGCACCTCCTTATTCTTCCACAAGGAGGCAGACTGAGCCTTCGGCACTCGCTCTATAAAGTTGACCAATTCCTCCATAAGAAGCCTGAAAACAGAAAAAGGCAGCTGAAGAAAATGAAAACATAGCAGGTAGAATTGACGCACTAGGATAAGTTTCTGAGGATTTTCCAAACAGCTAAATCACGCATGGTTTGATTTCTCAAACTGGACCAATTCTTTAGGTTTGATTGCTTCTCCGAATGAAGCATTCTTAACACAGCTGATGAATATTTGCTCTAATTGATCAGTGAACACAATAGAGGCAAATATGATTTTAGGCTGAAATGTGACATTTAGAATAATTACAAATTATCTCTCTGAGTAAACTTTGTCAGGTATTTAATTTCAGGTTGTTTTTTTTTTAAATAAATGTTTTTATTGTACAATTTTCCTTTCTATAACAGTTCCAATTATACAACATCGTTGTGTACTGGTTATATCAAATCCTGCTTTTCCTCCCCCGTCATATTATACATCCTAGTTACAACTACCATACAGTATAATCTCTTTTGACTACATCGTGTTATCCGGATTATAACTATTATTTGCTTAGTTTTACCATAATGCACTATTACAATTCTTATTTTGTGCATTTCATACTATATTCACATACAATTCAATAATAATATTTCTTACATTGTTTATTCTTACATATTTCCCTATCATTTCAGGTTTTCATAGCAGCTACACTGTGGCTTGTTTCATTAAGCTTTACTGCCATCACTCTAGCACATTGGTTACAGAATTCATCTGTTCTAGAAAAGGGAGCAGAGGCTGCCAGGAATAAGAGATCTCAGATGACCACTGAAGGGTCAGAATCTAATTCTTTTACCTGTTTCCTCCATTGATTAAATTAAGTGGAATTACTCCCATGGAACCACTGATGGATGCCAATGTTGATCTGACTGTCAAATCACTACCCAACCATCAACATTGTGACAGTACCAGTAAATTGCCCAATGCAAAGCCCAGATGTGAAAAATGATCCGATCCTGAAACACTCTTTTAGAAGAGATAAACTGGTCAGAGTACCGTCAGAGTACCTAGCCATCAGCATTACTTATTATTGTTTAATGTCAATGGTTTTTTTACGTTGTAGCATGGTTGTTGCACTATCCATTCAACTTTAATTCTTTCAAGTTATTTCTTTATTTTGCCACATTCCAAATTCAAGTCTAGAATCAATACATTGTTGGTCTCCTTTTCTGAAGTGACTAGAAGTGACACAGAACACAGGGAGCACCTGTTATTTTCTTCTCTTGAATCAACTAATTGCTGCATTTGCTCAAAGATCACATGCACATCTGACTTACACATATTCATCTTGTTAGATGCAAAATTCTCTTAACAGTAACAATAGTAAAAGTTTGTAATTTACTATTGAAAGCAAATATCTCAGCTACAGTTCTTTGAGCTAAGAGAAGCAGTTACCCACTGAATCATGTGCCAGAAAATAGGGTGGGACAAAAACAAATTTTAATTTCTATGTAAATATACTTGAAATTGTGGTACTTAAAAAGTTCTATTCCCCATATTTTAATTTATTCCCACATAAAATTTGGCAGCAAATTTTGAAGAAGCTCAGGGTCACCCACAATCATGAGTGCTACATGTGCACTTCTTATAATGGATACTAACTCAATTAGAACCCAAAGGAAACAAGAAAGCATTTAGTAACAGCTCTAAAGCCCTTAAAGATGGATCCCTTCTTGCAAAATCACAAGGCATAACATTTCTACATCATTCTGCTTATGTCTGACTTCATTTAGTGTCCTTTCTCTAGTTCTAGATGTAGAGTTAAAAGGTGGGTGGTTTCAAAAGATGCCAACAGTGGCGAACCACGTGGAAAATAAATCCTACGAGGAAAGACATGAGAATACTTAATATGCAGAAGCAAAATATCAGATTGGAAATATTATACAGATCAAATATCTAGAAGGCAGATTTCACAGGCAAGGACTAGCTTGAACAGCTAGATGAGAAGATATCAAAAGATAGATTCTGGTTAAACATTAAGTTAAATAACCAGATAACAAATAAAATTACCAAAGAAAACAATAAATAAAAAGGAACCAGATAAATATTCCCCCATTCTACTACAGTTCTTTAATCATGGGGAGACTAAGCCTATGGATTTCCTATAAAGAATGGGATTCTAAGGCTTACAAGCCCCTCTCTAGCTGCAAGATTTTATGGCTCAAGCTCAGTGAGTGCTGGCAGCCCTCCCTTTTGGACTCACTAATAATCTTTAGCAACTTGGAAATTTGGGGACTGTTGATTCTTTTCGATTCCTTTTTCTTCACAGGGGTAGGGCCATAATCTTCAAGGCCTACCTTTCTTCAGTATTGCAACACTCAAATAACTTTGCCAAACGCTCAAGTCTGATGTTTGATTTTCAACATTTGGGAAACAAGGAGTTCAACATGTGCACATGCTTTGAGTTTCAAATACTTCTTTGGCTTATTTTCAACCTTGTTAAAAGTTCCTTAAGTTCATGAGAAGCAATGTTTCTCTGCTGTCCGTTACCCCCTTTTCTTGCCCTTTGCCACTTCTTTCAGCATTGGAAGAAAATGGGATTATTAGATAACATTGCCTTAAGTGGATTTTTCTTACCTGCCGATCTGCACTGTTGGCTCAGTGGCATACACAGTTCCAGTGAACCCAGTGTGTTCTGTGATGTAGGGCAAGGCCATCATGCAGTGGTAATTGGAGATCAGGATCACATCCACTGTAGACAGGTCAATCAGTTCCATCTGAAAATATAACCCAGAAATCATTTGGAATGATTTCTCCATGCTCCTTTCATATATATGCCACACCCCCAGCAATAGTTGGATTAAAGAAATTTTGCCCACCACTCATCTGAGAGTTCTAAAATGGACAGAATATGCCTTAAGATTATTGTTAGTTCCTATTTACGTAACACACTGGTCTATATAAACAAGGAAGAAGAATTATCTGGTTCTTCACCTTAATTTTATTTCTATATAGCTCAGATCTCCAATATGGTATTTGAGGAACCAGGAGCCTTCATAAACCTCCCTTGCTGTCCAATGGGTTCCTGGTCCCACTTGACATTTTCATTAAAAAATAAAAACAGGAAGTTGGCATTTTACAAAGCAAACTATCCCCTTTTATTTCTATGAATGCCTCATAGCCACCAAAGAAAACAAAAGAAAAAAGTGGTTTTTCTTACAACTGAATAGCCACAAATGAAACATTACATTACTAAAGTCGGGTAGAAAATTTAGTTCCATGGAACTAAAGAGCCCACGTGTACAAATGTAGTGCCATTTGGAAGATAAAGAAGGCATCAAATTAGTGTCTCTTTAATGTACATTTTCTAACATAGGTAGCATGGGGACAGTGTTGAAAATGACTTTTTTCCAGGTTGGTCATTAATTCTTACAGAGATGGTATTCAGCCAGTTCTGACAGGTTCTGGAGAACTGGTAGTGGAAATTTTGAATAGTTCAGTGAACCGGCAAATACCACCTCTGACTGGCCCTAACCCCATCTATTCTCTGCCTCCCAAGTCCCAGCTGATCAGCTGGATCTTCTTTTGTTGCCAAAGCAAAAAGTAATTGTAATTTTAAAATTAGGTGGTAATTTACTTAAATATGGCACGTTTACTTAAATAACTACAGCAAATACGATAACGTCATATACTTAGTAATTTCTAAATTTGTATGTGTATATATGTGTGTAAACATACAACACACACACACACACAGAGTCACACACTTTTCTGAAAAATGCTTGTAATTTGGAGTCCATTCAGGTTTTATCTCAAAGTCTTAGAATTACCCAACTTTAGAAATTGCATTCACATTAGAACTGGCCAGTGCTTTGGATTCAAGGGAAGAAGGTATTCTATAGGTATGGGATGGGTGGGAATGTAAGACCTCTCAGAAGCTGCTTAAATCAAAACACCCCTAAGGTGAGTTTATTCAAGGAGTTCCTAACAGGTAGAATAAGAATCCCTAAGCCATGTGGTCGAAAGAACCTTTTTGCCTAGAAATCTGAAATATTGTACCATCTTGGTATGCAGTAGACTTCCCCAAGCAGTGCCCTTCTACTTTGCTAGATTATAATTATAAAAAATAATTCCACACTGAAGAAAAAGTAGGTCTACAGAAAATCCTCAGAAAATGAAGATGCAGCTGAAAGACTGAACTTTCAGACTCTAGTTATATTCTCTTGTCTACCGCATCTGAAATTAATTCCTGTCCTCTTGTTGCTAGCTCTAAAACCTGTCCAATTTCAGGGCTGGAAATGAGTTTAATCATTTTCAGACTATTCTGCGAGTACAGGAATAGAATCAGATAAAATGGATTTACAAGGCTGAAGAAAAAGATTTTGCTTCCTGTAACAAGAAATATTTACAGGTATGGCTGGGACACTGGTGGACTCAATCTGGAGAATTTACCAGAAACTTAACCTCTAACTCAGTTATTATGGAGCAACTAACGACATTCAATAGTCGTCAAGCAGAAAAATTACCCAAATCTAAACTTATTGATTTGAAGTTAATGGTGGAGAAATCAATCAAATTGGCTGTTTAAAAACTAAATGTCTCCTAATAACTAATTACTGACCTGGGGGGTTCCTTTTTATGTTGAGATTAAAATTGAACCCATGGAAGATGTTAAAATTAATACAGTGCAGAATCATGACTAGAATTGGAAAGATATACTAAAACAGGTATTAGAAAAGTTTCTCATAGGGAACAGTTGTTTGGTTCCCTTTAACTTAATTAGCTTGTGAAATCTACCACTATAATAAAATAATGGGCCTTGGGGGGGAAATATTTAAATGCCATGATATGTCAATACTTAAAAAGATTAGAACTGTGCAAGCCATAATATTCCCTGTGACATTCTATGCAAGCAAAAGTTTGACATCAAAGAAGCAGGATAGGAAAATGCTTTTAAACTTTGGTGTTGGAGAAGATTTTTGAGAACACCATGGACAGCCAAGAAAACAAATTAATGGACCATCAGGAAAAAAAAATTGGTTTCTCACTTGAAGTGAGGTTCAGGTTCAAACTGTTCTGTTTCAGATACTTTATGCAAAGACTCAACTTTCTAATGCTTGGAAAAGTGGAAGAAAAGAGAAGAACGGAAGAGAAGATGGATGGACTCACTTACACTGGCAGTGAGTGCACAATTGGGAACTTGAAATAAAGGTTAGGGATAGATCGTCACAGAGAAAATCAATCTATGTGGTCACTAGGAATTGAAGATGATGGCAAATAATCAATCAATCAATCAATCCAAAGGAAGGTCAAACAAGTTCATGAGTGAACAGGCTTATTTCAATGGTTGTAATCTATTAATTCAAAGGAATCTTCATATGCAGATTAGAAATGGGACAAATAGTAACAACAACAACAACAACAATAATTTATTAAATCTGTATACCTCCTACTGACTTTGGGCTGCTTACAGTTCTTAAGTACCCATCTCTTTTCCTGCTTATGAATTTATATAAAACATCCAGTAAGTTGATAGGTGAAGATAAGCAGACCTTAGCCTGATCCATTAAAGGATGGACCAATACTATTAATCAATGGGGTGCACAGCTTTCTCCAGCCTGGAGGCAAAATACATGCCAGGTGTCACACTCCAAAAAGTAACAGGTGAGGCTGGGACAATAATTAACTTTGTTTTTTATTCCATTTACATGTTGATTTAATTAAAATAAATCTTTATTACTAAATAAAGTTAATAAAAATAAACCAGATTACTCGCCGGATATCTTCAAATAACTTAAAATTGTTAAAAACTTCGGTTTTGGTAATAGATTCCAGAGGTTTCTGAAGGCTATAATCAAATATTTCAACAGCTTCAATTTGCCACTGAGCTTTCTGATTGCATAATTCTGCCTTAAAAGGTAGAAGATTGACAAATAGAACAGATTGAAACAAATTTATGTTTTTGGGGGGTGAGAATTGAAAAAGTTCATAAGAACAAAATCAACTTTATTTTTCATTTCAAAACTTTCATCTGACATAGAGAGATTTCTTCCATTTGGTAATCTCACCCAAAACAACACGAATATCCTAAATCAGAGTCCCATTGAGTGGGGCTTTGATTAAGATGCTCACTCTCCCCTGTCCTGGGTACCCTGGGTATCCTTGATGGCCAGAAGAAGACATTAGCCAGAAATAAACAGAGGTCCATGAATTGCCCTATATCACTCAAGGGAAGAAGCACTGTGCATATTGTAACTCATCATACTTTGAAAGAAAATAATGGGGGAGAACAATCAAAAAGCAATTTCTATGGCTACATACAGATATTTCTATATACATATACAGACCCAGTATATTACTGCTTTGGGAGGCAAGCAACATTATACAAAGTGTGATAAAAGAAATGTCAATTAAGGGAGAGATATTAACAATACAATTAGGCACAACTACTAGGAGTAAGTATTACTAATTTCAGTGGGACTCACGCATAATTAATGAGGATATAATTACAGCCTAAACATATGAATTTACCTTCTACTATAGGAACCAGTGGGGTGTTAAATAATGGCAGTTCTCTAGTATCTTAGGCTAGAAAAAATATTTCCCTTAAAAAAAAACCTGATAAAAAAGTGGACTTTTTTTATTAGGTGATACCAGAAATTGAACCAGAAAACTTTTGCAGACAAAAGCAGACATTTCTTTCTTTGAATTCTAACTCTTGGCTACTAGTTGAGTAGAGAAAAACAACCGTTTGAACCTGAATGCCACAACTGAACTTTATAATATAGATTTGATCAGTTCTAATAAGAGTAATGAACTGGTCTATCTCATAGGGCTGCTGAAAGACTTTCCAGTATGGAATCTGTGAGCTCTTTTGAAAATTAGAATATAAACATGTTGGGCCTTATTATTTTATTATATTAGAAAATGTATGGGCAGAGCCATAAGCTGGCTTTAGGAGGGAAAGAAGCAGAGTTAAGGATTACAATTCTGTTTTCCTTAAATTTGACAAAAAGCCCCAAATCAGGATTTTCCAACCTTGGCAACTTTAAGACACATGGATTTCCCAGAATTCCCCAGCCAACCATGCTGGCTGGGGAATTCTGGGAGTTGAGGTCCACATGTTTTGAAAGTTGCCAAACTTGAGAAATCCTGCCCTAAATGTTTGAGAAAAAAGGTAGCTTTTCAGCAAGAGCTTATGATTTATTCTTCTAGAAATATTTTCTCTCTTGCAAGGTGGATGTTCTGGACCGCCCCTAACTCACAAATGCCATTTTAACATTAATACAGAACTAGTAAGCGATCAGATTTCTCTGGGGCTATACTGCAGTTCTGGCTAGAACTTCCACTACTAACTACCAAAGCACTAAGAGAAATATTTTGAATTGTGTCCAATAAGGAGACCCACCTCTGGCAAACAAAACTCAGGAACAGAGTCCACAAAGACACGGCCAGAACAGTCTTTCAGCTCCTAGGGATGGGGTAGAAAGAAAATAGGCATTTAACTATAACCAAACAGACCACAATGACATTCGACTCTGTGTTAATGGATAGTACTATAACATTTTAAAGAAAATTAAAAAATAATTCACTGGTTAGTCAGATGAGGTAAATAAATCCTAGGAGATGCAGTTCCACTGGGTGAGTATCAATCCAATTTTTCTTCCTTGACCTGGCACTAGAGCTGAACAACACTGGACTTAGCAAAGGCTTAAAAGTTAACAAATCCTCCATTTTTAACCGAGGACTGTGTCTGGGCACAGTTGAAAATCACCCCTCTCTCCTTTTTGGTTTGTTTTATTTTTATTCCTTGGCTCTTAGATTCTTTGCTTTCTCTACTGACTAAAGCCCCACTTTTCATTCCCTTGATTTTCAGGATTGAAGTTGTGCTTTTAATTCCTTAGCAAAGTATGACCACATAAATATTCTAGATTCTTTGCTTTCAGGTCAATTCAAGCCCCTTTCCTTAACATCTGGACCACTAACTGAAGCCCATGTAATGAGGTCTGAGATGAAATAATGGCCCACAAATGGAAAACTGTAGTAATTTTATCTCTGTGTAATTCTAAAGAGAAGATTATTTTTTGAAGGAGGGATTCTCCATCTATGAAATCACAGCTTTCCTATACATAACATACTATCCTGCTCTTTTAAGTATCTAGCATTGGGATTTGGATTCAGTTCTTAAGAAACTCTCAACAACTTTGCCAAGTTATACACACCAACCATTATATCTGACAGAAAGCCCTTAAACTTATCAAGAGAACTTAGAAGGTGAATGGGTAAGCAAGGGGAATTTCAATGCCCCAGTGAACATTGGATTTAAAAGAATTGCATCCAAATGCAGCAAAGACCAACATTCTCCTTACAAAATAAAGTGTTCACCTTTAACCCCAACCTTTAACTCCCAATTCTGAGCAGAACTAGGGAAGTAATTTGTCATTCTAAGCAAATTAGATCCCTTGAACGGACTCTATTGGGGCTAAATCAAAATACTCTGAAAGTCCTAATATTAAACTTGTTACTATGTGCCCCTTTGAATTCTCTCAAGGATCAGAGTCACTGGAGAGACAGACAGGTGTTGTGGTTAATGTGATGGACTAGTGCTGGGAAGACCCAAGTTCAAGGTGATCTTCAGCCATGATAATTAAGGGGCTGACATGGGTGATCTGACTTCCAGATCTTTAAGGAGCATATCTGTCAAGCCCATAGCGGTTACTATACATTAAAAAAGCTACAGTAGGAAAAACAGGTGTTTGTGTTACGGAAATCTTGCCTACTGGTTATGTTTCCTTTAACAACCCTTTCATCTCTTAAGTTAATTAAGGCAAAGATTCCTTGACCCTTTTGTCACTTCTTGATGCAACAGGAAAGTGATTACCCATTATCCTGATAAAGTCAGGAATATACAGAAGTCCCAAAGTTAAAATATTCTGCAAAGCAACATCTTTCCCAAACTCTTGAGGGGTTCATTGCATCACAAAGGAATCTTAAAAAGTGCCTTCAAGAGTTTTCAAGGACCATAGGGAATCTGCTGAGCAAAGTAGCTTGAAACAAATCTTCCAATACATGAGATCTGTCCATACAGGGAATCTTGAGATGACTTCACTAGATGTATAATCAAGCTTGAGCACTCCCCCTTAAGACAAGTACAATTTAAGCAATACTTTGAAAATAGAAAAAGAATTGTAATTGTTCCAATGCATTTTTCATTTGTTATAAGACACAAGACCAGGAAATATTAATCAAACAAGGTACAATTACAAAGAGAGGTAGCTGAAAAAAGTAAATGGAGGGACGATATTTTATAATATATTTGATTTCCCAGCTCAAAATTGGACTTGAAAATGTTGCTCATTTTGATGACAGTTTTGTTTTCTTCACTGGGTAAATGGATTTTGCTTAGACATGGTTTCATTGCCCAATTAGTTAAATTCACTGAGAATCCTAATCCCATTGGTACATTACCTTGTCCAAGAAAATGCTTCCATCTTTTAAGATCCATCCTGGGAGCTTGGATAGCCTTGGACTGTAAGGAAGTAAAAACATTGTTTTAATCAGCACCCATTTTCCAAGATCTGCATATAAAACATTGATAATGTACATGCTTCAAAATAATATTAAGTAAGCATTTAAGAAAATTTTGCTGTAACAGCAGCTTGACTAAAAGCTAAAGATTTCATTCAATGTTTTTCAAACTTGGCAAGTTTAAGATATGTGGACTTCAACTTCTAGTATTCTGATTTAAGAGGACAAAACTTCAGAAGAAAGTAAGGCCATAAGTTAACTTAGAACTCTAGATTTTGGTCATGAAGTGTTACAAGCCTATTAACAATATTCGCCCATTGTGGATACAGGTGATAAATAAAATGACCCCATCATTATCCTGGCATTTCACTGCATGCTAAAATATGGGGAGAAAAGTGAAGCAGAAACATACAAGTTCACGACAAAGGTGATTATCTATTTATTATTAAACAACCCATGATCCATTGGGTCATCCATACTGAAAGAGAGAAACAGAATGACCATGCGTGGATTACTATCTGATTTTTCTCATCATTTCATTGAAGGGAACTTAAATGGAGTTCTTTGAGAACAGCTTTGCCAAATTGTTGGGGGGATGAAATTGATACATTCTTCCATAGTTCTTGCTGGCAAAACCATACGTTCAGGTAATTCTATTTTATCATTTTGATTTTTTTCTGATTTTTATCTACCGTATTTGCCGGCGTATAAGACGACTTTTTTGCCCTGAAAAAGATGCCTCCAATTGGGGGGGTCGTCTTATATGCCGGGTCGTCTTATACGCCGGCAAATAGTAATTGGGAAGCACTGCGGCTGCCAGCGGCTGAGGCACTTTGTCACCGTGGAAGCGAATCCGTGAAGCCGAAGGAGCAGCCAGCCTTCTCCCAGCTCCCAAGGAAACGAGGCTCGCACGCCCGAGCTCCGCTGAGGTATCCGGCTGGGGCTGTCAGGAGTTGTTACCGCTGGCGCGGCTCGCGCGGCTCCAGTCCGCGTTGCCTCGGGAAGGAAAGGCAAAACCAGGAGCCGCTGCTGCCATTGCAAAGCGCCGCCGCGCTCTTCCTTTTTCCTTTCCCTTCCCGAGGCAACGCGGACTGGAGCCGCCCAGCGGTAACAACTCCTGACAGCCCCAGCCGGATACCTCAGCGGAGCCCGGGCGGTGCGAGCCTCGCTTCCTTGGGAGCTGGGAGAAGGCTGGCTGCTCCTTTCGGCTTCACGGGATTCGCTTCCACGGTAGACAAAAGTGCCTCAAAAAAAAAAAAGTGCAAAAGTGGAAGGCGTGCGGAAGAGGGGCGAGTATATAACAAACTATATTTTGAGTGGGAATGTTGGGGGTCGTCTTATACGCCGGGTCGTCTTATACGCCGGCATATACGGTACTCCAAATTTAATAAAAACTCAGAAAATCTTCCTTCTCCCTCATCAATTGCATGATTTTTCTTCAATTGAAACTTGTCAAAGATTCTCTATAAATAGAATTTGTTGATGCATAACTTATCCACATCAGAATCATTTCCTCTTTTTACAACTGGTACAAGTTAATACCACCACAGCAAATGGTTAAAATACCCCCTCCCCCATGACTTCAAAGTTCTGCTTCCTAATCATGGGCTTCTCATCCCAGACAATAAGCTTCACTTGTCAAAGCAAATGTGCAGCATTGGAGGCTTTTTTAATGTTACAAAGAGTATTTTGAGGGCTATCTTGAACCTTGAATGTACTGTCCGACCACCAGGCATCATTGTTGCTGCGCTACTGAGGTAGTATAGCAATAGTAACATCTCCATCTCTCTTAAATTTAGTGAGAATCAAGTTAGTAACAAATGTCTTTCCTGTTCCTCCTAGTGCATCAATGAAAATCATTGAAGATTGCTTTGCAAGCACTTGCACACTGTCTTATACTGCTCTTTGCTCATTATTCAATAGAGGCTTGTCGTGTAGTATAAATTCCTGCTGTTTGTTTCTGTTTTATTGCAACTCATGCAATAAAACAATAATAATTCCTGATTGACACCATTCTGATTAACTGTACTATTTGTCAGTTTGGCCAAGTTACATTCTTCAAGTTATAGTTGGAAATACAGAAGAACTTGTTCATGATGCCTCTTATTGATCATGATGGTAGGATCATTAATATTTCTCCTCTCAATTTGGAGGAAATCTTCAGACGTTGCACTCCTGAACTGATTCCACATTGTTGTGAATTGTTGATTTTACTGTTTGATAGCAAGATGACAAACAAATCTCTCAAGAGCTCTGGGGATTCTTGTTATTTCAACATGTCGCACAGTTTGTTGCCAATGATAATCAACTAGCAACAATCCCGTCTCTCTCTGCAGACATCTCTGAATAATGGAAGAACATGTCCATTAAGAGTCTTTGATGATTTGAGAAACAGTAGCCCCCTTATGTGATGATGAAGCAACCTCAAGCAGTGGTCACCAATTTGTGTACAAACAGTGTACACTCGACCAAGAACATTGGTTACAAAAATTCCAGAGAACTCCTCCAGTCTTTCCCCCACTTTTCTTCTTTCCCATCTCTTATTACTCCAAGTGTAGAACCTTGGAATATCCATATAGTTCAGCATTTTTGCAAATGAATCATGTTTGCAAAGATCCATGAATTTTGTTAATGTGTTTTTTGCCATATCACCATTAAGTACACAGCAATATTATCTCGAAAGAATAGTCAATGCTTTTGTGGAAGGTGCACTTGAAGCCAAACAACAGTCAGTTCCTGTGCATGAATCTGAAATCCAAGTATTGATGCAACAGCTTCAGAGGACCTAATGTATCTGCCTGTCAAATGCTGTGTGATTTTTGTCTTCTCTATTCAATGCAAAAGCTGCCTGATTACTCCTCTTCCTGGTATACTTGATGTTGGATTTGACAGATGAGCACATGAGTATACCATTGAGATGTCAGTTGAACACACTTAATAGTTGTGTATTCTGGAGTACCACCCATTGAGTTTTAGGTCAAGTCTGTCGTCCTGCTTGATGTACTTCAAATCCTCCTATAGATAGGATATGAATCATCACTTGTATGCTGATTAAATGGCTTTTGGTACTGCTTACTGAATGTATCATTCCAAACATCCTGAGTAACTGCTGCAAAATGGACTATGGGTCATGTGCTTTAATAGCAATTTATGCAGCTCTGGATGTTCATTTAGGTCTGGTATTTTGGCTTGCACAAAAGTATCACGGTTGTCTTGGCTTGGATGCTTAATGAAGCTACAGCAAAGAGTGCAGATGAGAGAAACCCTGCTTTTGGTATCCATACTTAGCACATAACCCAACTAAGAGACCATGTGTTCCAGTGCGGTACTTCAGGAACAACTTTGTCTTTAAGCTGAATACTCACAATTAAATTGGGATGAGCATTTGGCTGCTGCTTTTTTAAAAATGCTGTGTAATTCAGGTGAGTTTGAATTGTATGTCACTGTAATGAAAAATGAGGTATTGCATACTTCCGTATATACATCATGGCATCTTGACATCATTTCATCATATATCTTGGTCCTCCAACAAATGTTGGAGAGTCAATGATGCGCCTTCTGATGTTTCTAAAATCATCATCATCATTCAATCAGTCAGACTACTGTATGTTGTTGTTCTCAAGATTGCTTGATTCATTTGGATGTAAGTCAGCCTCATCCTTTCAATCTTAGCAGTCATGTCAACCACGTATTGTTGTAATAGTCATCCTCCTCTTAGAAGGTTATTAAACTCATTCTCATGGTTCATTATTCAATATGCATAGTAATGCATCACCGTTAAGTTTCTTGTTGTTTATCATTTGAAGCTGATGATGCCAGCCATCATCTCAAGAGGAAACAAAAATAGGTATTGAAAGCTGTCAAGGGAGAGATGGGACTCTGGAATTATTTACAAGCCACCTTCTTGTTTTTTCAACATAAATGTACCGGGCAGGATATGTCTCTTCAGAGGGCTATGGAAGGACTGTTCTACCTGATCTCCAGGAGCTAATGGCAGGACTGGTCTCTTTGTGGAGGGCTAGAGTAACACCACTCTCCTGAAGCTCTAGGCAGCAGCTTGGCAGTGCTGGAGTACTGAAGCAGCTACAAACCTGCCAAATTTCAATCCCATGGAAATCATAATGCTAATGCTTTCTGACATAATGTCATTATTTTATTCATCTTAACTTTGTTGTACTCCTATAACATTTTTGTACTACAGGCATAATTCCATAGGGTAGGCAAAAATGTCATGGAAAATGTAATAGAAATAGCAGCAAAGTTCTCTCTCTCTCTCTCTCTTTTTTTTTTGAAAAGAGAGCTATACATGTGGGAAGAAAATGTGTCCTTCACATCACTAGTAAATGGATTACCCTGAGTTTAATGGTAATAAGAAGCAATTGAAAAATGCAAGAAGATGGATAAGAACTAAAGTGGCTGATGTCAACTTCAAACTGAACCTGGCAGAAACCATTTTGTTGGTTCTCAGTTGCCACACAGTATGGGAGTGGGCAAGGAAGCTGGAATGCACTGCCAGACACAACACTGCTCTATCTTGTGGGAACCAAGGTCACCTCCACAGGTGTCGGATGGAAAGGGAGCCCGCCAATGAACCTAATTGGACAATGTGACCTGTGACACTTGTGGTGGATCATTTACTGTTTTAACTATGCTGAAACCGTGGGAAATATTCAGAGTCGGTTTTACATTTAATCATGCCAATATGATGTGCTCAATAAAGAAGTTCTTTGAGAGAGATCTGAGTCTCGGAGTTCTGATTTGCTTGGGCTTGTTAGTCGGAACCTTGACACTTGACTGACACCAGAAAGACCCACTTTCTACTTTCTACTCCATCTGCAGCCACAGCAGCTCACTTGGTGATTTTTCAGCTCAACCTACCTCACAGGGTAGTTGTGAAGAAATATAACAAAATCCAGCATGATGTATGTGTCTTGAGTTGCTCAACAAAGATAGGATATGGATACCTGACCATGTTCATGTGCCAGGAAAGGGGCATATAAATGTGGCAATAAACATACCCAACCCTTTCTTTCTTGTTGCTTCTTTAAGAGCCACATGAACAGCCAATTCCTTGCTGCTGGGTGTGGTAGGGAACAAGGGATTACAAGAGGGCAGGGAAACTGTCACAGGAGATTCCAAATGAGCACTGTGCTGTCCAGACAGTATATAAATAACTGGGAATTGAGATAGTTAAGTTAGAATTGGGAGCTGTCCCCTTAAGGGAATGCCTCATGGTAAATGTAGTTAATGCATCATGGGAAATGTAGTTCATGTCATGTGGTAATCCTGATTGGTCACTGAACTGACCCTTGGTTGGGTTGGGGGAGTTTCCTTCACTCCTGCTTGTACCCCAGCAGCGTGCTGGTGTCTCACCCTTTGCTCCATCGTTATGGGATGAAAGAGCACTGTATTTTTACACTATGAAGTCAGCTATGTAAAGAATTGGATATTAGATGAAGCTCGACATAACTGTGAGTTATATTTGAGGATGCCTTGTGACCCAATAAAGAAACTTTGTATGGAAGCCTTTGTAGAGTCTGCCTGTCTGTCTTTATACTCACCCAGTAATTAAAAGCAGAACAAGCACTATGTGACTGCAGCAGCAGCCTGACCACAGCAGCAGCCTGAAACAACGACAACTTTCCCCAATTTCATTCCCTTGGGGGTCATGGCTCCTAGATTTGGATTCATTCTGTACAGTAGCGTATTTGAGGTCACTTGATCCAAAAAGTGGTTGTCCTGTGATTCACCATTCCTCTTACTTAAATGTTATGAGAGCCAGGATTTTAGTGGTACAGTAGTTTCGACTTATGACCACAACGGGGCCCAAAATTTCCATTTGCTAAGCATGGAAGTTAAGTGAGTTTTGCCCCATTCTACAACATTTTTGCCACAGTTGTATTAAATGAATCAACACAATTTTAAGTGAATTGTGCTGTCATTAAGCAAATCTGGCTCCCTCCATTGACTCTGGAAGCCAGCTGGAAAGGTTACAAATGGTGATCTCATGACCCTGGGATGCTACAACCATTGTTAATACATGCCAGTTACCAACGCCCCGATTTTGATCATGTAAACATGGGGATGCTGCAATGTGTGAAAAACAGTCACAAGTAACCTTTTTCAGTGCCGATGTAACTTTGAACAGGCACAAATGTGTAAATTGAGTACTACCTATATAGAGACTCTTACAGACTACTGCACTTTAGCAAATTCCTTGCACTTTACAAGTTTCTGATTAAAAGGTAAGATATACAATGATAAGCATAATTTCCCTGTGTCTATTCTCCAACCAGTCATCAGATTAAGAGCTGTTCGAAAAAGTGCCTACCTAAATAGGCAGGAGGATGTCATATAAATTTACTGAAGGGGGCTATTCTAAAAGGATCAAGCCAGAACAAGTCCCACTACCACAACAAATGGTGCATTGTTTCCTGACCCCTCCCCAATCTTACATGGGAAGGAGACCCTCAACATTCCTATTCAGGACAGGTAGCCTGGATGGATAAGTTTTACCTGCAGGAGACAGTTCTAGATTTACAGCATTTGAATGCCGAGCCATGTAGGTTTTATAAGTTAAAACTGCACTTTTAAATGATACTCAGAAGCCTATCCTACTAGCCAGTGCAGAGCTATCAATCATGGAACGTAACACTAATATAATAAGATAATGGTAGCTCTCATCCACCAATATGCGGGCTGCTATGTTTTGTACCAACTGCAGTTGTTGGGTAGTCTGCAGAAGGCACAGTAAATAAAAAGCAATTTGCAGTACTGTATTGTGTTCTAGAGGTGATAAGGAGAGGATTCACTGCCATTAGGGCTTCTCCTTCCAGGAAGGGCCATAGCTAGCACATCAATCAAAGCTGGGCAAGACTCCACTAGCCATGCCCTCCACTCACCTCATAGTTTCTATGAGTCTGGGAGAAAACCAATGTGCAGACCTGCTCTTTCAAGGGAGCACAACTCTTAGCACAGCATAAAGTGAGCCAGATGATTTCTGGAAAAAAATGGCAAGCCTTCCTTAACAGGGTTCAACTTCACCCAATTTTTTTCCATCCATCTCCTCACAGCTTCCAAGAACCAGGTCAAGACTCCAAATGTATATTCAGCTTAGACCAGGTTAGATCTGAATATGACCTGTGTAACAAGATACCTCAGCCCCTAATGACAGATGACCTCTCCCCATAGCTTCAGATATATGTTAAAGAAGAGAGGAGAGAGAATTGAACTCCATTATGCAGCACAAATAAGCAATAGATTCATTTCTCTTCTGCTACGATAAACTAGTGTCCCCCCACAAGCAATGTAGAATGATATCATGATTGATGGTATTAAAAAGGTCTAAAAGAAGCTGGAAGGATTGCATCTATAAGGTTAATGCAATAAAACAGGGCTGTCAAAATTGTGGGCTGCTGGCCGGATGCATCACGCATTGGCCACGCCCATGCCTGGTTTAGGGAAGGGGAAAAAAGTCACGATATGTCACGTGATGACACCATGACGATGCAAATTTGACACCCCTGCACTAAAAGATCTGAACTGAGCCTCTCCGTTGCTTGTTCATGTTCCTACTACAAAAAAGGCCTAGCCATAAAGGATAAATTATCCAGCAAAAATTTCCTGAGAGAAAGAAAAAATTTGGTTGTGCTGTTGATCTTGAGTTAATTACTCTTCTAAAACTGGTCCATGTTGCATGGCTGATGTGAGAAGACTGAAGGGCTAATTCCAGGTTTGCTGACCTGGGACAAAGAATGGGATACACCTGCATTTGATATCCATTATATATACTGTATATTGCATGCATTACCTAGGATAAAATATAAAATTATACATTATATTATATAGATGCTATACCGTATTTTTACAAAGAGGTTTTTTTTAAAAGACAGAAGTATGTTTAAGGGCTTGCTTCAAGAATTTTATGTTCCATATTTATAAGTACAAGGTGTTCCCAACTGATTAGAGTATGTAAATGAGCAGTGGAAAAGAGCCACATTTCCTATGATATTGAGGCTCTTTACTAGAAGCTATCGAAATAAAACAATTCTCACTGATGGACTGCTGACATTATAACGAAATGATTAATTCCAAATAGTTCAACCTACCTCATAAATAAAACAAGCAGCTGTGTGATTGATTGACTGATTATGTGCCATCAAGTCAATGTTGACTCTTAGTTAGTAACATAGATAAATTTTCTCCATGATGTTCTGTCTCCAACCTGGTGCTTCAGGTCTTCCAAATTGCTATGCAGCTTCTCTCAATCAAGAAAGGTTAACAAACTCCCTGAAAAACTGGGCTTCAACTTATTTGTATTTCAAGTAAGCTTGTGGGCCTAATTCAAAGTGGTTATTATCTTTAAAGTTCTTTAAATTGCAGTATTGAGATACATTAGGCAATAATTTGACAGAATGAAATCTGCCCATCTGGACCAGCTGTTTAGGGAAGGTCTGTTGAAAATCCTACCCCTCATTAGAACCAAGGGAAGAAGGTAGACCAAATACCAGGTCTTCTCCAAGATAGCCTTTGGAATATTCTCCCCACAAAGATATGGGGAGCTCCTACCATTCTTGCATTTAATAAAAACTACATTCAGCCCTAGGTGATTTGATTGAAAATACCTATTTTAAATATTTTGATCATCAACGTGACTTTTTTTTGCTTTGCTTTTGTAATTACTATAATCTCTGATTTTAATGGTGCTGTGTGCCATCAAGAGTCCTTCATGAGTAAGATGGGGTACAAATATTGTTTCATTGACAAATAAATACAGTACTGATTTATATACATAAGAAAAATAAATCAAATATGCAAGTCTAGGATGGGGATAACTGGCATGATAATACCACTTGTGAAAGATAATAGAAGAAACACAAACTTCATGAGTTACCAGTGTATTTTGGCTGCAGAAACATAATGCTGTTTCAGAAAGCAAAGATAAGATTATAGTTTCCAAATCATGGGAAGTAATTTTCCACTATATTCTACATATGTCAAACCCAGCCTCGAGTATTGTGTCCAGCCTTGGGCACCACATTTTAAAGAACATATAGAAAACTGGAACTGATGCAGATAAGGGCAATGACGATGATGAGAGAACTGCAACTGTAATAATAAATAGATAATCACCTTTGTCGTGAACTTGTATGTTTCTGCTTCACTTTTCTCCCCATTTTTTAGCATGGAGTGATTAATGACTAAGGAAAGATATGAGAACCAGTGTGAGACAAGGGTTAAGGGGTTGGACCAGATCTGAAGAAACCCAAGCTCATGTCCATCCTCAGCCAAGGAAACTTGTTAGATGATTTTGTGGGGATCAAATTGGAGTAGGGAGTGCTGTCATCTTGGGATCTTGGTGAAAAGTCAGAATTTAAATCCAACAGTAATAAAAATAAAAATAAAAACATGACAGCCCTTTTTAAATCCCTGAAAGAGTGTTACATAGAAGGTCGAGATGAAAGCTTGTACCACAAGGCAGAACACGGGTGTTCTCAATATAAAGCGTATAACTGCTAACTGTAAATTTTAATGTCTCGAGAATAAAAGCTATTTGACAGTGGAACCAATAATGTACGAGGAACAGATGAGAAAAAGGGTGACAAGAGGAGCAGTTTCAGATGCTTTAAGTTTTAGACTTCAGGAAAAATTTGGGGACAAACATGTTACATTTATAACAAAAAATATGGTAATTTTTTGATCAAGCTTCGTAAGTCTTTCAGCATAGTGCTGCATTCTTTCTTTCTTTCTTTCTTTCGATAGGTAGCCAAGGAATGTGGTAATAGAGGCTATGATTCAAGAAGGTCAAATGGAGGCTGGTGCATCCATTGGCTTGAGCTGGTAAGTATATTTGGAATTATGGGTCACAAGCATTTTCCCAATAAGGCTGCCATGAAAGGATTTTACTCTTACAACTCTTTTATGAGCAGGCATGCAAGCGTTTTGCCTGCATTGTTTCCTCCCACCCTCTCTCCAAGCCATGATCCATTAGTCTTGGCAGATAGGTGCATTTCCAAGCAAGGCACTGAACTGCAGTCACTTACCATATTTATTTTTTTAGAATATTAGGTGAGCCCCGGAGGCATCTTTTAAAGAGCATCGGAGAAATCTGTGCTGCATCCTTTAATATAAAGAGGATGCTAGAAGTTTGCAGTAGTAAAATAATATTTTCTTTAAAAAGTCAGATGGGGAAGGAAGGCTAACTGAAGGCTGAAAGTATTTGGGTGTCGATGGGTAGTATAGCACGTTGCTTATTTATCAAATGTTATCTTTTGTTTCTTCTCCATTAGAGGCCACTAGAGATTGGACAGCCATTTGCCCAGAATGTTAGGGTCTCCTATTTGACCAAGGGGTCAGATTAGAAGACTTCTAAGTTCCCTTCCAACTCTGTTATTCTGTAAGACAAAAACCCATTTAGATCAGGGGTCTCCAACCTTGGCCACTTTAAGACTTGTGGACTTCAACTCACAGAATTCCTCAGGAAAGTGGTCAAGGTTGGAAACCCTTGATTTAGATGATGTCTCCCTACCGAAAAAGTCTTCTAAGGCTGTGCAAAACTTTAAATTTAAAAGGAACACAAGGGGGCGCAAATATAACACCTGTCTGCAACTCCTGAAGCAGCTGCTTCTCTTCTGGGGATCACGCCTTGCATAGATGCTGAGCTACTCCATCAAAAGATGTGTTGGTAGATAGTTGTTGTATGTGCCTGCACCCACTCTTAAGCATCTTTTTGTCTTTAAATCTGTAATTCTGCATAGATCTAGTGCCTTCTAACTGTCCTCTAGCACCAGAGTGACATGCATTTTTCTTGCTTTTTGTAATAAATAGTAGTAAAAGATCCGCAGACTCAGAATTGTTGAGAAATTTCCTTCTCCCACAATGAACAACCTGCAACACAGGTGGTTAACTGGGGAGAAATATACGTCTGGCATGCTTACACTTTATGTTTACCTCTCTCATTTGTCTCCTCTTGCATGAAGAAGCCAGAGAGAGGACAGTTCTGTGACCTCACTTGTGCTGAGCTGCTGCTGCAATATTTTAGCGAAGCTTAGAATAAATTATCTGGAAACCAAATCGATAAATCCATAAAATGCTTTCCATCTACTGAGCCAAAGGATGTTATTTTGATAAAGAGAATTTTTAAGTGGACAAACTCTTTATGCTATCAGATGATGCTGCATGTTCATTTCAAACTCCTTTCCCAGGCCCTCGCCAACAATGCTTCACTCCTGTATTAAATTAATCCCTTCTCCCCCTAAAAGTCTATCAAGTACAGAGTAAAACTGGAGTGGGGAGAACACAGAGACACACACAAGAGTGCAATGTACCTCTGGGCCAAAGGCAGTGGGAGAAAGTTGAGAGCTGAGGTCATATCGAGCCCACAGTCCAACATGATGGTGGTAGATTTGAACTTGAGTACGTTGCATGGTAAAGTCGGATGCCCAGACAAGCAGTACTAAAAAAAATATCAGATGAAATATCCAGCATTAGGAAAAGATAATAGTACACTCAGAAGACAGGAAGGAGACTTGAAACTATCCTAGCATCCTTATCATGTTTAAATACCATTTTAATATTTAAAGATTATTAGATGATAATTCTTAACCCATTCCTTTGGATACATACAAAAATAATGTTTACTATTGTGCAGTATTTCTCAGCATCTACTGACTTTGGTTCACTCCTGTTTGAGAGGAGAGAAGCAACCTAGAACTAAGAAGAAATTTCCTGACAGAACAATTAATCAGTGGAACAACTTGACTCCAGAAGTTGTGAATGCGCCAACACGGGAAGTTTTTAAGAAGAGATTGGATAACCATTTGTCTGAAGTGGTGTAGGGTTTCCTGCTTAGGCAGGGGGTTGGACTAGAAGACTTTGAATGTCTCTTCCAACTCTGTTATTCCTGTTCTGTTATTTGTCTGGTTTATGGCTATTTATGCCTACCAGAGTGTAATTAACATTTCCTAAATTAATATTCATCAAGCTGTGCTGTACTTCACTGAACAGCAACAGAGGCAACTGAAATGCAGATTGCACTCCGAGTACAATTGTATTTATGGCAGGAAAATAATGTGATGGTTTGCAATGAACATTTCACCATCCAGTTTCTGAATAGGAAGGGAACTCAGTCAGGGATCAGATGTTCAAGTAAAGAATGATCATTTGAAAAGATCCAGGATATATAGAAGCAGATTCGCCATCTGCTATTAGCAGAAGCAGTGAAATTTGAGATCTGTCGCCCCCAAAGTTGAGCAACTTCTATTGCTTAAACTTTCAGCTGGAGAAAAAGGTCAGGAAATAAGATCAAGAATCTTGATCTTTCATTGAATGTTTCTAATATCTGTGCACTCTTGTACTTGGAGACATGGACAAGAAAAAGGAAAGGGCACAGAGCCATTAAGAGCTATTGATAGATTTAGACATGGTACATTGACATTAAGGAGAAAACATTATCCTTCTTCTGAGATGAGGAGGAAGAATGCTCAAGTCTTTCAGACTTCCAGAAGCTCTCAGAGATTCCCATATCAACAACATATTCAATGGGCAGCACATGTGTGTATGCAGGTATGTGTGTATGTGTACATGTGAGAAAAAAAAACCCCCAATTATAAAGCTGAACGAAGTTAAGGTGGAAATGTACATGTTAGGAACCAAGCCAGTTTATAGGTTAAATGTTTCAGATGGAAGGTAGTACCCGAACAATAAACAATGAAAAAAAAAAACCTTTTATCCTTTTCTGATCTATTATGGCTTATGGAATTTTTGAACAATAAAAAACATTATCATCCCCATATTAAACAGATACACTAGGTATCATTTGGTTTCTGGACATGACTGATGGTGTAAAATATGATGTGTCTAGACTCATATGGCTTAAAGTCAATTACCATCTTCTTTTACAGTATTATGGTATAAGTTACAGATACAATTAACATCTATACTGTAGCTAACTCTGCTTTTTCTATAGAAAAAAACCCAACCCCTTTTGGTGTTTAGACTGCTGCACTTAGAGGTCGGCTTCTAACATCTTTCTACCAAGGTCTTTTAGTTTAGATATTGTTATGCTGGCAATATTTCAATGGTTTTAATCACTATATTGAATTTTAAATTGGATTTTAGATATTCATAAGCCACTAAGAACCACAAAATGGGAGCAGTCATATATTACATTTCAAATAAGTAATACACGGAAAGGCATAATATGTTTAAACTGCAGCCAGTAAAAGTGATGCAACATTTAGGCTGCAATCCTGGGCGTATTCAGGATTGGGAGCAAGTCCTATTTAAAGCAATGAAAAGTAAACTAGAATGAACAACCAGTATACATTTCTTGAATCAGTGCCTCCTTCATTTTTTCCCGTCCTCCTTTCTCTATCCTTTTCTTGGTGTCTATACTGTTGCCAAGAAGCTTTTCAACATAAGAATTACAATAAATAAATACTATAAGTGAACAGCCTATTCTTGAGCAAAAGTGTAATATGCTAATCTCTTTAAAATGCAATGAATGTTAGGTGTTGGTCTCAATTTCCCTAAAACACAGGTGTCAAACTTGCAGTGGCACGTTGCCGTCATGTGATGTTTCACAACTTTTCCCCCCTTTCCAGAGCTGTGGTGGGCGTGGCCTGAACATAACACATCTGGCCTGTGGGCTGCCAGTTTGATACACCTGCTCTAAAAGAAGTTTTAATTCACTAAAAAGTAATAAAAATGATGCAATCAGGAAATATTTTGTTAAAAATGTTTTAAAGTACGACATTTTCCAAATAAATAAACCTCAAATGTTAACTTCTTTATTATCTGATCCGACACTTCAAAATTTCTATTAAATGAAAATAAAATAAATGATAAAATAAAATAAACAAAACAAATACAGCATGAGATGAAAGTAACCACCTAAAATTTTCTTCTCTTACCCCAGAAACCTTATATAAGAGATTTTCCTCACACTGATATCTTCAGATATCAGGCATCACCACTTGTCATGCCTGTTGGAATCTGATTGGGAGGGGGAGGCCGAGCAGCTGAGAGGGAGTGAGAGTGTGGCTCTGTTGGCTGTGGAAGAAACTGGGGAAGGGCAAAGGCTGGGCACAGCAGGAGAGGTAGAGCAAGGGAGAGGGAATTTGTAGGAAGACCCAGGCGCACCCCCTCTTCATCCTAGGGCATATGCAGGAAGGGAGGGAGAAGGGAGCAACATGAGTTGTGTGGTTTACGGGTGAGGAAAAGGACCTGATTCCCTTCATTAACTGCAGCTGGAAACGCAGTGTTTAAAAAGGGAAGCTGCTCATAGCAAAGTTGTTGGGAGTGAATTATCTGGTATCATTGAGGCTTATCTGGGTTCCTGGTGTCTTCCTCTGAATTCCCTCTCTCTTGCTCTACATCTCCCCTGCTCTGCCCAGCCGGCCTTCGCCCTTCCCCAGTTTCTTCCCCAGTCAACAAGCCACTTCCTGTCAGCTGCTCGCCCTCCCCTCCAAATCAGATTCCGACTGGGGCATGACACCACTGCATCCTTGAGACAACACATATTGGCTGGGGATATTAAGAATTCTAATCCAAGACATTTGCAGGGTACAAATTAGAGAAGGCTGTTTGTATTTCAAGGATGTGCTTTGTCTAGCTTTGAACATTATTTTACTATTACTAAAATGATAACTGTTTGATGCTTTTTAATATCAAATGAAAAATGAAGGGCATGTTATGCTAGGATAGTTTTCCCATAAGGCTTTCAGGGATTTGTAGTCTTATTTGCATGTTAGGCCTTTGCATTATTTATACAATGCAGGCAACAAAGGAGATGTCCACAATGACCTCAGCATCAGGTTTTGTTTAAAGTAAGAAAGTATACTTGATTTCAAAAATTTTCTAATATGCAATTAATAAAAAAAGCTTGTGAGATCAAAACCAGAAAGTCAGAGCCTTTGCAATCTTGCAGGCAAAGAAGCCAGTACAGTATAGAAGCTAAGTATAGACTTGAACCAGGGGCACCAAGTTTCAAATCTCCACTCAGCCATAGATCTCACTAGCTGACTTTGGACTGTCACTCTCTCTTAATTCAACCCATATCACTTGAGTTGTTTATGTAGTGTTCTCTCTTGCATGAGAATCTTAGGCACTTGGGAGTTTTCAAGAAAAAAAGTTATATAAAGTCAATAATAGTGACATTGGATATCCAACAGGTGAGAGCCAATGTAGCCGTATTAAATAGTGCACTTTTATATTGTATGGCAGTTTAAATTTGTGAACTGCAACTCTTACTGGGGAGATAGAAAGAGGCAGACACTCATGCAACTGTTGAATGCTGCATAACTTCTATAGAGCTTAGCATTTAATTCAATATGTCATAACATGAGGAATAATCAAAGAAAGATTTTTGCCTATCAGACATTTACCATTTATTTTTATTTCTATATCATTCTTTCTCCCAGAAATATCCAAAAAGTTTACATAGGTGGGTGGGGTGGGTGAGTTGCAAATAAAACTAACGAAGCTAACAATAAAGACAATACATTATAGTTGGCTGGAAAAAAAAAACTCCAACAACTGAGACTCATCAAATTAAAGTTGCCCTAACAAAATGGATCATGAGAAACTGCAAACCCTCCTTTCAGAGTTCCACTACAAAAGAGGAAAATTAGGTAGCCCTTCGTGTCCGTCCTCAAATCTCCTTCATCAAAACCCACCAATAGCGCACCCAACTCACCAGCTTCATTCTTTACCCGGCTCTATATACGGCGGACCATGCTTCTCTTTCCTGGTCTAAACCTCTTCCATTGCATCCTGGGCAATGTAGTCCATTACTGGAGCCCGCCCTCTTATTCACTCCGCCCACCGCAAAATGATGCCTCGAGCAGCCATATCTTCGCCGACCTGGAGAGCACGATGGGAATCGTAGTTTTTTCTCGCCCTGATCATCACTCTCCCGTTTATTGGTGTGGCAGTTCTAGCGCAGGTCTCTGGGAGTCGTAGTCCTAGACGGCCCACTTTATCTTCTTCCCCTTGGGAAGAAGGAACTACAAGTCCCAGGGTCTCACAGCGGCAGCAGGTGGGAGCTTGGATGTTGATATCAACATGGCGCTTGTCAGACAGACAAAGGCAGTCAGTCTGGTCTGATTGAGCCCAAAAGGGAGCAGGAAGAGAAGTGGGAGGGGTTTTTTTCTTTCCTTGGGGGGTTGAAGGGAAGCAGAGCTTGGGAGTCTGAAGTGATCCCCCACTCTGGAGCTCCTCTCCATTTTATTTTGCAGTATCCCCTAAAAAATAAATCTCTTTGCTTTTCCTATTTGGGAGCCACCCCCAACTTCTGCTTCTAAATGGTCAAGTGGAGAAAAAAGTAGCCAGAACCAAAACGTGAGTATCCTTTTGACGGCGAAGGGCACGATCAGGGCTGTTCGGGAGCGAAGGGCGATCGTGCAAAGGAAGCGGAGGAGGAGAAGAGGGTCTTCCTGTCTTTTTCCTTTTGTTTTGATCCGGGCTAGTGGTCTTTCTTTTTCTTTTTGTCCGTTTGGGACTGGAGGGATGAATAACAGTATTTCTTTTCGGGAACGCATCCCGAGTGACTTTGTGAGATCTTGAGAATTTTAAGAGTGGAGAGAGGACGAGGAAAAAAATATGTCCCCCCTCCCCATCTTCTTTTCTTTTTGCAGCTGAAGGAGGAGAGCCTGTTAAACGAGCTCTATTTTTATGTAGACGATCAGAAGTTTTGAGGGTACAGCGGCCAATTCTTTCCCCCTCTTTGATCAGTAGCGTTATCATCGATTATGTTGCCCCAGTTTAGGCTACTCTTTATGAACAGGCAGAGAGATAGGATGGACGCATTTGCAACCTTTTTTAAGTAATGGTGGTTTTGATCTGTGATGGGTTGTTTTTTTTTGTGTGTGTGTGTGGGAGACCTTTACAAACAGTGATAATGGTTCTGGATTAGTTTTTATTGTGGGGGGGGGGAGTAGGAAATTATAGTATCTCTGTGTGGTTTTATTTTGCTCCTTTTGGATTTTCCCAAGCTTATGGAAATCTTGAGCTACTGTTACAGCACCCGAGGTAACCTTGCAATGCACTTATCTGGGCAGGGTTACTCTCATCGGATACAATATTTTCCCCAACAAATCTCTTTTTGCATAGGTCAGGGTGATGATTTTCCAAGGCATGTAAAGAGGTCAAAGAGGGATACACTAGATTTGTAAGTCTCCACATTCCACGCAAGTGACATGGACAAGAAAGCCTGGATTGTATGATATGTGGGATGATGATGGGGTTCGCTTCCTACTTTACTGTTTAGATTTGCCTGGCTGTAAGAAATTATTGTCTGAGGTATTAAAGGAGGAAGGACAATGATTTGTAAAATGATCTTGGAGAGGAGGTTTTTTTTTGGGGGGGGGGGTTAATTGGAATAGATACTAAAAAAAGTGAAATAATTCTGAGCTAAATGAGAGATATTTGGCTTCCTTGTTAAGTTTTTGTGGAGAGCTGATTTCTAGTACTGAACGATGCACTTGATGTTCAGATTATTTAGGCATCTTTAGCCATAGCTTCATTAAGATTAAGTGCTTGCTTTTAAACTTTAATAATGTTGACTCCAGGACACTGAAATTAGTTGAAGGTTTCAGGTATAATTATGTGTGTAAAACACTAATTTTTATATACCTTGTTTAGTCAAAGAAGCATTTGTTCATGGGGTTCTTGACAGGGTTTTAAATGAGAAAATATTGACAATTTTAGTATGCAAAATATGTACAGGTTGGAAAAGGAGACCTCTGACTTCACAAAGTGAGAGGCTAGTGTAGAAGGAGTAGTCGCTGGAGACACTGGGGTGTGCCAGCTATTGCAGGATGAGGAAGGGATAATCTTCTTGCAAACAGAAAAGCATGACAAGTCAAATGTTGTCAGCTGTTGCTGCATTCAGCTCTTTGCAAGTGTGGAATATGATGTGGGAATATTGATTCAAGTTGGAGAGTTTAATATTTAAGTTACTTGAGTTTCCCCATTAAATTAATGTGTGCTGATTCAAATCGGTTATGAGCATCATCAAAGGCTGTGTTATATACTTTCTCATTCTGTGTTTGGAGGCAGTTTTAATAGCTTAAGTTTCCTCTCCCTCCCAAAAAAAGTTTATGCAATTGTTTGAGCCTTTTGGAAACCATTTTTCCATCCAACACCAAATCTTAGAAAATTAATAGTTATGAGCTATATTTTGAAGCTTCTTTAAAGCATTATTGAAGAATTCTCTGCTTAAAGTACCATGTTTGGACTTCAGATGTTTGATTTTAAACCTCAGATGCTGTGGATTCATTGTGCAAGTTAATGTGAGCTGATGCAGCATGGTGCTTAAGAAATTATGCTGTGAAATGGGAAGTCCTCTAGTTCCCATTCTATCTTAGCTGTGGAATCATTAACAACACAGTCCTATTCAGCTGTATTCAAGTAATTCATATAGGATTACAGCATAAGTGGCTTCATGCAAACTACCTTTTCTCAGTCTCAGCATTTTGCATATGAAATATAGTGATAAATTGATATTGCTCTTTTTCAAGGTTATTCATAAAGCTTTATGCATGTGGAATGCTATAAATATTCAGAAGCTCTGTATGAGTACTAATTTATCATTGTTTTTTAGACTTTATGCGCAAGATGAAATTGAGAGCAGAGTCTTGCTACTGGTTCTCATCTCTATTGATAATCTAAATAAATAATATTTGTGAATCCTCTTATCTGCCTGAAGAGATTGAAAAGTATAGAGGAATGCAAGGCTATCTCAGAACTTTCCTCCCTCCCTCCCTTATAATAAAAGGAACATTTTGCAAAAGTGAAATAGAGCTCTATGTAAGAAAACCAAAGATTAATTAAGAGGAATGTACAATAATTGACTTGACACAATAGCTTAAGTAATATTGTGATCATGTTATATTGACTTAATGTGCATTTATCCTAATGGTTGTGACTTATTCCGTAAACCACAATAAAGTAAAACATGACTTAGTACAATTTACAAGTTTAGCCAGAGAATGTTATGAGCAAAGATTGTGCTTTAAATTGTCACAGAAGCAGTAAGAAACTAGACGGGTAGCATTTTTGGTGGTGCATGTGTGAAACTGATTTGACATAATTTTGCTATATCAATATGCAGACTGGCTGATAGTTAGCCTTAGCGCCTGCTGATTAACAGATCAAGAATTTTGTTGATTGATTGCTGTCTGAGGTCTTTTAACTAGTGATTTGAGATATTGAACAGGTTACATCTGCAGGCAGACCCTTTACTCAGTCATAGGGATATTATGTTGTCTTCATTGATCATTCATCCTTTCATGGAAAATAATGTTAATATCTGAAGTTATTTTCTTGAGCATGGAGTGGTACTTAAAACACAGGTCTTCTGAACTTATCTGAAATGTTTGACTAATGCTTTTGGAGAAAACATGGAATATATTTGAAATGAATATCTAACCTCCAATGACTAAAGTTGATATTTGCAAATTGTCATAGTACAAATCTCTTTGCATCTTCTGTTTTCTCCTGGAATAAAAATCTAGTTTCTTTGAAAGTTGTACATTTTGTCATAGTGAAGTGTGCTTCACTTTTCACAAAGCCAAATCAGCCAATAATCTTTAGACCAAAGTAAAATCTACAAATCAGACATATCGTAGTTAAGTAGTGGGGAATGCTTCCATTCCTTTGACCCGTTCGCGATTTTGAACATATAGTTACTACTCACAGTGAATTAACTTTGCGTTCTATAAGATGAAGTAGTAGTATACTTTGCAATCTCCTATATTTTGGATTGTCACTTCACATTTCTTTCTTTGCCATTTTCTTGGAAGATCTTTTTTTTAATACTCTCCTGTCTGATCTTGACCCCTTTGTGAAATGATGGGACAAAATACAGTATTTAATCCTGTATTATCTTTCCCTTTTCTGTCTTATTTTTTTCTTGCATTCTATTGCTATGTGATCATTTCAGGCCAAAAGTCCCATCATTCTTGTTTCTTCAAAATTCCATGTATTTATAACCTATGTATGAATAAATATGCACTAGTTAGAATACGGTGACTTGGTTGAAAAATGTACAAAGAATGCTGCTGGATCTGATGAAAGATCCAGCTAATGCAGCACCTTTTTTATTTCCAGTTTATCAAGTTATCTTCCAAAGTAATTAACTAGAGAAACAAGAAGTATAAATGGTTCTTCTGAAAGGCAACATAAATGCAAGGCTCACTAGTGCAGTGTGCCCTTTGCTGTAGAGCACCAAACATCCTTTTCCCTCAACATACCAATAGATATTAAAAAAATGGAGTAAGGAAGGATTAAAAGGAGCTGTTTAGGAAGAATATGGAACATGCAATATGGTGGGTTTTCAAGAAATCACGAGCGACAGTGCATTGATCAGGCATGTATTAGATATGAATATCTTGTGCATATGTACAGATGTCTACTTGAAGTCATTCTGTGTGGATTAATATATTATGTGGAAAATCAATCTCCTAATATTCTTATGTATAATTGAATTGAACAAATAAAAATGAATACATTGACTCTGTGTGTGCTTTATTTTGCTACAAGGTCCACTACAGAGAATGGTACTTGCTCCATAGTAAATATGTCTAGGATTGTGACCATACAATAACATGACCTTTCGCAAGCTATAAAAAAAAGCTGCAGATTAATTACTCTTTTAGCACCTTTTAAACCTTGTTTGTTTTGCACTTTCCAGCAGAAAGGTGGACTACCCCATCTACTACCTTTGATGCTTGCTTGTGGGAGATTTTAATCCATGTTATATGATGGTGTGTATTGAACTAGATGATATCACTTCAGGTTAATTAGCAGAGAATGTAAGGTTATGCTTTTTGTGGATGCAGCATTGGATCATGTGTTTCTGGACATTTTTTTAAATAGCTGCATTGCAAAAGAGGCTATTTAAAAAGTGGTGCATCCTGCACAAATTGGAGGAAGGAAGGAAGAACATTTATTTTATTTTGTAAATGTCCCACTTCTCTTTGGAAAGAAATCTGTAAGAAAGGTTCCGGAGGATCTTTTACTGTGCATGGAAGATGTGGCATAAAATTCAAGTTGCTTTTAAAAAACAGCACTTGTGAAAAAAGAGGGAGAGAAAGTGCTGGCTCATAGGCTCATATCCCTGCGAAGGGCTTGGCTCAGTGTTCTGAATGCTGTTTGCCTCCTATGATGGTGAAACCATCAGATGCTTTTTTCCTTCTCATAAAAGCTGAGAGTGAGCAGTTTTATCTTGGGGGTGTTATAGTCAAGGATTTTGATTCCATCTCATTTAGCCATAGAATTTATTCATTGTTCACATACTAATATTAAACAGTGGTGAATGGAAGAGGCAGAATGCTGTGCTACAGATGGGGCTGGCTGATATGCATACAGGGGTGACATCTGAAGTGAAGGGCCATTCAGGAGGTGAAACTTGTTATATACCCCACCTATTAACAATAGCACTTAGACTTATATACCACTCCATAGTGTTTTACAGCCTTCTCTAAGCAGTTTACAGAGTCAGTATATTTCCCCCAACAATCTGGCTTCTCTTTTTACCAATCTTGGAAGGATGGAAGGCTGAGTTAACCTTGAGTCGGTCAGGATTGAACTCCTGGCTGTGGGCAAAGTTAGTTTGCAATACAGCATTCTAACCACTGTGCCATCATGGCTCCTCATTACTTATTCAACCTTTTTTATTTAAAAAAAATCTTATTGATCAATTTCATAGCTTTCATAACTTGCAAGAAGCCAAGCCTTATCCTCATAACAGAAAATGAGCTGAACCTAACTCCCCCCGCCCCCTCATCTTCCTCTATACCATTTGAAAGCGTCTTATGGAATAGGGAGAGGGACGGACAATATGTATTGTAGGTGCTTGTTTACATCCCACTTTGCAAGTTCAAGGCAGTTACCAGCATTCCCCATGTTGATGGAATTCAACTCCACCTGGTTGCTAATCATTGGCTTCTCTTAACACAGAACTTCTGCATAAGGATAACAGGAATGTAGTTCCACGCATTTGGAAGATGTGATTTCAATAGTTGCCTGCCTTAAATATTTTTATATTTAATAGGGTAGCTTGTTTTGTTGAATTAACAAACTTGTTAGCTGCTTAGTGAAATCCTAGTCTTTGAAACACAGGTGTACTTATAATAAAGATCAATCCTTCATCATCATGCGTGCAGCGATAGCTGAATATAAAGTATTAAATGATCAATTAAAACAAAATAAACAATAATATGGTAAGACTTAATTATGGCTGATGTTTGGGGGCGTAAAGTAGCCTTTGACCGGTGCAAAAACCCATGAATATTTCCTAGGGTGTTACATTCTATAGATGGGCTTCATAATAAAAAGTGAGAAACTTTTATTTTCCTTAGGGACACTTAGATATGGCATCTGATAGGGCTAGGACATAATTTTAAAGTATGTGGTCCTCAAAATAGTTGTCTCAAGGCAGCTACCAGCACTCTAAAATTACGATTTAATTTTCTTTATCAAAACTATTATTAAAATATCCAGTGTATAACAATGAAAACATAAGCAGCACACAAAAATTGGCCAAAAGGCCCAGTATTTTAAGAATTAAAATACCAGAAATACAACAAGTTATTTTTATTTGAGTCAGGAAAGATAAGAAAATAGGTATACTTGGAGGAAGGCATTCTAGACTAAATTTGAGAGACTTAGTTAGCCAATGGCAGATAGATAGATCACTGAATGGATTCTGTGAGCAACTCAATCTGCCTGCTTTGCCTGATTTTGGGTAAAAATTGCTTTTTTTAATAAAAAATTCAATATTTACATACTTGGTGTGTTGTGAGTTAATTTTGTGAGTTTGCTTGCTAGTAAATTTTGTGAGTTTGCTTGCGAGCAAATTTTATGTGACAGACTGACCTAGCCAACGGCAGATAGATAGATCTCTGAATGAATCTGTGATTCTGTGAGCAACTCAATCTGCCTGCCTGCTTTGCCTGATTTTGGGTAAAAGTTTCTCTTTTTTAATAAAAAATTCAATATTTATATAAATATGTATAATATTTACATACAAGCCATGCCCAGCAAGTCACATGACCACCAAGCCACACCCACAAATTATGCCACGCCCATAAAACCGGTTAGTGGTCCCTGGGATCTAAAATCATGAGTTTGGTGGTCCCTGAGGTCCAAAAGGTTGGCGACCCCTGTTCTAGAGTTTAGGAGACTATTAGTACTGAGAAGGTTGTTTCCTGGAAGCTACTTACCACACTTCAGTATGGGAGGATGCCTGGAGCAATGCTTCTAAGAATGACCTTAATACAGGTAAGGAAATGTGGGAAGAGACAATCCTTCAAATGCTGTGATTGGACACACCTATAAAGCCCATTAAAAAGCATTAGTACTTTGCATCGTGCTCAGACATGGGTTGGCAGTTGGTGAAGTTATTACTGAACAGGCATGAGTTATTCATAAAGTTGCTTAAAAACATACTTCTGCTAGCAGAATTTTCCAAAAAGTCTTCCAAAGCAGCTGAACCTCATATACATTAAGTAATACAGTCTACGGATTATCTGAGATTAATTTGGAGAAATTGTCAGGAATATATATGAAGCTGGCTGTATCTGTATGAGATATTGTCCTGTTCAGCAAAATGCTATTGGTCTGATTAGCAGAGCTCTCCAGAATGTCATGTGAAGGTCGTTTCCATACCTGATAACTGAGATCTCTTTTAACTTGAGTGCCAGAGAGTCTTTTGTATGCAAAGTATATGCTATACTGCCAAGCTGTTGTCTTAAAATACAGCCGTGGTGAGATTCCTATTGGAGGATTATTCATATGAGAGACAATTACAAACAACAGAATGCCTTTCTAGGGCCTGAAGAGAAGAATTCTGCAACTTACTGCAACCTATGTGAATATATAAATTTACCTGTATGGTGCTGTTCTATGGTGTCTCCTGCTCCTGGGGCCACGCTGAAAGCTATTTGATACTCAAGCCAGACCATTATAACTTCTCAACCACCTTCTTTCTCTAAGAATTCATTAATATCATATCCATCTTTGTAGCTTTTGCAATCCAGAAATGTAGCTTTCTTAAAATAAAAGCTGAAATTCTCAAATAGTTGGAACTTACTTCGGCATTCATTGAAGAGAAGAGCAGCATAAAAATACTGTAAACAAATAAAACAATCCGGATTCAATATCTGCCCAATTTAATCCCATTATACTGATGGCTGTTGTTTTATAATTAGTCATTCTGGTTTTTCAGTTCTCTCCTGGAAATTTTAAATGCTAAGACATGTTTAAGGACTGAATATATGTTGACTTTAAACTGACACTCTTGGGCAAAGACCCTCCCCCCCCAAAGAAGCTCCCTGTAGTTTTTATTAAAAGATAATATTTTGCATTGTACATAGGGATTTACCTTTGCAAACTGAAATGTAAAAATACAGGACACGCATCAGTTCCATGGGAAGGGTATCTATGAATAGAAAAAAATATGTATACTAGATAGAAATCTTCTCTGTTATGATGGTTTTAATGTGTTAGAGACAAAAGTGACCCCAGAAAGACCTTTGTTATTCCAAGAGTCTGTTGATTGACTGACCAAAGTCCTTTGGTTCAAAATATAAGTTAATGGGTTAGCATGTATCTTTGATACATGTAGTACTGGTGTTAGTACTGGTAATATTCTTTAAGTTAGCTGGCATCAAATAGTTCTCCTGGGAGTCAGGTAATACCACGGAGTACACTGAAGAACTATAAATTGTGTTTATCTCAGATCAGAAGTTCTCAAACTTTGTAATATCACAGCCTGCTCAAATGATAGATGAATTTATTGGACCCCACCCCATGAATAAAGTAATAATTTAATTAGAGCTGGGAAGAAATAAATAACAGCATTTATACGTATTTTAACTTATCTTTCACAGAAGTTCTCACACTTTGAAGTGCAATACTACCCACTGTGAGTTTGGACAGCAAATAAGGAACAAAGCCCAGAGTGAATTATGGCAGTTGTCCTATTTAATCTGTGCAAGTCTGATCAGGTTTTTTTTTAAATTGTAATGTCCTAATCTACAATATGAACAACTCCATCTTCCGCAGTTATAGCAATTCTACTTGTGGATATCTATCAGTTTTGGGGTTTAAGGCAGTGTAAACCTTACCATGTTCTTTAAAATGCTGGGCTAGCATTATCATTGTCTGTCACCAGAAATTATTTCCTGTCTTAAGGCACTGTATTAAATCAAGCACGCCGAATAAAACAGCAACCTTTGCCATGGGGAAGTTTGATTCACTTTACTATACTGTAGAATGCCCACTAGAACCTTGCTACCACTGCCAGCTAATGTATAAGATACACCCACTAGTAAAATGATTGCTAGACTTGGAGTTCCCAGCAAATATCAATAGGGATATAACACTGTGTGATAAGGTTCCTCCTAAGTTACCCTGCTCTCTTTATTCATTTATAAAGCTTATCTGCCTGCAGTTCAATGAGTCCAAATTTGAAATTTTTTTGCCTATTAGACTTTTCTTCTGAAGCTCTGGAAAAATTGTAGATTGCAAATACTCAAGTAGATTCTCACTGCAGTAGGTAAATTCTGGCAGTTTTAGAATGATCATTTTCTAAGAAGTGTTTGAACATTTGGATAGCTATTTCTGAATGATGTGTTCTGACCCAGTTCAGTAACTGTAGGTAGCTAGAAGAGAAAAGCTAAGTGAGCCAGTGGAAGGGGAGTAAGTTGCAGGTATCCTTTTGCACCGCAGGTAAACGAAGGAGATGTGCATACTGTATGTATATGAGAATCAGGCTCAGGAGAATCGGGAAATATTGCCATTGTTATTAGATGTTTGTACATTTACCAATTAATTCATCTATTGGAGTTTTATGCCCTTTTGTCTGAAAGAAAAGACAAAAAAAGACAGTGTAGAAGGGTATCGTGAATCATCATACGGAACTTTGAAAATTAAGATGTCTGAGTCAGAAGAAGATTTGCAACCCAATCTTAGATGATATGGTGAAAAGCACCCTCATATGTTAAGGCTGTTTCTTAAAGGGGAAACAGTATGCAATTTTGTGGCATGGGGTTCAGCACATTTCCCAGACTTTTGGCTCAGGATAATAGGACTAACATGACACATAAGGAAATGAGGAAGGAAGAAAGAGGAAGACAAATTTCCCAAAAGAATTGACCTTTGGATTTGTTTTTTACTTTATCCTCAAAAGTATTTGTAATTTGTTACCTATTCTGTTATGACAGAGCAGCAGAATAAGCTGATGTTTCTTTATGTTTTATGTTACCGAATTGATCTTTTTTTTTAAAATTATACCCCGTCTTTTCTCCAGGTCCTCAAGGAAATTTCACTGATGAGTTTTCTTGGAATTGCTAACAGTTTCTGTTCCTTCCATTGTTGATATTTCATGCTGGGACAAAGTTTTGCAACAGCATGTAGAAAGCCAATTGGTGACTCTCTTTGGCTTGCTAAAATATCTGAGTGTTGAAGTAGGGCAAGGATATACTCAAGCAAGATTAATATAAAGTATATTTTATACAGTGGGTCGATCAATTTCTGAATATTAAGAAGATTTAGAAAATTGGAATAATCTTCAACTATCATTAATAGGCAGAATTTTGGCAATTAAAATGAACATACTACCCAAAATTTTGTTTCTATTCCAAAATATACCAATTAAATTAGAGAAAATTTTCTTTAAAGATCTGAATAAAATAAAGTTAAATTTTGTGTGGCAGGGTAAAAGACCAAGAATCAAATTAAAACATTTACAAGATGCAAAAGAAAGAGGGGGATTAGGTTTTTTGGATTGGGAACTGTATTATCAAGCGGCCGCCTTAACATGGATTAAGGATTGGATAAACTTGGAAAATAAAACACTTTTACTTTTAGAAGGGCACAGTCTACAACAGGGTTGGCATGCATATCTGTGGTCCAGTAGACATGACACACCAGTATTTTTTGAGACATAAAATCCGATAAACCCTAATCTCAATTTGGAATAAAATAAGATTGCAAAACTATATGGAAACGCCAAGCTGACTTTCCCCCTTAGAAGCTATATCATATCCGAATCTCTACAACCAGAAAAAGGCAATCACATATAAAGATATGCTAACAGATGAAGGAAGATTAAAACAAAGACTGGAACTTAACTAGCAGGGCTTAACGTTGGAATGGTGGGCATATCTCCAAGTACAATCCAGATATGAAAGGGATAAAAAGGAATTGGAAATAAATTGTCAAGATACAATATTAGATAAAATTTTATTAGGATCAGAGAAGAAACAAATAAAGAAATTGTATAACTATTTACTAGATTATAAGATGTATGAGGAGCAGGTGAAAGAAACGATGTTAACTTGGGTTAGAAATTTCAGCCATAACATAAATTTGGATCAATGCAGAGGTGGTATTCAACTGGTTCTCACCTACTCGGGCAAACCGGTAGCGGTTATTTGGCGTGGGTCGCTGAACTGGTAGCGACCCCTGGCTGGCCACACCCCCAGCCCAGTCGCTTACTTGCGATCGCTCTCCTAGCTTTCCATTCCCCACGTTCTCTTTCTCCCTGGGGGAAAGGAAGAAAGGCATGGACACTGCAAGTATCGCTTTCACCATGTGAGTTAAAGTGTCTGGAGTGAGAAAGAGTGCGGTCTGACAGAGGGGGTGGGGGTGAATTGAGCCTTGGAGCACTTTTGCAACATAAAAGAAATGCATTTTGGAAGCAGGCCCTTTAAAAACTTCTCCAAGGATTCCCCATGGACGCTGCAAGTATTGCTTTCCCCATGTGAGTTAAAGTGTCTGGAGAGAAGGAGTGCGGTCTGACAGAGGGGGTGGGGGAATCCACTCCAGCCTTGGAGAAATTTAAAGGAACTGCTTCCAAAATGCTTGTCTGTTAAGTGCTCTGTGTGTGTGTGTGTGTGTGTGTGTGTGTGTGAGAGAGAGAGAGAGAGAGAGAGAGAGAGAGAGAGAGAGAGAAAGAAAGAAAGAAAGAAAGAAAGAAAGAAAGAAAGAAAGAAAGAAAGAAAGAAAGAAAGAAAGAAAGAAAGAAAGAGGAAGGGAGAGAAAGAAAGAAAAAGAATAGGAAGAGAGAAAGAGAGAAATAAAACTCTGTGCTATTATTTTTAATTGTTCCATTATTTATCATGTGTTAATATTTTACACTGTCCTTACACCTAGAGTGATTTTTCTGCTTTTCTTTTGCCCAGGGCTACCACATATTTTTCAGGGTTTACATGCATTCAATGTCAATAGTCCAGAGCATAAAATACACGTGTTTAACAAGAGTTGGAAGGGACCTTGGAGGTCTTCTAGTCCAACCCCCAGCTCAGGCAAGGAAACTGAGGATGCCAAACTCTGAGTAGAGGTCCTGGGAAAGGTGTCAGAATAACAGAATAACACTTAGAAGGGACCTTGAGGGGAACCATAATGCCATTTCAGAGAAATGGCTGTCCAGTCTTTTCTGAAAAACTTCCAGTGATTGAGCACCCAGAACTTCTGGAGACAGGCAGTCCCACTGGTTAATTGTTCTCACTGTTAGGAAGTTTCTCCTTAGTTTTAGGTTGCTTCTCTCTGTTCAGTTTCCATCCATTGCTTCTTGTTTGCATTCTGCTTCTTTGGAAAATACATTGTCCCCCTTTCTTTGTGGCAGCCCCTTAAAAGCCTGTTGCCTATCACCCTCTTGAGTAAAGCATGTGAGCCATTTCCTCCTTTCAGTGGTCCATGAAAGTATATCTATAGTATGCAGATAATAAAGTCAAAAAAGGTGAACATTTTTACAGAACTATAGATAAGTTGAGGCTGGGTGACAAGGAATGGCTGGGAGGAGAGGGGCCAGGTGAGGCACTCCTTGATGTGAGTGACATTGAGTTGGCCATGCCCACCCAGTCACATGACCACCAAGCCATGCCCACCCAGTCACATGACCACCAAGCATGCCCACCCAGTCACATGACCACTAAGCCACACCCACCCAGTCACATGACCACCAAGCCATGCCCACCAAATAAGCCATGCCCACAGAACCGGTAGTAAAAAAATTTGAATTCTACCACTGGATCAATGGCAGCAAATTTGGGATAGGAATAAAAACATTACATTAGAAACATCCTACAAAGAAAACCTGTTTAAGATGTTTTACAGATGGCATCTCCCACCTACCTGGTTAGCCAAAATGTATAGCTCTCAATCACCTATATACTGGAAATGTTTGAAAAAAGGGGGCATCTATTATCATATGTGGTGGGAGTGCAAGAAAATACAATAATTTTGGCACAAAATATGGCAATGGTTAGAAGAAATGTTGGACCTAAAAATAAATTATACACCAGAAATGTTTTTATTGGGAATAATAAATGAGAATTTCAAAAAAGCAGATATATACCTAATCACTCATGTTATTACAGCTGCAAAATTATCAATTGCCCAAACATGGAAGCTAACAGGAATATCGAACAATGAAGCAATAATAGAAAAAATAATTCAGTGGGCTGAGTTAGATAGTATGACATTAGAACTGAAAGAGTGGGACACTTCAGAATTCTATGCAATATGGGAAATTTTTTATAAATGGAGGGATATGAAAGGAAGTCTAAAAAATGTGAAATAGAATTTAAGAAGAGATTATATTACAACATAATGTCTAAGATAGAAATTGATACAAAGATTACAATGTAAATATATATATATAGCCTGATGATGGCAGATGAGATTCTGCCAAAATGTTGCTACAACTTTAAAAGCACAACTACAATGACGTGGGAAAATACCCGAACAAAGCTGAATACTGTGTGTGTGTGTGTGTGTGTGTGTGTGTGTGTGTGTGTATTTACTGTTTGATGATATTTTGCTCATATAGCAGTGTAAAGACTGAGATATATGTCAAAAAAATCACTACGTTCAATGTTTTTAAAAGCTAATTTTCAATAAAAAATTATTTTAAAAAGTTTGTTTTTAACTTCTGGAGTACTTATTTGAGACTGAATAAGGATTCAATTGGAAGCAGAATGAAGGGTGCATAGAGTAGCATAAAGAAATGTAATGATGGGAGGTAGCAGGAAAATGTATCCATTTTATCCTTGTGGCCTCCAAATATTAAACTATTGCTACTATAGAACTATTTAATATATACTTTTTATTTGATTACATTATTAACTCTGATCTCAGCAAAGTTGATAACCATTAACAAGCTTTTCGTTTTGCCAAATTGTTGTAGAACTGATATGATGAATTCAATGAATACAGTACCGAGTGGTAAACATCAAATCTTGATGCGAACTAGCTTTGATTTTTTTTTATCCCTTTATAATGGGTGGCTTGGCAGAGAAACCAGTAAGAACTGTACGAGAAAGGCATTGCTACAAATACATTATGACTAGCAGTTATTGATAATCTAATCATCCATTAATTTCTCTAAGCTGTCTTAACAGTAACTAAATGGCAGCTAGTGCCATGGAAACAAACAACTGTGGTTCAAAAGTGCAGTTCTATGGATCTAGTATGAAGTTATTGATGGAAAAACTTTTTAAGTGATTCAGTATCTTGTTGCCTTTCTGGAAGCTCTAACCTGTGGGAACTGAAGGAGACAATACCGTTTTCATCATGAGATAAGAAGTGTTGTAGATGAAAAGTCCTAGTTTAGCAACGTTGCTAGCAATAACCAGGCAGATGCTCATGAAAAATAGACAGTGAGGACAGGAAAGTGACAGCTATTTTTTATTACATCTATTGACTGAAGCGTTGAACTCTGAAGGTTTCCCAGAAAAATGAGAGGGACCATAGTTCAATCAACAACCATGTTCTTCAAAATTCTCAAGTGCAATTTCAGGCAGTTCCAGTATAAAAGAGCTCTGAGAATGCTTCAAGAATGGTTTGAAAGAAATGTTATGAAATGCATTAGAGCGAAAGCATAAGCATCTCTTTAAAGCAGCTGTCTCTTTTTTTTCCAGAATAATGACTGGAAGCCTAACAAAAGAAACAACTACTAGAAATAGATGCTATGCTTGCACTCTCATGTATTTGAAAACATTGGGATCATTTAGAAAGATGCACAGTCCTAATTTAGAAAAGCCTATTCTGTACCTGAAATCCTAGATAAAACCTGGACATGGTACAGAGGCAGCTGCATATATTTCATAACAAAAGTCTATTGTCAGTACATTTATCTAACCATTAAAACGAAAGAGAAATTTAAGTTAGATATAACAATTGCCTGCCATATTTTGTGATGTGTTCCTTCCCTGCTCAGTGATATGAGTCCTTGATTGTGTGCTGTTTTTTCCCCCTATTGCTTTCTCAGTTTTCTCGTATTCTAGTGGATCGAGAGATGCTCTTCACTGAAGCTTATTTGCATTATTGGAAGCCTACTGTGATGTGGAATGGGCCCATGTGGAATGGACTTCATCATTGGTTCAAATACTATTCCATGATGTGACTTAATTGGATTTGTCTTAGCATTTTTTGTGAATATAATCATTGTGATTTATAAATTGTACTTTCTGGCTTAACATTCAGGGTGTGAAGCCAGCCACTTTGGCTTATTCACAAAAATGTGATTAATGTAAAATTCAGCTTTGTGCAATATGTACAAATCTAGCTGCTATATACAGTATGGTGTGAAGCTGTTTCCCTCTTCTTTCGCCTTTGACAATATTGTTGGTAGCATAGAGCTTATGGTAAGGTTGTCATATACGAGCTGCAAAAATCCTGACAACCTCTAGATGGCTGCAAAGAGATGTAGAATATTCTAATATTTTGCAGTCCTCTTCTGGTCATTTAGATCTTTGCAGCCCAAATATGAAGGGTCCAGCTTGTAGAAAAGCTTGAATATTGTTTGGTGTTCTAATATGTTGACATTTTTGTAATCATGCAGTTTGGGTGAGCTATCATTTGGCATTGTTTCGGTACCTATGAAGCTAGGTGAACAGGAAAGGATGTGTACTTAAATATTTGAAACAATCTTTTGTGGATTTTAGTCCATGTAGCATGGCGCTGTTTTTTCTCTCAGATCTCAACTGAAAATGGCAGATTGACGTGTCAGTGAGAAATGGCTTTACTAGTTAGCACTGCAGGTAGGTGAGACATTTTAATGGAAAAAAAATTGCCTTACATGAACTCATTGTAATTAGAAAATAAGCATAGCAAAGAGGGAGGACATATACAGTTACTTCCTGGTGTACTGCCTCTTTAGTTTTAAAAATGCTTCATTCCAAAGCAGTGCTTTAAAAATAACAATAGAATACCTGAAACTTTAGGAGCAGTTCTCTCCTCCCATTTTCAAACTGGACCACCTTATTCTGTTTGATGGCAAGTTTAGGCCTTCCTGCACTACAAAGTAAAATAACAGCACTCCGGATCGCATATGGAAACATAACATTATTTTAATTGTAACTGATCACCAAGATAAAGACCAGCAAAGTTTAAGCATATCCATATATCTGATACACAAAACTTTTTAATTGTGATGTAGTGAGGAAGAAGAATCAGTTTCTATCTGATGTAGCTTACACCACTTTCTTTGGACACTACCACTTTCTTACCACCTCCTTTCAGCCACAGGCTAATTAAATTTATGGCTGGTACAACTCAGAAGTAGCCTTGCAAAAGAAGCTGACCATTTTCCCTCCTGGTGATATCTGAGCTTGTTTTCATATCATCTTTTGTTTGGAGCATGACTTCCTAAATTAATGCATCCTGAAATAGTTTTCTTGTGAGCAAGATGTTGTTTTTTTCTTTCTTTCTTTAGTAGTGTGAGAAGTTCTTTTGATTAAACACTGAAGGGAAGATTCAAGCGTGTTCGCAAATAGATGCAATTTAAGTATAAGATTAGCACATACAAACATCAAATTGCTTTCTCACTGTAAAACAGCCTTCCAGCTTCAAGAGTGGGAAATCATTCTTCAAATAGTGGGTTGGCTGAAATTCTCACAGTGTAACTGTGAAATGCACACTTTATTTTTATCTTCTGTCTGCCTTTTTTAAATGCTAATGTGAAGTTCTGGTATTTATATAAAATCTGTTTTCTGTCAGAACAGTTCTGTACTACCTAGTCCCTTCAAAACACAAGCTGCAGAAGAATTTGGCATCCTGAAAACCTTTGAAAATAAAAACAGCAACAAAATAAAGGAAGTTGCCAATTTTTATGGTGCGGAGAACAGCTTGGATGCATGTGGGCAGACAATGGGTGAATACAAGGAATTGACTGTGTGATCAACTATGGGCAGGTGGGAAATAATACTGGTATTTGGAAGGCATCTGGATCATCTAGCTTTTTACTGAGATGAGTACAGGGTCTAAAAAGATGCATGTAAATCTAAAGAAATCATAGCACCTGCTGTTGTTTTTTTGGAATATTAGGTGAAAGCTTAATACTTAAGTTAAATGACATTCAGCAGAAAAACAAAACACATGTATTAATTCATCTATTAATAACAATATTTTAAGAATTAACATTTTTAAGGAAACAGGCCAAGTTCATATCATTAAAAACAAAAAAATAGTCAACCGTTTTGTTGCCTATATAATTTTTTCAGAGCCTTGGAATCAGGGAAATATTTCTGCCCTTATTTCCCAAAGAGACAGCTAAGGCAAGAGAGTAAAGTTAACAGGTAAATCAGTCAACCAATAAGCCAATTTGGGGTGGAAGTGATGGCTTCATTCTCACAGTTAGATGGTGCCGTGACCCAAGCTTTCCAAGATCCTAATTTTGGGATGATCTGATTTCAAGCTAATCCTTTGTGTGGTTTGTTTAGATTTCTCTTAATGTAACGTCTGAATCTAGGCTTTGTGGTTTATAAACCATGCTACATAGTCCAAACCTAGCCACTTGTACAGTACTTCATTCCATGAATCATTGCTAAATAAACCATAGCATAGCACAATGTGTGAATCTACTCTCACTTTAAAATAATCTGATGTAAAGCAGTTGATAAATGCAGAATTTTGCTTTTGAGGGGGGGGGGGGCAGTGGGAGAGTAGATGTTTGTTCTGAACTTCTGCTTCCTCCCTGTCTTGTGATTACAGACCAGTTTCCCTATCTTGGTGCTCTCTAGATGTACTGGGTTACAACTGAAAGGATTTCCCAAAGGCATGGAAAGAATAAAAACCTGGTAAATGTCCAGTGCAGAACAATTTCAGAGGCTTGTTATTTAAAAATTAGCATTAAAAACGTAACATAAATGAAATGAGACATTCGCAACTCTGAAGGGGTTATTTAATAGTTATTTTTGATTGAGCAAGGACTAAAAAGCTAATGAAAAGCTTAATTATCTATCTGCAAGCTGAAAAAATATTCCAGAGGTAGTCAAATTCTTCTGGAATCCTACTTTAACTGAATTGTTTTGCTAATTACATTTTTATTTAGAACATATGCCTCTGATTATCAGATTTACAAGCTTTGTGGAACTTCTAGCTGCTGGGTGCCATCTAGTTCCAGAACTAATAGGCTCTTTGAACTCATCCAATACACCAACTATTATGCTCGAGTAACTAAAAAGATGCCTGTGTCCACCAAAGCTTTGTCTATAACCCAGAGGGAAGCTATGGCCCTTTGTCCAAGAATCTCAAATTGACAGAGCTGTTCAGAGATAATTTAGTAACATCTGGAAGGCCATAAATCCCATGCCTCTGTAGAGAGAAAGGTAAAATGAGGAGTTGCGCTATTTGAAACCAGACATTATGAACCTATTTATTTATTTATTTGTTTATTTATTTATCTATTTATTTATTTATTGGCTATATACCATGCATTTCTGCCAACGAATGGCACTCAGTGTTTCTAAGAATAAGAATAAAAACAATATTGAATAATTCAAGCACCATTAAGAACACAATAATAAACAACTGTACCACCAACTCAACACAGCAGCCAAAACCCACTTACACACCAAAGCACTACATAAGTAAAAACTTCTTGTGTGCCAGCAGAAAGGTGATTGAAAGGCAAACAGTCTGATCTTTTCAGCAGAGAGTTTCAATCCTGGGAGCAGCCACCAAGAGTCCTCTCTTGTGTTTTCATCAGACATCCCCAAAAACTCTTCCTTTGCATGTATGTACAGACACAAGTGTAGTTGTTTTGGGAAAGGGCAGAATCTTTCTCTGGCTTGGAATTTTGGAAGGAATTCAAGTTTCTGAAAGGTACAAATCCTTCCCAAGAAGTAAGATTTTGCAATTGTTCCAATAGAAACAAAAATCTCTATATGTACTTGGCCTACTTATCAAAGGGTAGCTGATAAATGACACTCAGAGAAAAGCGGAATGACTCCAGGAAGCCCAAATTGTTGATGGCTGGTACCTGAGTGGCTGATGCTATTGGAAAATAGAGTGTATGGAAGAAGGAGGCGGCAAATTTGATCCTAGAAGACATCAATTTGTCTGAAGAAGACCGAAAAGAAAAGTCCAGGAAGAGAATGATGTGGGACAGCCAAGGAAAAAGCTGAATCATTGTAGGGCTAATAGGAAAAAAAAATCAGTCAGCTGAGATCTGTGCGCAAACAAAGGAGAAACAGTCTACCTACTGACATGAGTGTTGCAGTTGACTTTTTCATCTAGAATCTCCAGGAGAGAGAGAGAGAGCCGCAGATCTAAAATATGAGTGAATAGGCTAAGAGAATACTGCATAAAGATAAAATGAATGCAGTTTAGAGAGAAGGAAAAGAAACAGCCCTTGAGGAATATAAACGGTAATATTTGAACGCAGGTCTTTAAAAGGCAACACAGAGAGTCCTATAGAAACATTAAAGGGTTTGTATTAAAATATAGGGTGAAAATAAATCAGGCATAGGTAATGACTTGCGTTAGAAAAATCTAAGTGCCGTCTGTGTATTCCTGAAGCAGTAGAATTATGTAAGGGTGAGGCTTTTCCTACTTGCCTGAATCATTCAAAATGGACCCAGGACAGTGGGATTATGAAAAGGTTGTTCTGCAAGATCAAAAGACTGATCTTTAAGCCGGAAGAGTGTCCCCAAAAAAGTCCAAAAATGTAATAAAATTCTTTCCCTCTTCAATCTCATGTCGCCGTCTTCCCATGTAAACGAAGCCTTCTCCAAACCAAACATTATTCCTGTTGTCACAGCTATACATCTTGGTTAGGTGAAATATTCTGTTCACAGCAAATGGGTCGTCAGGTCCTTCAGGAAACCCACAAGGGAGCATGGAAAGAGTGGTCCCTTTGCAGTTGGTATGCTGGGGATCAGCATAGTTGGGATAGTATTTTTGTTTTATGGTGGATAACAGAGTTTACCTCTTCATAGAAATGCAAAGGATGAAGCTGCAACGTAGTGACCATCACCACATCTTGCAATATTTAATCCTGTTAATAATTTCTATGTTTTATGAATAAATTTTTCTCTGGCCTCTGCCTCACAGAATCATTTCATCCCGATCCATCCATTCCTCGTTGCCACAAATAGAGGGGAAAAAAGGGAGCATTTTCTTTTTAAACTGGTCGACTTCTAAAGAGTTGGAAGCAAGACTTTACTTACTTCCCCCCACTCTTGCTTTTTAGAAAGTGAAACACTTCAGTGAACTCTTTATCAGTGATTACATTAGTTGTTGCTCTTGAAGTGCAGTGAGAAAATCCCAACTTCATGCCTCTGTACTTAGGTGTTTAAGTTCTGCAGGCTTGAAAAGTTTCAAGAAGAATTCTAGGAAGTAGCCAGGATGTTCCAAGGATCCTGAACAGAAATAATGTTGTGCCATGGTGCTGCTAACCATGGTTTGTTTCCTTAAAGGCATGAACTTGCAAATGACCTATATATGAGAGAACACTTGTAAAAAAGCAAAAGTGAGCCGTGAAATTTTGTATAAGGTAGACAAGAGGAGGATGAAAGCATCCCTTTCCCAATGTTTTAAAATGACTAGAATATATTATTCTACCTTTATTTATACATAACACAAAGCCATAATATGGCTTGTTTGTTTTTGGTTTATGGCAATGCTGGGCAGCTTTTGCATGATCTGTGGCTTCTTTTAAATTTGGAGGTAGTTTACAGCTTTAACAAGCTACTTAAACCTACAAGATGAGTAAATGTATATCATGAATGTGTGAATAACTAAGTTCCCCTGCCCTCCGCCCCCAATTTTTCAAGGGGATTTTTAAGAATCTGTTAAGCCTATTTTGGAGCTCATAGAATTGTTTGTGTGTTTTCTACATCAAGCTAGTGAGAAAGTGTGCTGTGAAATAGGCCTGGAGTACACCCCCCCCAAAAGGGGGGGTTAGACCAACATGTAGTCTTGGAGCCACAAGTTTGTCAGTATCTCATTTAATGTGACAAGTAACTTATATTTTGAATTACCTTTATATTTGAACACATGGTTCAAACGCATTGTATCAGTACAATGATTAATATAAATTCTGATTCAGACTGAGTTCTTATAGCAGCTGTCTATTACAGGGGGTCCCCAGCCCCTGGTTTGCAGCCTGGTACTGGGTTGCAGGCCATTGGGAACTGGGCCACGCAAGGAGAAGTTCTGTTCGTGCAAGTGGCGAGGACGCACCCAAAACATCCCCTCTCTCCCCTGCCGCCACCAGTGGGACTGCTGATTCATTAGATGTAGCCCCCATCTTACTCCAAAACAACTTTCAGCTGCTCATGATATCACACAACAAAATAAAACCACACCACTATGTCATATAAACAAATGGAATGGAATCAGACCACTTAATATGTAATATGTACAAAGACTCATTCAAAAAGGGGGTCACCTCCATCTTAACTTTAGCTAAGCCAAAATCTGGCTTCCTATTTATAATATGATACTATCCTAGCCAGTATAAGTTATAAGCCATTGTTTTGGGTTAGGTATGTTGCATGAGGCAAATCACTGGTAACTTTTCAGCAAACCATAATTAAGCAAACCAACTTTAGTTTTTGTGTAAATTCAGCCTCTGTTTGAGGGATTGCTCAAATTAGGGTGTCTGAAGAAGTTGTCTTTGAATGTTGTAGGTTTTTAGCTTCCAAAATTCCTTACCAGCAGGAATCATTAGGATCATCTGAAATGTAATCAAAGCTCTCTCCGGGACCTATTTCCTTAGTACAATCAGTATTCAGCTCACAAATAGATTGGCACATCTGGCAGCTAATACATATACAAAATTCTGTGTGTGTAGGATATTTTTGGTAATATGAGAGAATTATAATGACTCCAAGCATCGGCTTGGTATTGACTCTGTCTGAGAAGAGTCTAACAGGAGACACTGTAATGGTGGCACAGAAAAATCTTTACAGATAGCTGCTGAGTTTGCTCATGAATTTCCCTTCCTGGGTTCATTTCCTGGAGATAATTCTGACAAATTTCAGTGTCACTCTGGTCACACTTGACTATACTCAGTTTTATCCATAGCCATCCACCTTCTTAATTTCATCACACAATGAAGCTCCTGAAGGTTACTTGTTGTTGGTGGTTGTCATGCAGCACTGATGTGAAACAAAAGGGGGGGAAACCCTTTCTTGCCTGGTTTATGTATTCTTCCCTTACATGGAATAAATTGTTCTTTTGTTACGCGTGGCCAGATATTGGGTATACGTAAAATCAAGTGGAGCATTGATTGAATATTCTGTGCAATGTAACACTTCGATGGGCTAAGTTTTGTTTACTGTTGATGACACTGCTGCTTTTTATGCATTTAGGAAAACTATCTTCTGACAAAGGATGGTACTCACACAGCACACTTTTCACTCCAGTTTTACCCTGTCCCCATATCACACAAAATATTTGGAGCTGACCTTCAGTTGTCTTCCCTTCAGTTCAAAATGTAAAAAGATAGATGGCATTTTTCACGATTGCATTAACTATGTTGGTAGGTAGATCTCAAGATATCTGTGTGGAAAGAATAAGTTGGTTCCTTAAGCTTGAGGCTGGGATATAGGGCGTGATGAGGATGTATGCTGCTTAAATAATCAAAGAAAAATCAAACTTTTTTTATAAGACTTGTGAAATAGACTGAAAGGTATAAGCTCAGTTCTTTACAAAGTTGCTTATTGTTTTCCTCAACATAGGTAGGTTGCAGCAGATGTTGGGCAAGGATTTGCTTAGTATCAGACCTTTAATGCAGGGTAAAGCTTGTACAAAAACAAATTCTGTCCAAATTAAGCAATGCCAACAATAGAAAAGAAATCCTACTTTGCTTCAAATTGAGCAGAAAAGCTCTAACAGATTCTCCCTCGAGCCGCTCGGAGCATCCAGAGACTGGGATGTGCTTCTGAGTCCTCTTCTTGCAGGCTGAGCTTTAGATGAGGAAACGCTCCACCCCCTCACGTGGTATCGCGCAGCGTCTCCCCAGTCTTTTGCTCAGCCTCGAAGAGTCAGGCTGTGTTTTCAGAGAGCTCCTTGGCTGATCGCACATTTCTTTCCTATTACAACCCTCTCGCCTTGATAAGGTTTGCCTTTCCTTCCTCCTCCTGCGCAAAGGGTCTGGACTTAAGGGAAAATTTTCCCCGTCCTTGGGGCAAAGCTGCGGGCTCGCAGCGCAATAGCGCACCCCCCCTTATCAGATCGCTTCGCTGCCTCCGCGTTGCCTCGTGGCACGCGTTTTCTTTACTGCTGGATTCCCCCCACCTTAAACACCGATCGGGAGGGTCATCGCCCCTAGGGCCCTAGGCGCTGAGCTGACCAGCAAAGCCCTCCCTTCCGTCCCGAAGGCGTCCCGACGGTTCAGCTTGCGGCCGCCATTTTGGCTCCGCATCGTGGTCGAGCGCCATTTTGAATTTCTTTAGCTGCGGTGAATTGGAGCCCCAGGCCTTGGGTCAAAGCTTAGCTGCCCATTTCTTCCACCTGGCTGGCCCTTTTATTACTTGTTGGCCTCCCGCAGCCCGTTTTTCGGGGCGAAGTTGCAGCCCCCTGTATATACATTTGGTACAAAAGCATAATAAAGATAAAAATCAATCAAAAGGAAAAGGAAGAATTACAATTAGAGTATCTATTTTTCTGTACATACTATATTTCTTAGATACCTTACTGTTATCTCTGTACACAACAAATTCCAAAAGGGGAGAGGGCCAGCTTCACCTTCACCCGGCCTCATCCAGGCCTGATCTGGGCGAGCCAACCGCCTTTGCTAGTATTTGTATCTAACATGGCAGACGACAATCCCTCTAAACGTCCTTCTTTGAAGGCTAAGGCAAAGTCCCACTACTTGCGCAGGCAGGACAAGGAACCTAAGGGCTCTAGACAGGACAAGGAACCTTCCAAGGCCGCCAACGTGGCGCCTTAAGGCGCCACAAAGCGTTGGAAAAGAGTTTGACCGGCGTTCAAGGGAGTCCCGCTCGGAGCCGTCAATACCTCCTCCTCCAAACCCTTCTACCTCTGCTCAATCTCTCCCCTCAGACCCCTCTTCCCTACCTAGGCGCAGTTCGCTTCAGGGTCTTCCGACCCCGGACCTCCGACCAGACGGACCCCGAAGCCACCTTTACACCCACAGCCGCTGGTCTGCGCCACGATGAACCCTCTACCTCCGAGGTTCCACCTCACATCAGGGCTTGGATGGAATCAGCCATCCGCCAGGGCATAGCAGAGGGACTACAACACATGACAAGATCAGGCTTCTCTCCGTGGCCTCCGAGCACGACTCGATATCAATCAGATCCCTTCCACAACCGGTCCCCCAGTTGATCAGGTACTCTCTCAGAGGGACAGCCCTCCTCCGATTGGGGCCCAGGTGGAGGAGGAAGGGGACTTTGGGGATTTCAGGGAAGAGGAAGAGGATTCCCGGATGGGATCCTCCGCTACAGTGAACCCCTCTTAGAGGCTGACATCATGGAGGGGAGATGTCGGAGGACGAGGACCCTTCCCCGACCAACCCTCCTTTGGGGGCTGTTCAAACCGCATATGTTCAAGTCCCTCCTCCTTAAGGCCAAGAATGTCTCTGGCCTTCTTTCCCAGTCCACTGCAGAAACCCCCTGTCCCAGAGGGCCCGGAAGACTCCATTTTCACCCAACCAGTGGTGGAAGCTGAGGTCATCCCATCCTCCCATCTTCGTAGATCTGGTAGCGAAGCAACTTACCTCCTCAGGGACCCCTCCCACTCCCTCTAGCCAAGACAAGAGATTCTTTAATCTCGATTCGGCTCTGTCTAACCTCCTGAATATCCCGGAGGTTGATGACCCCATTGTGGGTCTAGCCTCCTCCTCTACCCCTAGTGAGGCCTAGAGGCCTTGAAACCTGAGGACAGGCGGGCGGAGCAGGCGCTACGCAGGGCTCACCTATCTGACGCCTGGGCCATTAAATCAGCTACGGCCGCCTCATTTTTCACGAGGTCCTCTATCCGCTGGCTACGCCAGCTCAAGGACCACATCCCTGCTTCCAATCTCAGAGCTCACCAGGATATAGCGGTTAGTGGCTGCAGCCGAGTTCTCGGCTGACGCCACTTACCAGTCGGTAAAATTTTCTTCCAGGGCCATCACGTGCATGTCACGGCTAGACGCATGCTATGGCTCAAACACTGGCAGGCGGACGTAAGAATAAGGTCAAGCTGGCCACTGCTCCCATTACGGAGATAAACTGTTTGGCCCAGCTTTGGAACCACTGCTGGTCGAGGGCCGCAGTAAGAGAAAGTATCTGCCCTCCCTTTTTCGAAGATCGGAGGCCAGGGGCTCTCAGCCCTTTCGGAGGAGCTTTCACGCCCCTTCTACCAACCCCCTTCCCGCCCAGATACCCTAGACCCCCTTCCTTCCGATCCCAGGACCGCACGGACCCGGGCGACAGATCCAGACGCGGTGGCGGCTACAAGAGACCCTTTCGGGATCGGGAGGAAGGCCCCACCGCAGAAGGTAGAGCCTCTTCCTCCCCATTGGCGGCCGCCTCAGCCTTCGCCGCCCAATGGGACATATCCACATCCGATGCATGGGTTAGGGACACAATCAGGTTTGGCCTCGCCCTGGAGTTCAGATCCGCTCCCCTGATTGTTTCTTCCCATCCCCTCCTCAAGGGATCCTCCAACGTGCACTAATGGATGCAGCCATCCATCACCTTCTTGACATCCAGGCCATTCAACCTGTCCCTCCGGATCAGAGAGGAAAGGGTTTTACTCCCATCTCTTTGTGGTGCCCAAACACTCTGGGGTTGGAGAGCCATCCTGGACTTGAAACGGCTCAACCGTCACCTTATCCAGCGTAGATTCAAAATGCACACTTTGCAATCAATTCTTTTAGGCACCAGGCGGGGAGACTGGTTATCTTCCATAGATCTTTCGGAGGCATACCTCCATATTCCAATCAGGCCTTCCCATTTCAAATTCCTCAGGTTCTGTCATAATAGCCTTCATTATCAATACGTGGCCCTTCCCTTTGGACTGGCCTCGGCCCCCGGACCTTCACCAAGGTCCTGGCGGCTCTGGCGGCTCATCTCAGGAGCGTTCCCGTCCGCCTCCACTGCTACTTGACGATATCCTTATTCTATCCCCGTCCAAATCCCAGGCAGTCAGGGATACCAGGGTCACCCTCTCCACCTTACAGGCACACGGGTTTCTAGTCAATTGGCAAAAGAGCCAACTTACCCCTTCCACCCGAATCAACCACTTGGGTGCCACAATTGATTCGGTTTCTCAAAGAGTTTTCCTCTCCCAGGAGAGGTTCCTTAGCATTCAAGCCCTGGTCAAACAGATCAGGCGTTCAAGGAGGGTGGCCTTACTGGACCTCTCTAAATTGTTGGGCAAAATGGTGTCATGCATCTCTATTATTCCCTGGGCCCGTCTACACAGCAGATCCCTCCAGTGGTTCCTGCTCCCATTCCAACGATCCGGAAGAAGCAACTCGAAGGCCAGAGTCAGGGTCCTCCAAGGGTCCTCACGTCTCTTCTATGGTGGACCAATCCCGCCATCAACAGAGGCCACCTCTTCGCGGAACCTCAACGACTCACCGTCACTACGGACGCAAGCCTGTCCGGTTGGGGCGCTCATCTCGACTCGCTCTCGGCACAGGGCAGATGGTCGCCGTCCGAGCAAAGGTGCAGCATCAATTGGCTAGAGCTTCACGCTGTCCATCTGGCCCTGCGCAGTTTTCCTCAGATCCGCAAACATCACGTCCTCGTTCTCACGGACAACGCCACGCCAAGGCCCATATCAACAGGCAAGGCGGCACCCAGTCCATCCAGCTAATGAGGGAAGCCGAGCGCTTTGCCGCTGGGCAGAATCCAACCTCCTATCACTAAAAGCCGAACACATCTCCGGAGTAGACAATACTCAGGCGGACTGGCTGAGCAGGGCCACGGTGGACCAGGCAGAATGGCGTCTCCATCCATCCCTATTCGAGGAAGCGTCCAGAATATTCGGCCTTCGGTGGTGGATCTCTTCGCCTCCCCGTCCAACACTCAGCTTCCACGGTTCTTCTCCCGGTATCCATCTCACCGGTCGGAGAATCACAATGCTCTGCGCTGCCCATGGCCCCCAGGGCTCCTATATGCCTTCCTCCGCTCCCGTTAGTTCCCAGAGTAATACAGAAACTTCTTCAGGAGAGGGCAGACCTTCTCCTGGTGGCTCCCCTATTGGCCCAGGCGACCGTGGTTTGCGGATCTCCGCAATTTATCGGTAGCGCCCCCATGGAGGATCCCCGGACAGGGTCTCCCTCTCTCAGGGGCCCTTCTGCATCCGGAGCCTCAATGGCTCCAGTTAGCCGTCTGGAGGTTGAGCGGATCCGCCTGACTAGTGAGAATCTCTCGAGTCAAGTCATCGACACTATTTTGGCCGCTAGGCGCACCTTCCACTACACGAATTTATGATGCCACTTGGAAGGGGTTCTGCAAGTGGTGTAGCGGGTCTCAGGTTGATCCCTCTCTCCCTCTGTGGCTCAGATCCTAGATTTTCTTCAGGAAGGCCTTCGTAAGGGGCTCGCACCTAACACCCTGAGACGACAAGTTTCTGCCCTCTCAACCGTGGTCTCCTGTGATAACTACGGTTCTCTTTCTCATCACCCCCGAATTAGATCTTTCCTTAGGGGTGCCACCAACCTGTGCCCTCCCACTGTTCACAGGTTCCCCACATGGGACCTCAACAAGGTCCTCGTTTCTCTCACACGTTCCTCGTTCGAACCTTTGAGGATCCATCCCTTCAGTTTCTCACCTTTAAGGTAGTTTTTCTAGTAGCTATTACTTCTGCTCGTCGAGTTTCGGAAATAGCAGCTTTGTCAGTTAGGAGCGATCTATGTGTATTCCACGCTGATCGGGTGGTCCTTCGTCCTGACCCCACATTCCTACCCAAAGTTAACTCTCCCTTCCATAGGTCACAGGAACTGGTTCTACCAAATTTTTGCCCTAGGCCCTCCAGGGGCAGGGAGGTCCTCTGGCACACCCTAGATGTTAGAAGGGCCTTGCGTGATATATATTAAGCGCACTCAATCCATGCGAAGGTCAGAATCCCTCTTCCTATCCTTTCAACCCAGGTCACTGGGGCTTAAGGTTTCTCCTTCCACCATCAGTCGCTGGATCAGGGCTACTATTGCGAGGTGCTACCTTTCCCATTCTCTGCCCGCTCCGGGTGGAATAACCGCCCATTCCACCAGAAGTGCAGCCACCTCGCGGCCTGGGCCACGCAAGCCCCCATCGCTGACATTTGTCGGGCAGCCACCTGGACCTCTCCGTCCCGCTTTATCAGACATTATAAAATGATACGTGCACGCCTCAGCGGAGGCCTCTTTTGGCCGACGGGTCTTACAGAGGGTCATCAGTGATCCGGAGGGGCCTTCGGCCAGACGGAGTCCCACCCGTAGGACAGCCCAGCTTTGGTATGTCCCAGTCTCTGGATGCTCCGAGCGGCTCGAGGAGAATGGGCGTTGGTTCTTACCTGATACGCCCTTCTCGGCGAGCCGCGAGGAGCATCCAGCCCCACCCTAATTTCTCCGTCTGGTGGGGAATCTTGCTTCAGCCAAGGAGCCAATAGTAGATTAGATAGAATTAATAACCTCTCTTCTCGTTATCGCAAAAAACTGGGGAGACGCTGCGCGATACCACGTGAGGGGGTGGAGCGTTTCCTCATCTAAAAGCTCAGCCTGCAAGAAGAGGACTCAGAAGCACATCCCAGTCTCTGGATGCTCCTCGCGGCTCGCCGAGAAGGGGCGTATCAGGTAAGAACCAACGCCCATTCCCTCAATTGAACCAACTTAATGAAATGGGTGGATCCGGAGATGATGTGAGAGTGTTTATACAGTAAAGGGGCACAAAGAATTTTTTAAAAAGTGACAGGATGGATCCATCACCTAGTGCAGAGCACTTACTTTGCATGATAATGCTCCTGGTGCAACCCCAATCATATCCAAACGACTATGGGGAAGTCACAGCTCTCATTATGCCCTGCTAATTCTAAAACGATTGTAAATTTATTTAAGATGCTAGTCTTCAAAGAGAGGTATCAGCCCATCTTACATTTCAATATATAGTTGTTATGGGGATGAAATCACAAGGTATCCTTCTGTACATTTGAGCTTTTATTGAAAAGGGTAGAATATTAGTATTAGAAAATACATACATACATGTCTGAAATTCTCAAGGGCCAATTCCAGTCAGTGTGGATGTTACTGAGATAGCTGAGCCAGTGATTTGATTTAGAATAGAGCACTGTAACTTCCTCTGTTTCTATACTTTTTGGTTTTGCTGACACCTGATAACCATGCATTATGTGGTTGCATTTTTCTCTGTTGCTGAACTTATTGCGCTGTGACCTTGGGATTCTGCTACTGCAGTGTAATGCCACAACTCACATCTTTACTCTGATGCAATGACCCTCTCAACCAGTCCTATTCACTGCTCATGTTACATTGTTACCAATGGGTTGTGAATAATAAATGTAATTGATTATCTATTTTCCTAAATAATGTAAGAGTCCTTCTAGCACATCCAGTGGTTGCCAGCCAGCTATCACTGGGAAGGTCAATAGAGGATAAAGACAGTATCCTTCCATAGCATCTGGTATGTGGAGCTGTGATGTCTTTAAACATGGAGGTTCTATTTAGCTATTGCAAATCCTTTTTTTTCCATAGGGCAATTGACTTTCCTGTAACATTTGCAAAACTAGCATACATCCAAGAGTGTGCAGTAGTGATTTCTGTATCTTACTGGTATATTGTACAAAAATATGCCTTATTTCAGTCTCTATATTGAGTAATTCATAACTCGGCCCTTTTGCCAGTCTGTCTTTTGATTAATCCTTAATCCTTATTTGTTTAAGTCAAGTTAATAAAATTCAGTCTCTCACCTCACTTTGCTGATTTGCTGTCATTGCCTCTTAGGGTTGTGAGCTTCTGTGACAGTTTCAACCCAAGCTACCAAAATATCTTCTGAGCAACTCTGAAAGGAGTTTGCCCAATTACTCTATACCTGTTGGTTTGATACAGTTTAGCTTCCTGATTCTATCTCTCCTTTTTGGACAAGACAATGGTATGTTTGTAGTTATCACATCTCCCTACTTCAGGTTAGCTGCATGTGTTTCTGTCAGCCTTTATTTCTTCATATCCCTTCTTTCCAGCTCACTTTGTCAAATTTCTTTAAATGTTCTTGTCTCTCTCTTTCACCTCCTCATTTATGATCATATTTATCTGTTATAGATTATGTGCTGTGTGTCTTTCCTCTTGATTAGTCCATCACAATTATGTTGCCTGCTTTCCAAATTCTTTAATTTAAGCTTCATTCTCTCTTTATTTGCTTTTTCCCATTTCCTTAAGTCACCTCAGTCTTCAATCTGCGGCTGCCTAGTCATAAGGTCTTGTTGGAAGAAATATCCTTCTGGGTTCAGTTCCAAGTGGGGAAAAAGACACTGGAAACATGGAGGCTGTTTGGAAAGATTGTTTAATGGTGGACAGGACCACATGGTTGGGTGAAGAAAAAAGGCAATCACGTGGTTCAAGATATTGTATGAAGAAGAAAGGAAAAAAGGGTTGAGATGCTGAGAGTGCCTGAGTTTATGCCCTCTGTTTGGGCCCCACCTTAGTGTTTCCTGTTCCTGCATAAGAAATGTATCCCATTGGGTGTCAGATTCCCAGGGGGCGGGGCTCTTAGCTAACCATGTAAGACTTTGTGGGATTTGCTGGCTAATGTAATCTTCTAGGCCCATGTGATGAGATGGCTACCTTTGTTATGTAAAATACTCTGGCCCAGGTCTTAATGGCTCCATTGGCAAGGGTAGGGGTGCTAACTTCCTACAGTCTAACCCCGGCAAAATGAACAATTCTCTTGCCCATAGATACTGGGTCTGAAACATTCCAACATCAGTTTGATTCCTGGGGACAATGGATACATCAATGCAGTTTTCTTGGTAATTGCAGAAGTGGTTTGCTATTGCCTTTTTGCAAGTTATGTTTTTATTTCCCAGGCTAGCTGCTTCTCTAAAAATCAGTAGCACTGATTGTGTCTGCTTTCCTCGTGTGATTGCAACTGTGGATATTGTATGTGAATTGGATTTTCCATTATTTCAAACACTGGCAATACTCCACATGACTGTTATAGATATAAAAGATCTTAGGAAAAGGGTGATTTGCTAGGTAGAAAAGTTAACTCTGACCTCTTCTCATAATATGGATTGTTAACTGCAGTCTGCTTGAACTAGTTAATCTCTGAAGTTCATGTTCAGATCTTTTGTCAAAGTAATAACTTCTATACACAATACTGAACTGCTTTCCTGGTAGCAGTTTAAACTTTTTTTTTTTTTTTTTTTGCAAATGTTCCCAGATACTTGCAACTTAACGTATAACTACAACTACTTAGGTTGTAAAAGCTGACCTGTGAGATTTTGCTTTCTACACATACTTTTGATTGGAGTCTGTTGTATTGCTGCAGTCGTGCTCTCTAATATGTCACCTTCGATTTAATACTTTAGCCTGATATCTTTCAGATATGGCAGATTACAACTTCCAAAATTCCATACCAGCATGGTTAGAGAACTTGCATGTTTGTTTTGTGATAGGATTCACTTCCAGGATGGTAAAGAAGCAAGACATAAATTGTTTTAATTATAATTTGTAGGAAGATGTAACACTTTGGATTTAGTTTGGAGACAAACAGAGGATCTGGATTTGATTCATCGAAGCAGGCATGTCTTGATTTTAGGATTTTTCTTGTGCATTCAAAACTCCAAGTCAAAACTGAAGCATTGCTCAGCCTTAATAATCTACATGAGAACTCAGCATAATCAATGATCATGCAGACATCAAGGCCTGTACCTCTACAGGATGTGATCCTTGGGCTATAATTTTTCTTAAGGATCAGGTTTGAAGTATTTTGAGGAGTTAGGAAGGAAGGGGATTTGATACAAAAGCTATGATTTTACTTCCACTTATCTGAAGGCAACCTTCATTAAATTCAGCAGGATTTCCAGATAGAAATGGGTGGGATTATACTGTCTGCATCAAGATTACACACTTTAGTTGTTTTCTAATTCCTTTTATGGGGGAATTAACAAAAAGACCAAATTTAGAACTGGATGCAGAATATTGGATTCGGCTCTAAATAACTACAATGGATTATTCTTATTCTTTCTTTCTTTCAGTCTCCAAAGACCTATTGCCAGTCAAAAAAGCCAGTGATGGGCCTACATGAATCTGGTGTAAGCTGGCCTTCTCTTTTCCTGACAATAGGCCCCATGTCCCAGTGGAAGTGGTTCTTGGAAATGATTACCAATAGAGCTGGTAGTGACAGCTGATTAAGCATGGAAATGTTTAACCTTTGTTGGTAACAATTCAGATATCACAGACCCGTTCATTTTCAGCCTCTGTTTGCAGTGTCCTGGCCTTTGCTACAGAATGTTGTTTTCCTCCCATAGGTTTTCTTTCTGACTACCAGTAAATCAGTTTCCATGTAATTGCAATGTCCATCTGATTAACTAAGAGGGTACTCTTTTTCCTGTATTATTTCTCCAAAAAGGAAAAAAAAATGGTGCTCCTTGAACCATATCTGGAACCCTTCACAAAATGTCCTGTATATTTAGAAAATACTTTTAATGATTGACAATACATAATACCTTTATTAGGTCTTTGGGCAATGGTAAATAATATTTATTTATTAAAATTATTTTTATGCTGCTGTAATCTAATTGACCCTTGGTGAATCACATAGCAAGAATACAATATAAACCAAACACCTATTTTTAAGGGGAAAAAACAATCAGAATAGAGCTGGAAGGTCTAAAAACATCACCATTATAACAGTACAAAAAAATATATAAGAAGATGGCAGGGGAAGACTCTGAAGCAGGAAGGTCTTCAAGAGCTTTAGAAAAATCAGCAGAGAGTCTTTTAAATATCAGCTCACCATTTTAAGAATTTGAATGTTTTCCTGTGTATGTGAAGAATATTTTTCTCAGCGTGAAAGCACAGATCTATAATATCAAGAATGCATTTTCCATCTTTTCTGATAGGTTGCATTTTCCTAGACAAGTATATACGTTTGAAAATAACCAAGATGGGGAAAGATGCAGAAGAAATAACTAAATTCACTGGGAGCTCAAATATCTTTCCTCTGACAAAAAGTTAGACCAGGACAAATCCAAAAATACCAGGAATTTCTAGAAGCCTGGCACTCTGACAGATCAGCCATCAATAGACACATAGACATTAACAACATCTATAGGCAATGCGAAAGAGACAAACAACCAGCCCAAAAGAGAACAAAGAGACTCCAGTACTTCTCCACCAGTAATCAGCAACCAGATCAGCATAGATTAACTCCAAAGTTAACTTCAGACCTACAATTAAGTAAACAATACCCCAATCAAGAAACTGCCAAAGAGCAATCAGTAAACAGCCCAATGAAAGATTCTCTAATCCCATCTACACAGACAAGCAAGTCACCAAAATATAAACTGACAGCAAACAGCACTCCTTACTAACACTGATGATGTTACCTAGTTAGAATAATGAAACGTCTGCAAGAAAACAAGCAAGCTCAAGAGGCACCAAGGACCCTTCATTTCAATCCTAAACTACAAATATCCTCCTTAAAGGTAGGATGTGTGGCCTGGATTAAATCATGTGTGGCCTGGATTAGATGGGCAATGAGAAGGGTTTTTTCTCTCTCAGACAAACAGCAGGACCAGGATTCATCTAATTAAGTTGATTGGAAGGAGGTTTAGAAGTCAGAAGAAAGTATTTTTGCATATAGTACATAAATAACCTGCAGAATACGTTACACAAGATAGTGATGGTGATTAAACCATCAACTTGGATGCTCTGAAAAGGAATTGGAGCACATGTCTGTGGAAGGCTATTAGTGTTGAAGACTTATTGTTTTCCCTAAATCCGGGGGTGTCAAACTCACATCGTCATGGCAGCATCACGTGATGTATTGGGCATGACCGTGGGCGTGGCCAGATGTGTCACATGCTTGGGCTGGAAGTTTGACAGCCATTCCCTAGATTGAGGGCTTCTTCCAAATATCAGTTGCAGAAAAAACTGATGGGAGATGATATGCCTCTTGCTTGAGAGTACTTTGGAAGCATCTGGTGGTTGACCAGTGGGAAAAACAATTTCTGGATTAAGAGAGACCTTGACTCAATTTATCAACACTAGTCTAATGTTCTTATATTCTTAAAAGAACATGAATGGATTGATATCTTCTCTTTATGTATCCTGCCATGCCCACTACATACATTCTATCAATAGTATGAATGAACATTTCTCTGTCACACCTGCCATCTAGAACAGTATATCACCTGAGATTAAAAGGGCCCCACTTCCTTTTGGCTTTCCATAAGGCCTGGAAAACTTGGCTTGTCTCTGGATATTGGCCAGGGTGCTGGATGAGTCGGCTGCAATAGTTGGGAACTTATTATGGACTCACTTCGGTTACTTTACATTTTTATTTTATTTTTTTCATTTTATCAATTTATGTTTTTAATATTAACCCTTGTGAGCCTTGCATTTTGGGCAACCATGCAAATTAATTGAACAAATGAATAAGGCATGGATTAGACTAGCTGTTCAGCACTCACATATATGTAAACGTATACAGATCATTTATTTCCACTTCAGAAATATTTGTTTTCCTCTGAAATTCCAGCTTATAATGATATATTCTTATGCAGAAGCAGATCATAAGGTTCATAATATGATGTATATATTGTGTTTAAAATGTCAGGAATTGGTGTAAGATTTGTGTATGTATAATGATTATATTATCTGAGGTTATTCTTTGGATTTCACAGGATGAAGAATTTATTGTTTCATCATGCATGATTGCTTATCTGTTACTTGAATTGCCTTTATTATTTATATTGGCTCTAAAATTGTTTTCCTGGCATAGGCAGAGGCTATACTATTGCAATTATCCTTACTTATTGCTTCTCAGAAATTTTAGAAATGTTCCTGATGTCAACCCTAAAGCTGACCTGACCAAAGCCATTTTGAAGCTTCAGTGTTGCCACACTGGAGCTGAGGGATAGGAAGGGAGGGTTAGAGATATCTGGGATTTTGTAGCCAAAATAAAATACTTTCTCTTGGGAACCAAGGACATTCTCACACCTTGTCAGAGGAAGGAGAAGTGATGTCACCAGGCAACCAGACAGTGCCTTGATTGGACCATGTGACTGATTGTTTGGGGAGGTGGGGGAAACTTCCACTTTTAATTAGTTGAAAACTGTGGGAACCTTCAGAGCCTGTTTTCATCAGATCTGTGCCAATATGATATATCCAATAAAGCTATTCTTTGAGGAATCCACCTGCCTTGGAGTTTTACTTGGTATGAGTCTATTACTTGGAACCCTGACACCTGACTTGAAAAGCTTAACATCAAAAGATAGTTTATGAAGTTACCAATAAGTCAATTTGTCATTAATAAATTTGTATCAGATTCAAATTGAAGAAGTCCCAAGTACTAGCATGTTTAATTTCCATTCCCTTTGTTCATTGTTTATTGATTATAATCTGTAATCTGCTCCCAAAACTGAAATTATTGTTTAAAAAAATAAATATACAACCCAGTGGTGGGATTAAAAAAGTTTTACCACCGGTTCGGTGGGCATAGCTTGGTGGGAGTGCTTTGCGCGTGTGCACATACTTTGCATACGCTTGCATGCCAAGCACGCACTTTACGCAGGCAACTCGCCTCCTGCAAGCCTGCACTCTCCTGGTCGCTTCAGCAGCTGCTGCGCAGCACTCTGCTGTGCCGCGCAAAGCAGCTGCGCTTCAAAAGCAGAGGATAAAGGTGAGTATGGGAGCCCAGGTGGGCAGGTGGATCTAACAGCAGAGTGGTGGAGAACTGGTTCAGTCTCCACTGCTCATCAGATTAATATTTTTTCCCTGGTTCTGCTTGCTTCCTTTTGCTTAGTTTTTGGTTCATGAACCTCTGATTTCTAAATGTATTCATTGGCCGTAAACATTTAGATATTCCTAAATTTAGTTTGGTCTAATGGTCAAGACGCCAGACTAGAAAGCAGGAGAATGTGAATTTTAGTTGGGCCTTAGCCATAAAATGTTGTAATGACGAGGCAGTTGAGTTGTTTGATCATGAACAACTGAATCATGATGATCTTTATTGGAGTCTAGTCTTGCATTTATACACATTTTTAGTTATCCTCCATCACTGGTTAACTTCGGTTACTGCTTAACTTTCGTTACTGTTTAGCACAGTAATCCATACAATTAATTATCTCTAGTTAAAGTCTAACATATGTTTACTTCCTCTCTCTAATCCTCCTTTAGATTAGTGACTTTGTTTACCTGAGTTGTATTTGCTTGGAAACATTCTTTATCTGAGGTTTGCCATCCGAGATTGGAACATTCCTGCAATTACAGCTCTACAATAAAAGCCTTGCTCTCTGCTCAACCCACCTCACAGAATTGTTGTTGTGGGCAAAAGAGGAAGAAGAAGGTGTGTTGGATGTGCTCTCTGCCTTGAGTTATTTTATAAAAATAATAAAGGGAGAACATATATATGTACGTACGTACGTACTAAATGGCATGCTTCTAGAATAAATTCCTATTTAGGAATGTTTAGGTACTTCTTGCAATTCTTAGTTGCACAGTTTTGTGCAAAAGAGAGTATATTTTTGCTAAAAGGGGGCAGAGCTATTTGTGAAACCCTGCAGGTGTGCACAATAAGGGGAAGGATTTCGCCCTGCATGTAGGTACAGTACCCCAATTCAGTCCTTAGCATCTTCAAGGGGAAAAAATGATCACAATACTAGTGAGAGTGAGGGAGAATTTGACTATCATATTCCCAAACGACAGTTAAAATGGAGCAAAAGTTCTTCACACAACAATTTATACTGGTTGACCTTTGAAGGTTCCAGCAGAGATCTTTACAGTGTCCTTGTGGAAGAATGAAAAAGCTACATATCTCTGTGTTTTTGTCTTTACAGCTCCTAGAACTTTGACCAACTGGGCAGGTATTCAAGTTACTCATCTGTTAAATTGTTCTAATAACTGAGACTCTCTTGAGGCTGAAAGGCTAAATCTTGCAGACAGTCCTTCACTTCTGGCTTCAGATTGAAAGCCACAATCTGGATGGGGAAGAGGGAGTCAGAGTGTCACCTGCATTTCAGTAGCATATATCTCCCTGAAATGTTTCTGTGTCCAGCTAACTGCCCACAATGTTTGCCTTTGGTGAGTGCCTTTTGCCAGTTCTGTTGAGAATTGCAGCACAAATGCTACACTATTTCCCCAGGCTGGGAAAAGTGCTGAAAAGTTTGCCTTTTTGAGCAAAAACAGGAAGGGGAGATGACCGAGAATAAGCTTGTTAACTCAATGTTCCTAGTGTTGTCAGAAAGCCTTCTTCTGAGTTGGCTCTGTCATATATCATTGTGTTACACAGCCAAGAGTAGCCAGTATGCTGTTTTCATATCCCTCAGTTAGTCGGATTTTCTAAATAGGCAGACCATAATTGAATTCTTTTTTAGTGATAATAAAACTGCAACCAACTTGGGGAAAAATATTAATAGGAAAAAAGGTGGAAAAATAGGCAAGCATAAAAAGGTTTAAAATAACTTAACTTTTTCTCAAACTTTCTCTGCCAGCTTCAAACAGCTACAAGTCCACCATAACAATTAGACTGAACTCAAACTTGCTTCAGAATTGTATTAAACTACAAAACTTTCTTGATAACTTAGATTGAAATGAGGTATATAGCACGCAAGGCAATCTGTATACTTAGAAGAAGAAAAAGAAGACGTAATAAAGATTTTGAAAGAAAATATTTTTTTTTTTTAAAAAAGACTACATGCTTTTTTAGGGCAGTAACAATAGGCTGCAGCCTTACCAGCGAATCTCAATTGCCAGATGTATAAATGGATTATTCTTTTGGGTCCTTGTGCTACATCTTGTCATGCCCCATGATTACTAGAGGTTGAATGAATCATGTTAAATGAGTCAATATGCCTCAATTTTGCTTGCTTTGCATGATTTCCACACAGGGTGCTGAATTCAGCTTTACTTGGGAAACAATTCAAGTGACCTTGATGTACCAAGGATGTATTTATTTTATTTTTGAGAAGAGAATGCTCAGCTTTGCTGCCTCATCATAACCTTCTGCCGGATTAATACGTTGGGTCTTTTAAAATGCTTGCTTCTCTCTGTAATCTGCTCCTCTGTGGCAGCAAAGGAAGAGTCTTCCGTTTGCAGTGCACTGTGTGTTCTCTTCGATACCAAGGAGCCCATTTTTGCAAAGTCCATATTGACATTGGCAGTTTTCCCAGGGTACTTAAGATGTTTTTGGAAACCGGGCAGCATGAAGCAGGTCTTAGGTTGCTTCTCAATTCTGTGTTTACCGCTTTTCAGAGCATCTTGCTTTTCACTATCTCCTTAGAGAAATAGCAACTACTACTTATGCTGGACTTCCTGGGTCTTATCTCAAAATATTCTTCAGGTTCCTGGAAAGGGTCGTGTTAGCTTCTGAGGTTTGCTCACTTCTGCTTGAGAGTGTAGAGAAGGGAAACAGGAAGTGTTTGCTTGTTTCCCCTTAAATATGGTTCTGATATTCTTGTTGCCAGTGTTTATGCTGGCAAGGAGCATAAAGGAAAAAAGGCAAGAGATATGGTAGCTGCTTTATTATGTACCCACAGAATAACAAAACTGACTGCTGAGTACAGTATACGCTATGAAGACATATATCCAACAGTATTTGGTTGGCTAGTTTAAATACAGAACAGTACGTGAAACTTCAACCCGGTTCAGATTTCCTAATAAATTGCAGCAGGGCAGATTTTGGTTTAACTTTAGGAGAAATAATTCGATGGTAAAAACAGTTAATCAGTAGAGCCAATTACTATGTTTGAGACGAGCTTTCCCTTGTTGAAGGTTTTGAGTTGGAAACTGGGGACCACTCTGGGTTGCATTATCTCTGGATTTCCTGCATCATTCAAAGGATTGGACACTTCTATGTTAGTGCTCTGATTTCATGTTTTTACCCCACCCCCAATACAAAATATGGTTATTAAGCCTCCTTGAGAATTCATGTACTTACTTTCCTGTTTCCCTCTTGATATTTGACTCATCATTTTCTAGCCCACTTCTGTCTCTAGGCCCTATTTAAAGTTTTTTTTCTTAGTCCTGTTCGTCAGAATTCTACTGTGTATGTGTACTGTGTACTTTTTTCTGCTCAGTAGGTAATACTTCCGTAAATATTTCTTTCCTCCCCGTTCTTTCTTTTCTAGTGGGAGGAAAATAAATTATGTAAAATAAAGTGGATCCTGTACCTATAGATAATTTATGCGGGCCAGAGAATATGATTGTGCATTCTGACAAATGCTTGTTAATGGAAATACTTTTTTTTTTTAGTATGTTCAGCCTGTGGTATTTGGAGAGCCCAGCTGCCTAAGGTGCAAACTATTAAAGTGGGTTCAGTTTTTATATACCATTTCTAATGAGACAGATTGTAAAACAGGCACAAAGAATGGACGATCGAAAAAAAGAAACACCTTAAAGATGAATCATAATTAACTGATGAATTATGCTGCTCCTGGCCCTTGTCCTGGCCACCAAGTTTGCCTTAAAAGCTAAAAGTGAGGCCAGCTCTGTTGCCTATTTGCAAACGGCTAGCATGGTGAGCACATCCAGTCATAATCTCTTTTGCCAGAAGGTAGAATTGGTGAGATTGTCCCTGCTCTATATGCCTTTTAAATATCCACACCACAATGAGATAGTAGGTATATTTCCAAGCAAAGCACTGAACTGTAGCCATCTACCATTTTTATAGGATCCATGACTGTTCTTCCAAATAAAGATAGTGTTAGAGCAGGAGTCTTCAAACTTGACAGCTTTAAGACTTGTGGACTTCAACTCCCAGAATTCCTCCTCCAGTCATGTTAGCTCAGGAATTCTGGGAGTTGAGGTGCACAAGTCTTAAACTTGCCCAGTTTGGGGACCCCTGTGTTAAAGGCTAACATTATACTTCCCAGCTTTTAATCATTAAACCAGTCAGTTGGTGCAAAGGGCCAAGGAAAAGATCTTGAGTGCCTACCTCTGCTGTGCTATATTTAGTATTATTACTGTTGTGAAAAAATATTTCAAGCCACAATTTATACATTCAAATACTAGAATGATATACGAGTATGACAAAAAGTAATCATGCTAGAAGAAAATATGTAATAGGAAACGATACAGCAGATAATTTTAGCTGATTCCTTGGTAGGGAGGATTGGTTCATTTCCCCCCCTTCTTCTTTTTCTTTTGAGTTAATGCTGATTGTGCTTTTGATTTGATATATTATTAAATGTGATTGTATTATTTTATTGCAACACTGAAGTCAACTTTATCCTGTTGTCCATGTTTTGTCACGAATCATATGTTATTAAATTACAATGTTCTGCAAGGTTTATGACATTGTTACTATGAGCTACTTGGAGGAATGTAGAAAAATAGCATATAATCAAACTAAAAGGAATTTGATTTGTGGAAGAGAGGCTTATGAAGGGTTTATGAGCATAATATCAGGTACATACTTTTTATATCAAGGGAGTCTACCTGTAAATAAAATAGAGAAAAGGGTGGGCTGTTGGCTTCAGGGTCTCCTTGTAGACTTACAGCCAGTTGACTAGTTATGAAAAATTATTTTTTAAATGGCTTATTGAATTGGGTGAATTCAGCTTCACTAGAAATAAGAATTACACTTAAAGATTTGTGCACATATTTACTGTGCAGAAGAACACAGGATATATTTGTTTCAAACAGGTGCAGATGTCTAGGACCAGCTACTGGCAGCTTTTCATCTGTTTTTTTTTTGTACCATTATGTAGCTGAGTTGGGATACACTGGAGCAAATTGGGCCTGGTAATCAGGGCAAATAAAAATTGATTGAGTTTTTAATTTCAAATTGGGCCTTGATTTTTAATACCCAGCAGTTCCCCAAATTAAGGGTTAAATATAGCTGTTAAATCACCATTTTAAATGTAAAAATATACTGACTCAATTAGGAATCATCAGGCTTTAATGAGAGAGAAAGTCAGTTGGCTGCAACCTTTTAACATTTTATTTTAAATTAAACAGTAGCATGTGGAAGGAAAGAAATGCATATTTGGTCATTCTGCCTCACATCTCAGCCCTGAATCCATCTTGAGCTATCCTTCTGAAATGAAACCAAAACAGCTACTCTTTTATAGAGCAGATGTTCTGGGTTTTTTTTTTCCACAGAAGCTCTAAAGTATTCTATTCTATTCTATTCTATTCTATTCTATTCTATTCTATTCTATTCTATTCTATTCTATTCTATTCTATTCTATTCTATTCTATTAAGCCTGGGAGGGTAGCCTCTAAATTCACTCGTAATATTGCAATGTTTGTTGGGACCATGTGTCTTTAATTACAGGCAAGAACAGGTGGACATAGAATAAAGAAGGTTGATTTCTGAGAATGCTTAAACAATATTTCTTTTAATTGTGGATTAAATTGTATTCATCTTATTAACAGCTGTATCAATGTTTAAATGAAAACAAACAGCAGCCCTTTATGTTCAGGGTATTTGAGGGGATCTAAGGAGCTGTTTCACCTCAAAAGGACCAGCCTGCCTCACTGGTTTTAGAGGAAAGAGCCTACTTCACATTCCATTGGCCAAAGAATTTTGGCTGGTGGGGTCCAGGAAAAGAACCTTTTCTGCTGTGCCCCCCACCCCCACCCTCTGGAATATTCTCCCACCAAAAATAAGGTCATCCCCTACACTCCTTCCAGAAGAGTCTAAAAACTTGATTCTGCCACTTGGCCTTGGGGCTTGATAGTGGCCTGCTACTTTGAGGGTGGCTAGAGAAGCCACTGTCAATGTATCCCCATGCCACCCATCCTCTTGCTTTTTAGCTTTCAATTCCATTTTTTAAATTTAACTAGTTTTCTAGTATTTTTTTATCTTTTATTTTATTGTAAGCTGCCCAGAGTCGCTGTATCAGCGAAATGGGTGGCATGGAAATTTAATAAATATTTTTTTTTTTAAAAAAAAATCTAACCACGTCCTTAACTAATATTTGACAAATAGGTGTTTAGTGTGACTCCTTTGCCATGAATTGTGAATAACAAAATTTGTCAACAGAGTTTTCAGCTCCTATGGGGTATTGCCATTAAGGTACTAGATTGAGGCCAAAGACATCAATTCACTTCCCACTTAACCATAAAGCTCAGTGATTTGGAGGGAGTTTGTGTACCTCATAGGCATGTTGTAAGGGGGAAAAAAACTTTCTATGTGTGTTCTCTTGAACTTAGTGGAAATGTAAAGTACATGAGGGACAGGGAAAAGAAATCAATGGGAACCATCCCAATGGTTTATAAATTCACGTAAGTAATACAACGTGAAAATTGGGGTATTGTAAACACAATTTTTTGGTGTGATTTACAGTTCGAGCATAGCTTCTCAGATGTTAAAATATTAGAGTTTTGAATGTTGGTTTTTGTTTGTAAAGTTTAATGAGTGGCTATGAATTCTATTTTTCTTGAAGATTTGTTGTTAAGAAAAAATGAAAGAGAGGGTGAAAACAGACTACTTATAGCTTTGGGATAATCAGTTGCTTCTCAGGTACTACTTGAAATTACTACTGTACTAGGCAAATTAAACACAGATCATCCATATGTAAGCCAGGGTACTGTACTGTAGTGGTTAAGTGGTTAGAGTTTTGTATGCAGACTGGGAGATCTAGATTCAAGTCTCAATAAAGAAGAATAGTTGTAGCTCAGGGTTGAAATGAAGGGTCCTTGGTGTTTCTGAACTTGCTTGTTTTCTTGCAGATTTTCTTTTTTTTTAAAAAGTTTTTATTTTTTAAGACAAACATATACAAACAATACATAAAAACATAAAACCATCTTCCATTTTATATACATACAGTGTGTCAGTTGGTTACGAATCTTTTGTGCAATCCTTTCATAGTCGTTACTCACAGTTTCTATAAATTCACATTGTCAAACTAACATATACTTATATATTTATCAATTATTAATCATCCATGACTAAACTATTTATTCCATCATTTTATACGAGATATCCCAAATTTTATTTTAAAATTTAGATTGTGCTTTCATGCAATGGTTATATATGTCTACATTATACACTGCTCAAAAAATAAAGGGAACACAAAAATAAGATATCCTAGATCTGAATGAATGAAATATTCTTATGAAATACTTTGTTCATTACATAGTTGAATGTGCTGAAAACCAAATCACACAAAAATTATCAGTGGAAATCAAATTTAGCAACCCATGGAGGTCTGGATTTGGAGTTACACTCAAAATTAAAGTGGAAAAAAACACTACAGGCTGATCCAACTTTGATGTAATGTCCTTAAAACAAGTCAAAATGAGGCTCAGTAGTGTGTGTGGCCTCCACGTGCCTGAGGTCTCCCTACAACGCCTGGGCATGCTCCTGATGAGGTGGTGGATGATCTCCTGAGGGATCTCCTCCCACACCTAGACTAATGCATCCCCCAACTCCTGGACAATTTGTGGTGCAACGTGGCATTGGTGGATGGAGCGAGACATGATGTCCCAGATATGCTCAGTTGGATTCAGGTCTGGGGAACGGGCGGGCCAGTCCATAGCATCAATGCCTTCATCTTGCAGGAACTGCTGATACACTCCAGCCACATGAGGTCTAGCACTGTTTTGCATTAAGAGGAACCCAGGGCCAACCGCACCAGCATATGGTCTCACAAGGGGTCTGAGGATCTCATCTCGGTACCTAATGGCAGTCAGGCTACCTCTGGCGAGCACATGGAGGGCTGTGCGCCCCCCTAAAGAAATGCCACACCACACCATTACTGACCTACTGCCAAACCAGTCATGCTGGAGGATGTTGCAGGCAGCAGAACATTCTTCACAGTGTTTCCAGACCCTGTCACGTCTGTCACATGTGCTCAGTGTGAACCTGCTTTCATCTGTGAAGAGCACAGGGCGCCAGTGACGAATTTGCCAATCTTGGTGTTCTCTGGCAAATGCTAAACGTCTTGCATGGTGTTGGGCTGTCAGCACAACCCCCACCTGTGGACGTCGGGCCCTCATACCACCCTCATGGAGTCTGTTTCTGACCATTTGAGCAGCCACATGCACATTTGTGGCCCGCTGGAGGTCATTTTGCAGGGCTCTGGCAGTGCTCCTCCTGTCCCTCCTTGAACAAAGGCAGAGGTAGCGGTCTTGATGCTGGGTTGTTGCCCTCCTACAGCCTCCTCCACATCTCCTGATGTACTGGCCTGTCTCCTGGTAGCGCCTCCATGCTCTGGACACTACGTTGACAGACACAGCAAACCTTCTTGCCACAGCTCTCATTGATGTGCCATCCTGGATGAGCTGCCCTACCTGAGCCACTTGTGTGGGTTGTAGACTCCGTCTCATGCTACCACTAGAGTGAAAGCACCACCAGCATTCAAAAGTGACCCAACCATCAGCCAGAAAGCATAGGAACTGAGAAGTGGCGTGTGGTCACCACCTGCAGAACCACTCCTTTATTGGGGATGTCTTGCTAGCTGCCTATGCTTTTCACCTGTTGTCTATTCCATTTGCACAACAGAATGTCAATTGATTGTCAATCTGTGTTGCTACCTAAGTGGACAGTTTGATTTCACAGAAGTGTGATTGACTTGGAGTTACATTGTGTTGTTTAAGTGTTCCCTTTATTTTTTTGAGCAGTGTATTTTATATCAATCTATTAAACTTCTATAACAAAACTATCTATTCTGTTACATTACCATGTCTTTTTATCCAACCATTGATGAAACAAATCCCATATCATATAAAATTGTTTATCTTCTTGTTCTCTGATTTCAAATGTCAATTTACTCATTTTAGCACAGTCCATAATTTTCTTAATAACTTCCTCCTGCATAGGTATTTTATCATTTTTCCAATTCTTAGCAAATACAATTCTAGCCGCTGTTAAAACATTTACAATCAAATATTTCAGCTCTTTGTTGTATATTTCCGGTATGATTCCCAATAAAAAAGATCTCTGGTTTAAAGTCTATATGTTGTTTTATCATTTTTTTTCAACCATGTGTGGATTTTAGTCCAATATTTTTTTTGCATCTGAGCATGTCCACCACATATGAACCAGGTATCTGATGACATTTCCAACATTTATCCGATTTATTATTAAACATTCTCGCAAGTCTCGTCGGGGGTAGATGCCACCTGTAAAACATCTTATACAGATTTTCTTTATATGGAGTTGACATTGTCATTTTATAGTTTTGAGACCACAATTTTTGCCATTTTTCTAAGTCAATCCCATATCCAAAATTTTTCCCCCAAGCAATCATTGTTTCTTTAACTTGTTCCTCCTCCAGTTTAAATTCTAATAAATGTCCATAAAGTTTTTAAATTACCTTTTTATCAGTACCCATCAAAAATTTGTCTAAATCAGTCAACTTATCATAAATACCTTCTGTTTTCTTTATCAAATTGTATTTGCAAATATGAAAACCAGTTCATTTTTACACCTTGTTCTTCCAACGCTTGCATAGATTTAAGTTCACCCTTTTCATTCAATATCTCACCATATCTAACTGTTTGTTCCTTTTTATATATTATTGGATAAGAAAAAGCTTCAATGGTAGATATCCATAGTGGAATTTTTAAGTAGTATTGTCTTTTTATCTTCTCCCAATTCATAAACAGTGCCTCTCAAATATAATGTCTTCTTAAATACCCCTGTGTTTTAGTTCCCTTATACCAGAGGAAAGCATGCCATCCCAACAACAAGTCATGCCCTTCTAAGGTCAATAGTCTACTGTTCCTTAATGTTATCTATTCCTTTACCCACATCAAACTTGTCGCCTGGTAATATAACTCCCAATTGGGCAAGGCAAACCCTCCTCTTATTCTTGCATCTTGTAACAGTTTTAGTTTTATTCTTGCTTTTTTACCCTGCCAAACTTTTTCAACACAATTCTATTTAAGTCTTCAAAAAACTCTTTCCCTAATTAGATTGGAGTTGTCTGGAATAAATATAAAATTCTAGGCAATACATTCATCTTAATTGTACGAGGGCTATTCACAAAATAGATTACGTTTTCGTCTGTAGCAAGAAGGGGCGGAGCTAGCGCGGCCATCTTTGGTCTGTGCGTCCGCCGCTCAGTCTGCATCTAGTCGTGCTAGTGGGAGGTTCATATTGTTGCCCGTTATTTCACAGCAAATGTTTGAAATGTGTGCTGCAATTGAAAATCCCTCGAGTTGTGAGGTGCGATCAGTGATAAAGTTTTTGTTGGCAAAAAACCATAAACCAATTGAAATTTTTCGGCAACTGTGTGAAGTGTACGGGGACAACATCACCACTGAAGGTGGAGTGCGCCAATGGTGCATTAAGTGTAAAAATGGCCGAACTACGGCACTCAAGAAGTCCTGAATGCTTTCAAGTGGGAGATTTTTCCTCATCCGCCCTACAGCCCCGATCTTGCACCAAGCGACTACCACTTGTTTCCAAGGATGAAGACCTGGCTTGGAACACAGCGCTTTGACGATGACGCGGAACTGCGGGCGGGCATGACTGACTGGCTCAAATCTCAGGCATCAAAGCGCTGTGTTCCAAGCCAGGTCTTCATCCTCGGAAACAAGTGGTAGTCGCTTGGTGCAAGATCGGGGCTGTAGGGCGGATGAGGAAATCTATGCTCATCTGGGTGCTGATTGCTGGTGGATCTTTTTGTTTCCTTTTTGGCTTGTTGATTGTCTCTTTTGCTTAGTATGGAGATAATGTTTATGTCTATGGGTCTATTGATGGAAAATTCCTAGCTTTTTTGGACTTGGCTTGGTCTTGGATGGTCCTAGTTGAAACCAGGACCGTCCTAGTTAAGTCTGTCCATACGTTGTGATATTAAAGAGTTTTCATCATGTTTCTGACTGCTAGTTGGTATTTATGAATGCTTTCTGCCAGTCTTCTGCCTGTTAGTACTGCTATGAAAATATTCTGATGAGTTTATTAACATCGTTATTGAAGTCCATTATATAAATGCATTTGATTACACATAGTTTGTTCCCCTTAAAATAAAAACTCCATGTTACAATGTTTATGGAGATTCTCAGTCATCCAGATCATGGTTGTCCCAAAAGTGCTTTTTCAAAAGGCAACTGGACTTCGTTTTTCCTTGAGGTCGTTTTGCTTCTTTTTCAAGAAGCTCTTGGATGAAGGAACTTCTTGGATGAGAAGTGAAACATCCTCAAGAAAAAACAAAGTCCTGTTGCCTTTTGAAAAAGCACTTTGGGGACGTCCATGTTACAATATTACCTTCCATAACTGTTTTTTCTACTTCCACTTTTCTAACTAAGTCTTTCCAGTTGGTTAAACTCATGTGCTTTCCTCCAACTTCTGAAGGAGAGAACTCTGAGCAACACAGATCAGGAATTTCCTGGAGGGATCCAGCATGGGAGAGTTTTATCCCCCAAAAGTAAATAATACACCTTTATTACTTCTTCAGCTACAACTTTGTGGTTCCTTGCTAGTCCAGATACAAAATGTGTGCATGAAGAAGATGAATGAATATTGAAGATGAATATTGTGAAATACTGTGTATATCTGATTAACTTTTAATTGAAAAATTCAGATGAGATTGAATTATATTGCTTAGTGAAAGGCTAATTTTCCTTCTTTGCACCAGTATAAAGGGATATCCTTGTTTAGGCTATTTATTTATTAGATTTTTTTTTTATCCTGCCTTCATTACATTATAAATAATTCAAGGTGGTGAACATACCTAATGCTCTTTCCTCCTCCAATTTTCCCTAGAACAATCCTGTGATGTGGGTTAGGCTAAGAGAGAGCGAATGGCCCAGGGTCACACAACTGGCTTTCATGCCTAAAGCAAAACTAGAACTCCCAGTCGCTAAGGTGCTCTTGGCCAGTACCTTAACCATTACAATGAATAGATCATAGCATCTTTTGGAAAACCTGTCTTTAAAAAAAATTAAATGCATACCTTTAAAAGGTTTTTGCTTGGATTAAGGAGTGTGAAGGTATGTCAACATATGTTAGTTGCATGTCATTAAAGTAGTAACTGTAAGCTAAGTTGATGTTGGACAAAAAAAGTTATCATATCTATACGAAAATAATACATAGTAGGTTAGGTAAAAACATCAGAATACAGGTTTTTAGAAATAGTCTGTTGACATTTACCATAATTTAGACAGATGTAGTTGGAAACCTGACTCAGTTAAAAACATAATAAAGCTTTGCTCAGGAGCAGAAGATAATCAGAAAAGAAATTAGATGGGTTTTCCTGATTCCTCTGTTTGAAAAAACTTCTGACAGTAACTGGCAGAAAGAAAATCTTCCCAAAGTATTTTAAAGTTGAGGTGGGAAATTTTTTTGTTTCCCAGTACTCTCTGCTATATTAAATAATGAGCATTACATACACAGACATCTGGCATTTACATACAATCTCTTTGACCCCTCTGAGCTGTCTTGCCTAGAACAAAATTGTACCTGTTATATACCTATACTCTTCTAGCTTTCACCAAGAACACCCCACCAAATCTTTCATCTGTAGCAAAGCTCAGTGCTATCTCTATTTTTCCAGATCATTGACAGTGATATTCAATTGATGGAATTAAGCCAGGCATTCATGAAACTGAATTACCCACCCAACAAGCTGAATAGATAAATCAATAGAGCCTAATTGATTCCCCAAAAGGATCTATTAAAATAAAAACCATCACCCCAAAAAACCCAATGAATTGTCATCTGCAGCTCAAGCCACTTCAGGTTCTCTGAAACACCTTATTAATAAGCTACAAACCATAGTGGACAATGATACTTTACTTTCTCAAGCACTGAGTGCAGACCCATTCTTGAGTACAGCCAGCCATGCAATCTAAAACAGATTCTCATAAGCAACAAGAAACAACAGTACAATGCTGCTAACATAGGAATCTGAGCTTGCAAGAAATCCAGCCGTATACTTTTCACCCACATGTATACCAACAGCATCAACATAGGCCCTTAAAATTTCATACACAAATTAGAGAGACCTTCAGATTTTCTTCCTCTAATGTAATATATCTGCCAAGTGTCCCTTTGGATTCTACATTAGACATACAGGCCAGACTTCAAAATAATACAAAATACAAAAACTACAAAATAATTGCTGGACAAAAGTTTAACCTTAGACCCCAAAACAAAGACAAAATGAACATTTGAACATCCCAGTTTATTTGATTGTAGATCTCAAGCTAACTTTTTTGGAACAATGAAATCTCACCAGTATTATTAGAGCAAAAGACTGTGAAACTCATATCAAAAAGGTTCATGCAATCTCAGAAGGTCTTAATAAATTCAATAAGCTTTTAACACATTACAACTGTTAATTGATGAGGTACTTCTAATCTGTTATACATGTAACCTACATCTGCATAACTATCCTGTCTTCCACTGTCCCTTCCCCTGCCTCATCCCAGTTATATCAGTTTTAACTATTTTTTGGAACTTATGAAATGAGATACAATTCACAGAAGCTTATACTTTTTAATAAAGTGTGTTAGCCTTAAAAGATACTATAAATCTTCACCTGATTTTGGCTCCCATTGACTAACATGGCTTTTCTGCTGCAGTAGGTATAATAGTGGTAAGTGAAAAACAGTGGGTGGGTGGGGGGAGGTCTGTTCTTCCAACCCTGCAATTAGAACAGAAGATTTTCCTAGCTATAATTTACTAAACTTTATTATGTAAGCTTATCAGGAAACTTAATCATTCATTAACCTTGCGGGAGGGGGGGGGTGTGTGTTTCCTGAAACTTCACAGTAGGATCTGGCCTTTAGTCTCCACTAGTCTTAACAAAGACTAGTGGAGGTTTTGTTCAGCTTCATTCACTCAGATTACTAGCTTGGTGGGCATCATGACAGAAAATATTCTCTTCCTGGGTCCCACCAGATGACACTCCTTAGTAGATTGAGCACTGATGGCATTAGTGTTCTAGCATGGTTTCTCAACATTAATGTGATGTTTTCTAGATTTAAGTATGACTTCTACCATCACTCATATTTCCACTTTTATTCTCATGCAGTATTAGTATGTATAACAAAGCATTAGAAGTTAGGTGCATGCCCTGGGGAGATTACAATCTAAATATCAAGTGATATATATCTTAAAGATATTTTGGATGACAGTTTTCACATTCAACCTGGCCTGCTCATAGCCCTAAACAAGCGCGGGGGAATGATTGAAGGAATGATTAGAGCCTCTTTGGTGATCTGTCCTTCAATTTAATCCATTAATCCAAAACTTCCTTTGGCCATTGCAATGAATAACAGCTAGTTATCAGTCCATCTCCCTGAGGCCATGCCCACCAGGGAGTTGGAGAGGAAGGATATGCCCAGGGTGAGCAGAATGGCAAGGGAAATTCTACCCAAACATAAGAGCTCTGGATCCTAATGGAGTACTTAGTGCTAATTTATTACTATATCAGTAGCATTGACTGGAAATTGTGTTTATTTTTTTGCAGTAGAAAGCAACTCTTAGAGCTGTCTCCTATTTATTTTCATTGCTAATCATAAATGCTATTTTTTTCTTTTGAACATGATGGTAAAATCTTATCCCTTTTCTTTAAAAAAATCAGGAAATGCCCCTTTTCCAACTTGCATACATTAGTCAAAATGGCTTCCTTGTGTCTCTTATCACAGTGCAAGCTATGTATTTTGTAGATCAAGGAGAACAAAAGTGATTCTTCTCTTAGTCTTGTTGGAAGAAATATCCATCTGATTCAGTTCCAAGTGGGAAGAAAGACACTGGAAACATGGAGGCTGATTGGAAAAATGGTTTAATAGTGAAGCAGAACCACCAAGCACATATGATTCTGGGTAGCTGACCACATGGTGTGAAGAGTGAGGGTTATTTATACCCTCTCCTGGGCCTTGCCTTTGAGCTTCCTGTTCCTGTGGCAAGAGCGTGTATTCTATTGGCTGTAGTCAGACTGTCATGGGGCCATGTGGAGTCATGTTTGTCTGAATCAAATTTGGTTGAACCTTGGGCTGATGCAATATCCCTGAAATGATTTTGTAATGCAGTAAGCCCTGCTGCTAGATAATCCTACTATGTCCTGGAGGGTCATGTCTTAATCCCATCACCCTAGAGCAGAAGGTCCTTTGTTTTGTAGATAGGCTGGTCCAGTCCTTCTCAATGGGCACCAAATATCTGCTGGGGACAGAGAGCTGAGGCTCTGAGTTTCTCTTTTAGGGGAAATATAATAGTCTGCCTTTCCAACACTTCCCAAAACATTTCATTCTTCTAGGAGAGGGGTGGGTGCTAACTATCTACAGTCTCATCAGATTGTAAGCAGGATAATTGAGTGTTTTCTCCAGATCATGTCTCAAGAGATACCAATAATTAGAGTTCTCTGAAATTGTTCATGGGACTATCTGGTGCTCCTCCACTTTTTCTCCTTTGGCAGGGTGTCTCCATCCCATTAAGGAGAAGGATCAACCCTTTAAAAAAATACATGTAATAATATTAAGGTCTTTCTTGAAATGAGATAATGGACATTATTAAGAACAAGGGTTTTTAAAAAACTGTTTGATTTTGTGGTGCTGAGATAGCATTTCAGGGTATTGTGGATACCATGTTATTGACTCTGGTATTACTACACATAACTTTTTATTTATTTATTCAGTTTATAGATTATGGGCAGCTCACAGGTTACAATAACAAAAAATAAAACTCATATAAATAAAATGATTTAAAAACAAGTGAAAACAATTTACCAAAACAGGAGAGTGCTAATGCAGGAGAGTGCTAACTAACAACTTAGAAACAATAAACATATTGTAGTCTTCATACCTCCATAGGATTCCCAGGCCTGAATGGCAAAAATATGTTTACAGGGACTTCCAAATCTAGCCATAGGAGGGATGATGTTCCAAAGGCAGATGCCATGGCAAAAAAGGCCCTCCTGAATCCCATCAGATGAAACTTCTGCTGCAACTGATGGAATAGGTAGATATAACACGGGAAAGGTGAGCCCTCAAATAACCCAAACCTTGTGTCACATAGAGCTTTATAGGTCATAACCAGCATCTCAAATTGAATTCAGAAGAAAACTGGCAAGCAGCGCTGCTTGCAGAGCAGAGGTGTAATGTGCTCTGATCTTGGAGTTCACATAACTGCACACACTGCTGCTTTTTGTACCAGCTGTAGCTGGTGCAGGAATTATGAGTCCAAAAGCGCCTCCAGATTGCTTCACCCCAATGGTAAATTCCTGGATCTTGAAGGCCCCCAAACTCAAAGCCACTCAGTCTTGCCAGGATTGAGTAAAACGCCTGTGGTGGTCCATTCAAATGCCCACAGCCTCCAATCACTGAGACAGATAGGACATCAACAGCATTGTGTAATTTGCCAGGGGCAGAGATATGCAGCTGGGTATCATCAACATACTGATGGTACCTCACCACATAACGACAGATGACTTCACCCAATGGCTTGCATAGTTGAGAAAAATTACACAACATGATTTAAATGCATGGAAAAACAGATTGCTGCATTTTCAGACAGGCATCAGAGCTGGATATTTTTACCTCCTCTCCCCTCATTAGTTCTTAAGGTATTCCTTTTGAATACTCATATTAATATATTAGTTGCTTACATAATTTGCATTTCCTTGTTAGAATGCATGTTAGTCCTACTTCTTTTAATTGAGAAATGACTCATGTGGAATAGGTAAATATTGGGTCTCTCCAAAATACTGCCAGTGCCTTTGTCTTTTCAGTTTGAATACATTCCCATTGGAATAATGGGAAAAAAATGTCTTTTTCCAAAGCATATCAGCAATAATGTTGATTACTTGTTAAGAATACATAGAATTTTTATGGAAAATAGATTTTACTAAATTGCTTGTAGTAAACTAGTTGACAAACAATTCCTTTTTTCCTCCTCACAATCCTTTTAATTATAAATTTACTCCTTACTGCAGAACTAAACCTACAAAATGATGCAGGTAGGCAGATAAATTTAATATGCATTTAATCATCTTCAAAGTTTTATTTTAATATAGCTCACAAATTTCAATAAATAAAACTATTTTAATATTCCCTAGCTAAGTATGTAAATAGCTTTCTATTCACAGTCATTTCTCAAAAGATCCATCAAATTCTTCAGAGGAGTAAAGTTGTTGCTAATTACTTCTGATCAAGGGCACAGCAATATTAATATATCAATCTGTTGAAAGTCATCTGGGTAACATTAATTACTTTCTCTCTCTCTCAGCTCAACTCACCCCACAGGGTTGTTGTTGTTGTGGGGAAAATAGAAGGAGCAAGGAGGTTTAGATGTGTTCACTGCCTTGAATTATTTGTAAAAATAATAAAGGTGGAATGTAAATAAATAATAAGAGCTGTGGAGGCGCAGTGCTTAGAATGCAGTGTTACAGGCTAATTCTGCTGGCTGCCAACTGCCGGCAGTTCAGCAGTTTGAGTCTCACCAGCTCAAGGTTGAATCAGCCTTCCATCCTTCCAAGGTGAGTAATATGCTGATTCTGTAAACCACTTAGAGAGGGCTGTAACACAATGTGAAGCAGTATATAAGTCTAAATGCTGTTGCTAATACTTCTATTTTTTTATGGCATTGCCACAATTGTAGGCAAAGGGCCTATTCCCATGCAAACATTTGCTGCTTCTGTTATGGATAAGTTTTTAAGGCATTCTGATTAGGTATTTAGGTGTTAAACTATGTCTGTATTGTAGCTGTGTACACATTTATTCAAATATATTCAACAATATGCAGTGGAGCTAACTTGTTATGAATTTTTTTTCTCAGATCTCAGTTGAACAAATTGGTAGACCAGGAGGAAGCACTGATGTTGTTACCTATTTTGGTAAACAGCCAAGTTCAGAGAGAGCCAAGGAGCCCACAGATTTGTGAGGATAATAAATGTGAGGATTGGTCACAAAGTTTTATTTAGTTTAATTTATGACACTGGATGGCTTACATATATTAAAAACCAGCAAACATTAAAAGAAAAATAATAATAAGTTACTGTCATCAGCGTCATACCTGCCAAATGGTCAATGTACAAGCACTCATTAAACGAGGACTGCCTGTAGCTCCTATCATTTTTGCCTTTCACACTCAGGTAGGCCAATTATTTTAGATGTTACATCTCTTTCTGAGTAAATATCTGCCTTCTGTGTGTAGTCTTTTTTATTCTTTCCCATTTCCCATTTATTTTTTTCTTACAGCGAAGCAAGAAGACAAACTGTGTCTATCATGGGGAAGGTTAATGAAAAAAGCCAACTAAAATTAAAAGTTAGCAGCCTTTAAAATTAACGTGAGCTAAATTGAATATTAAATATTACCTCTTGCAACTAGTGAAAAAAAGAAGACAATCATCTTAACTTTATGCTTTGAAGCAATGCATGAAACACAGTGAAGAAATTATCTAATAATCCTTTTTCCATATTCTTCAAACTCCCTATTCCTCAAATGGCAACAAAGAGGCACGATATATGCATATACATATACATATACATATATGTATGTATATGTTTTCTTAAGTTTTTGCGGGTACTTACATGTATGGTATTCAGCTTTGTTCAGGTTTTTTCCCACGTCATTATAGTTGTGCTTTTAAAGTTGTAGCAATGTTTCGGCACAATCTCATCTGCCATCATCAGGCTTCTGTATTGTTTGTGAGTCAGACTTTCACACCCATTTCAGTTTTAAATTTGGGGCTAGCCTACTGCTGTGCCAGAATGGTTTTTTCTTCATCCTGATTGGTTGGGAGTCTTGGTTTGCTGTGTTCTGCTTGATTGGCGTTTCTAATATCTTCTGTCTGTTTTGTGGCTTTTTTTGTCTTGATTGGCTGGCAACATTGTGTTCCTGTATTGGAGGCTTTTAGTGCGGCTTGGCTCCAAGTAAATGGACGGCTATCATTTATTAGGAAGCTAGGTTTCATCTGGGTGCCTGGTTGGGGTGTGTTTGAGCTGGAGGTATCAGGGGGGATCTGTTTGTGCCCAGGTGTTTGGCTGGCTTGTGGTGTGGAGATTTTTTTTGTTTGTGAGTGCAGGCTTCCAAATAATTGACAGTCTGGTAGAATCATCTCTTCTATTCATGCTTTCAGGTCTTTTTTCAATCTCTATGGCTTCTCTGATAATTCTGTGGCTGTGGTTTTCTATAGTGGCTAGGGTTTTGGTGCCATTGAAGTCGATGCTATGACCTGTTGCTTTCATGTGTTGGACTAGTGAGGAAGTGTGTTCCAGCTTTTTTACTGCATTTTGTGTTCACGGAGAAGCACAAAGCCGAAGACACAAGCCAGAAGATGATGAATGAGACTTCAACGAAACGTCGCCTAGATACTTCCAATTTTACGCAGGAGAAAACCCGAATAACCAAAGATCCACATACAAATACCCGCAAAAACCTCAGAAAACATCTATCTATCTATCTATCTATCTATCTATCTATCTATCTATCTATCTATCTATCTATCTATCTATCTATCTATCTACACATATACACATACATACATACATACATACATACATACATACATACATACGAATTTAGAATAATTAAAGTGCTTTGAAAATCAGTGAATTGCAGGGCTTTGCAGGATGGCAGTGAGCTATATGGCAGTTTGGAGTGGGATCTTTGTTGATTGGACTGCATAGAGAAGATGCATGATATTTGTAAAAAATGTACATATATTTGTGTCTAGGAGGACAGGAAGATTAACTCAGCTATGCACTTTTATCATAGGCAAAGAAAATGATTTTTAAGATACATTTCTTCAAACTGCATTTGTTTCAACAAAATGGCGTGACATGTGTGATGTAATGTGAAATGATTATTGTTATTTCAGGAGACTTAGTGCTGCTTTCAACAAGTCCAGAATTTTGAAGTTATTTTTAGCACAAATTCCTACTAGCATAAATTTATGGTAGGCTTATTAACATGCAAATTAAGAATAGCTCATTTACTGCTACATCTTTGGGGGCCTATACATTTAGCAACAGAAATGGCTTCTGTTTGTCCTGGGATTAGTCTTTTCTCTTACTTGCTGGCTTTTTCTCCTGTACCAATGGGATGCCTTGTTGATTCCTGCAAGTGCACAAAAGAGGCTGACATGAACTAAAAATACCCTTTTTAAATGGAAATGTAATATACTAAAACATGCATCGCAAAACAGTCTGCTTGATACCAATGTGAAGAAAACAAACAATGTAGAAAAGTTGTTATATCATTTTGTAATTCAATATACTATATCTTTAATGCACGATATATTAGAAATATTAGGTATGTTTGCCACCTTGAGTTATTTATAAAAGTAATAACAAAGATGGAATATGACTAAATTAATAAAATAGTCTAATTACATTATTTAAAGTAAAGAACTTTTTAAATAACCTTATTTCACATGAAGGCAAACTACTGATAGTCCTCGACTTACAACAGTTCATTTAGTAATTGTTCAAAGTTCAACGGCACTGAAAAAAATGACTCAGGACTGTTTTTCACAGTTACAACTTTTCCAGCATCCCCATGGTCATGCGATCAAAATTCAGATGCTTGGCAACTAATTCATACTTATGACCATTGCTGTGTCCCAAGGTCATGTGATCCCCATTTGTGACCTTCTGGCAACAAAGTCAATGGAGAAGCCAGATTCACTTAACAACCGGGTTACTAACATATCAACTGCGGTGGTTCCCTTAACAACTGAGGCAGGAAAGGTTGTAAAAGAGGACAAAACTCACTTAACAACATAAATTTGGGGCTCAATTGTGGTCATGAGTCAAAGACTACCTGTACAAGTTCGTTTTGATAAAAAACATGTTACCCTCTGTAGAATTCTAAAGTGGCTTTGTAAAAAAAAAAAAATGCTCTTGAGAAAGCTTTCCAGTTTGCTAATCTGGTTATACTGTAAAGAGTTTTAAAATACTGATTTTTAAGGTGAAAGTTAGCTATTTCATTAACTAGTTAACTATTTTCCAAGATTGAACTCTAGTGATCTTCTCTGAATGTACTTTTCACCGCTTGTTTTAAAATGCTTTACCATGTTTATGCTTTGATTCGCTCATGAGAATGGATGTCAACTTTTATTGTGTGGAAGATATATCTTTTCCTTCTGCAGTCACCTCTACTGGCACTTGGCAAAACCTCTGTTTGCTAGGCCCAAGTGTATGCATTCAATAACAATGTTCATACTACCCCTATTAGCATTGATTTTTCTAATCTTGTATCTGCTTAGTGTATTGGATTTCAGGTCTCATAATCCATTATGGACATGTTCTTTGAAGTTAACATCTGGAGGGCTTCTGGTAGTGAAGACTGTCCATATGGAAGTCCATCTCCACTAATATTTTAGAAAGGGGCAAAGGATATAAAGCATATATTTTTGAGTATGTTCTACATACAAATATTTGAAACCGATCCAAGGAAGTGTTTTAAAACGAAAAGCTACTGTAGACATTTTTCCAAAGTTTTCCCCACTTTTTATATTATGACCACCTATTTTGAAAAGGACTTGGACAAACTGGGACAAGCCCAAAGAGTATCAGTGAAATGTTGTAAGAAAAAATGAATATAGTAAAACATTTCAACAGTGGAATCAATTATTAAGAGAGGTTCCATGTCTTAGTGTATTGCCAGTTTATAAGGAACTCCATCCCACTGATTCATATAAAATTGTTTATAGGGCAGTAAAATTTGTCCGCTGTTGGTTCACAAGTTGTACCCACTGACTTTGTTGCCACCATCTATAAAATTGCCATGTCAGAGGTTGCTTAAAGAAAGGTAGCTGCATTATTTTATTCTTTAAATAGGACTGTGACTTTTTATTCTGGCTAGTAGCAATTAAGCTATTAATATTAACCAGGCAGTTAAGAGCATATGCATTTAGTACAATTGATTATTCTTGATCCTTTTATGCTGAATACAGTGGTGAAGATTACTTGATACGAACATTCTAATTATAATGACCCTGTTTTTTGTCCTCTCAACAATTCTGTAAATCTGTAAATATTTCCTGACCTATGAAAAAGGAAGTGATGAAGACAGACTTTTTCACATTTTTTTTCATTGACTTTATTGGCTGTATTGGCATTTAACAATAAGCCAGAGTTTTGGCACCGTCTGAGTTACTGTGAAAAAGTGCTGTCTGCAAGCAGTCTTTTAATACCATATATTATTATATATATTAATAGAGATTACTGCAAGAGTTTGGCCTGCTGCTCTGAAATAAAACTAAATAAAATATAGGTATTGGCAACCCAAAGTAATTATCAGAAAACCATAACCTGTTTTAGTATACCAAGGCTGCACGTGCAATATTCATAATTTGAAAAGAGTCATTCAAGAGTGATTCAGCTGTTTGTTATTTAATCTGAAAAAAATGAAGCTTAGCTTTGAGAATAAAATTTGTGAACGTTACTGGATGGGAAATAATGTAGTGTTCTTACGTCAGGCTACATTTATCGTGTGTGCGTGCGTGTGTGTGTGTGTGTGTGTGTGTGTGTGTGTGTAGAGTGCGTTAAGGTTCATGTCGGAGGATTTCAACCAGTGTCTTCAAAATCGTTGGCTTCACCATTGAGCATCTTCTTGATCAGGCACTGAGAACCATCAACCTGTGGACATTTTGTGGTTCTCAGGTCCTCAGGCTTTTCTAGGTCCCATTCCTTCTTTTTAGGCCAGGCATGGAGGCAACTCTTTTTTTCCCTCTCCAGTCAGCAACTGATCAGTAATAAGCTCTGCCGCTCTTTGCTTTAAAAGATAAATGGGACTCACTTTAAAGCCTAATCGTAAATTTTCTGGGTGGGTGGGTGGGTGGAGGAAACTTCTAGGAAGAGAAGGAACCAACTGGTCCTTGAAGAAGCATTGCTATGTCTTCAGCCACAAAGCCAGCTTTCCAGTCTGTCTCTTCCAGTCAAGTCACCTGCTGTTGATGCGTAACTTTCCAGCCGGTTGTGGACATGGTAGTTAACCCATCTAGGTTTATCCAATTATATTCACTACACAGAGTATTTTTTAATTCTACATTTAGGCCCTTCCTGGTTTACAGGAAACCAACATTGTTTCTAAGTTTACAACCGTCTTTCCTTTACAGTTTCCTTCCTGTACCTGATATGAAGTCCCAAGCCCTTGCTGCCTTTGTACAGCCAACAGCCAATAGATATTTTTATTCTCTTTGGAGTCCTTTATAATGTAACAAGGTAAACAAAATGGCAAGCTGACCTTTTTCCTCCTCCCTTCACATTCCAAACTGTTTCCGCTCCCTGACGTCACCTCCTTCCCCCTTGGCTAGTGTCATTTAATCCATTTATTCCTACCCACCCCCCCAACTCCATGATGGTTTTTTTATGACTTTGTAAATCAACCTAAGGTTCCAAAACAAATGCTTTCTTTCCAACGACCCCAATAATGTATGTCTGCCATTTCATTCTCATCTAATCTAACTACTTGATCATATAATAAAACCAGATTTCAAGCAGATTTGTCAGCCATGACCTTCACTTTTTATGAATCCAGGCAGGCTGTCCTCTTGTTAAATTATGCATTTCGAAGTACTGCCATATTTGTGCTTTTATTAGCCTGCCCCTGTTGAAATGCATTCTGCAGCTCCCTTCCAAAATAATCCAGTGTTAAATTTTAGTTAGGATAAAGGACCAAGTTATGTAAGGTTAGGGAGGAATTGTCTGTACTTTAACTGTTTTTTTTTTTTTTTTGCATCAGTTCTTTTCAAAAAAGGTCTGTGTGCTGTTTTTAGGAGACAGAGATATATGTTGGGTGACCCTTACATAGCCTGCATTAGGAGTTGTTAAATGATAGCTCATAGACCAGAGCTGATTCCCAAAGCAATTTTCTATTTCTGCTGCTGGACTTGCCACATTTTAATTAAATTGCAACTAAAAGATTTGCTTGTAAACACATAAGATGGGTTAACCTTTGTACTGTACTTTGCCTGTTTGTAAATATGAGTACAGATAGTCTTCGTTTAGGAATCAGCAACTCAGTTGTTAAGCTAAGATAAAATTATATGGCTGTGACTATGCTTACATTTTTCCTTTGCTTCTTGGCTTTGGTTCTTTCTCTTTGAGGACATCTTGATGTAGGCTAAATAAACAAAGAAAATAAGAAGGAGATGCTGCAAAGGTAATAAATTCAATTACTGGTCCGCTGTTAGTTTTTTTTTTTTTTTTTTAAATGCTGTTACTTCAAACAGTTATCTTTAAGCAATTGCTCAGTGAGGATTACCTGTACACTTATTTTCTTCCCTGGTCTCAGCAACTAAGAGCTTGCTACTTTACAAACAGTGCAACATCTAGTATCTTATGCAGCTGTCAGGCATCCCAGCAAAACCCACAATTTCTGCTGTTCCTCCTTTTTGGTCTGCCCACTTGATTTGGATTTATGGTGCCTGCCCTATTGATTTTCCCACCAAGCTCCAAAGGACTTGATTTAATATGGCTATGAAGCACTGCAGGAGAATTAAAGTGGTAGGTGATTTTCAAGAATCAGCTCTGGTAAGCCCTGCGTTGGACAGCAAATGGGTAACAATAACAGTATTGTTATTCGAAGGCCCCATTGAAAATGCTTTCTAAGCTGGATCATGATTAACTTGCTCTGCCTAAAAGTGAACCAGGGTTGAAGCCTGGGCTCTAAGTTATTAGATCTTGCTACCTTCAACCATAATCTCTGTCCTGATTGTGTTAATCAAGTATTTAAAAACAAAAGAAAGAATTCCATTTGAGTTTGGTAATAATTGCCTTAATTCTTGTTGTAATGACGAGGCAGTCGAGTTGTTTGATCATGAACAACTGAATCATGATGATCTTTATTGGAGTCTAGTCTTGCATTTATACACATTTTTAGTTATCCTCCATCACTGGTTAACTTTGGTTACTGCTTAACTTTCGTTACTGTTTAGCACAGTAATCCATACAATTAATTATCTCTAGTTAAAGTCTAACATATGTTTACTTCCTCTCTCTAATCCTCCTTTAGATTAGTGACTTTGTTTACCTGAGTTGTATTTGCTTGGAAACATTCTTTATCTGAGGTTTGCCATCCGAGATTGGAACATTCCTGCAATTACAACTCTACAAATTCTCAGCTGGCTTTGCCCATATCCATTTTATCTAGGAACTGTGATCAATATATCTGGAATATACCTGATTGGAAAAATAAGAATGGCTGTAGGCATTTTAATTTTAATTTTTTGGTCTACAATACCCATCTTTCCAATAACCTCATATGCCAGGAATTGGCAATATTTCCAGGAGGTAAGCACCCACGATATATTTTAAAAAAATTAAACATTGTTCAACTCTTGCATGAGTTACATGGGATTCTGTCATGCTTGAAATCTCATGTAATCTTTCATGAAAACACTGAGACCGTACAAAGCTTCAGACATGTTTTTTATATTTTTAAATAATTTTATTTTTTGACTAACAAACATAGGACATGATCATAGAAGGGAGCTCAGAGGTTTTGTAGTCCAACGCCCTGCTCAAGGCAGGGCACCTTATACCCTTAATGGCAAACCTATGGCACGCGTGCCACAAGTGGCATGCAGAGCCATTTGTGCTGGCACGTGAGCCGCAGGCAAACTTACCTCACTGCGCATGTGCGTGCCTTACAGCTGATTTTTCTGCTGGTTTCAGGCCTTTTTCAGTCTCCCACAGGCTTGGAAAAAGCCTCTGCAGGGCTTTTCAGGATGAATAGGCCCATTTTGTCACTTCCTGTAATATTGGAAGTGATGAAATGGACGTATTATTCATCCTGAAAAACCTTGCAGAGGCTTTTTCCAAGCCTCTGGGAGGCTGAAAAAGGCCTCAAACCAGCTGAAAAATCAGCTGTGAGGCACAGTGCAGGTGAGGGAGTGGTGTGGGGGGATTGCGCATGCATGTGCAGGGGGCATGGGGGGGTGTATTGCATTCTGGGTGCTGGCATGCGAGTGCGTGCGTGGTAACATGCGCGCAATTTTTGGCACAGGAGCACCAAAACATTAGCCATCACTGCCTTATACCATTCTAGACAAATGATTGTCCAATCTATTTTTGAAAACCTTCCAGTAAAGGAACACTCATAACTCGAGGAGGCAAGTTGTTCCATTGATTAATTGTTAATAAATGTTGATTGATGTCATTATAAAGGCAGCTGCCCTAGAAAAGGAGAGAAAGAGAAACTGGCCAATAATTTCTTAAAGAACTCATAACAGAGTCGAGATTTAAACAGTTCATTTCTTTCATTTCAGCATACCACAGAACTTCAGTGATGATTGATGAATGTTAATTGCCTGATGGGCCTTATTCCTTAACAATAATTGGGCTTTGAGGTGATACCAGTAAACATTTGGCTCAAATGGGGGGGGGGGGGGAGAGAAACAGTTTTGAACAGAGTAGTAGTAATCAACAAGTAAAAGAACTGGAAACTCATGCTGCAATGAAGCTTTCAATATTTTGTTACCTCACTTGAAAATGTGCCAGTGCGGTATCTAAATAGAGGAGGGAAAAGTCATGCATATGTCTTCTAAGCCAAAGTCCAAAACTGAGCAGAGAACCTGAAGGAGGAAGCCAACCTTCCAGCACTTAGTATAGCCATTTAGAGGCCTTATTAGTATCTTAGATTTCCTGCTGCCTTGCAGAGCAAGCATCAATAGCCACTTAAGGGATTGTTTTTCCTTGGCTGAGAAGCTTTTGCTCTACTGCTTTGGAAGGTAGTTCTTGCCCTGGGAGGGACCACACTTCAATGCCAGAGCACATGCTTTGTCTGGTGAAGCTCTTAAGTACATTCCCAGCATCTTTAGTTATAAAAGACTATGGGAAGCTAAGTGGAGAAAGTAATGGTACTTCAACTCTATGATCTAGTCAGGGCCATCTTAACAGCATTATGGGCCCCGGGCAAAGCAGTGTACTGTGGTCCCTACGACAACTACTCACAGGAATGAAAATGTAAATGGTCGATAAAATTAAACATATATTTGCATTTTAGTATTAATAATAAAATAAAAATGCAGTAAAATATAATAAATATGTTGCTGTATTTATATGATACAAGGTGCATTGAAGGGTTAACATACACAGATTAATATGGGGCCACTATGCTTGTGGGGCCCACAGGCAAGTCCCCATCAGGCCCATGCGTTAAGACAGCCCTGGATCCAGTAGTCTAAGGTGGCAAAAGGCATCATTTGTCATCCTGTATCTACCAAGGTTGTAGTCTTTTCATGGTGCAACCAGTATTGTCATCTGGATAGAAAAGCTGATGCAGGAAATGTGGGAAATTAAAAGTATAGAATCCCTGAGTGTTTATCTCAGTTGATTAAGTTCTGATTTTGCTAACCACCATTGAGTGGCTGCTGCAGTCACAAAGACAAGCAAGAAAGTAGTAGTTGGAGATGGACTCCTCTGTGTCAAAATATGAATTTGATATATTTCATAGAAGGAAAACAACAGTGTGCAGTTAAATATTCCACTAATTTTTAAAAACCCAAGCCAACATAAACTCAAGAAGCCCACTTAGCTCAGCTCCTAAAACACACACAAACAGCAAAAAGTAACATCTGCCAAGAACCCTGGCAATATTCTCCCCAAATCGTAAAATATCAATTTTGTCTTTTTCCAGCTTCTGTTTTATGTTGTTACTATTATTATAGTAATAACAGTGGCATTCACTGGGTGTGGTCAAAAAGTCAAGTTGGCAACCCAATGGTGCCATTGAAGCTCCACCCATTTTTAATGTGCATATCATGGACAGAACTTTGATCCCTCCGTTCACTCTCTTGACTTTTCAACTGAGCCCCCTGATTAATAAATAATAACAATGTCGTTTCCTGAAGGCAATGGATAGCAGTTCCAACTGCCCTGCCTGCCACTTTGTTTTGCTTTCCTAGGTATATCATTTGGTCCAAAAGCTTTCTAGAAAGAAATGAGGCTGGTAGTTGGAAACTGGAGCTTTCCTTCAAAGTTTTAAAAATTGAAAAGAGAAATCAAAGAAAGGGGTTTGCATGTAGAACTAGCATGCTTATATTTGGATTTCATCTTTGTTTTTAGACTCTTTGGTAGTTATGAGATAAAAGTATATGCCTATAAAGATATACATTTAAAATTATGACTGTTACTGAAACAGTAGATGAAATATAAACAATTTGCTTTTCTTTTTTAAAACATAATTCTGCATCAGGTGCTCTGGATCCTGTTGATTCCTTCCTTCTGCTCTGGAAATGCTGTTTGGTCTCTCTCAGTCATTTCCAACTTCTTCTGTGTATATTAAGGACTAGAAACTTGTATTTTTTTATTTAAAAAAACCCTTCATACTGTGTTCTTAATAAATGTGGGCATTTGTGGTATCTGTCTTTGAACTAATTCACACACTCATGAAAGTGGCACTAAAATATAGCAAAAAAGTAGGATGACTGCTATGTGAAATCTTTGGTGGGAGGATGTTCTGACTATATGTTGTATTGTTACACAATAACAGTTGGAGTACGTAATGCTATTGCAAAATTTTGGAGGACAGATCCCCATTCTCCAAAAGCTCATCATTTGAAATTTGGGATCCTGAGCTGGAGGATATGTATTAATATCTAATAAGTGATTTCAGAGCCACAGTCTTGCTATGACAAAAGATGGGAGTACTGTAACTTCTTTAGAATAAGAAATGCTTTTTAGTGTCTATGTCGTGAAACTGTCTTTTGAATCTTAATGAATATAAGCTGATACTTCCATACGTACTACATTCCTCCATTATAGTTTAAGGTGAATTAATGTTTCTGGCTGGTGAATCTTAGTGGGAAGACTGCATTTGGTTGGTCTTCTAATTGCTCAGAAACTGGTTAAAGCCCCCCCAAAAGAAAAAATAAAGCATTCTGAGAGAAAGTGTAGAAGGTGGAAGCAAAGGTGGAAACACGGTACTCCAATATCTTAATTGCAGTCAAAGAGAAACGAACAAAACTGAAGTGGCTCCCAAGGAGATATTAGAAAATGCAAGTTGAAAATGAGAATGATTTAATGTCAAATGAGACAAATGCCGAGTTGATACTCCAGTGCCTCACGCTTCCACTTGTCCTTGGCATTGAGAAAATGAGATTTTTAATATCGGAAAAACAGATTGCTATGAAGGCTCATCCATTGTAAATTTGAGCTGCCTTTTAGAGCAGCTTTTAAGCTGAGGATTGGATTGTTCATTCCATCCTACAATTGCTGCCACGATTTTCATACTAATACGGAATTCCTCCCTCTTTTCTCCTCCACTCTTTTGCATACTATCTTTGCATCAGAGAGGGAAGGAAGGCTGACTTCCTCTTTCAGTCTCTGCTTCTCCCTTTCTTCCGCAGCCCCCACACTTTAACAAGTTAATTTCATTAATGAATAATGCAGACAGGACAAAGGTTTGTCAGGTTTAACCTCTGCATTAGTCATACAGATTAATGATACTTGCTGTTCTGCCTGGTTAATGCTAGGAAGACAAACTTAGATTCTGTTTGTGAGACTGAAGGGTTGAGGCCTTATGGTTTTGAAATGCCATGATAGGGAGGGATATCCAAAAAACATACTGCCTGTATTCAGCTACTGGATTCTTTTGAAATCAAATAATATAGTGAAAATTGATTCTTCAATTCACCATTAAGTTTGGAAGTCACTACGAATGTTTGGACTCTGTTTTTAGTCTTTGGGCTGCTGGCAGGAAAGAGGACCCTGTCTACATTCTTAGGTCTTATGTTTTCCCCAACTGAGATTTGATTTTCACATTTTAAAGGTGCTGTACTGTTTTTAAACCTGAGTTTGCAACTTCTTCTTCACTTATTAGAATGTTTGCAATCACTGCATGACATGCAGCAAGGCTCAGCTACTGCATAAGGGAATTTACATGGTTAATATGGCAGATAATGTAAGAAACAACCCTTACAAATGTGGCTGTTGAATATAATGGATGCACATCTTCCAGTTTTATAAATGGACAGATTACCAAGAATGTGTGTTATTAGTACCAACAACTTTTCTTTCTATAGAAATGCATGCCCTTCTAATCTGGGTTTTTGAACTTTTCATAAGTATCTCGAGAGCCACTAGTTGGCACAGAATACTGAACTAGATGATCAACAAGCAAGTACTAGGGCGCATAACACCAGACATATCACTGGAAGGCAAAATCACCAAACTGCACCTCAAGTTATTTTGGCCATGTCATGTGGGGGAATTCACTGGAGAAAGCACTTATGTTGGGGAGACTTAGCAGTAACAGGAAACCAGGCAACCAAATAACACAGTGGTATCAAAGGTGATGCCAGCCAGAACATAGAAAAACTCAAAGAAGCAATGCAAGATCGGAACATATGGAAAGACCTGCCCCATAGAATTGCTAAGAGTTGGACACGACTGAATGGATAACAACGTCAACACTGAACTAGATGGCCTTGGCCTAATTTATCAGAGATGTTTGTGAATTCTATGGCTTGATCAAGCTGAGAGACTTTTTCTGATGTTTGTGAATTATTTTTTAAAGCAAAACAAACAATGTGAGATCCATAAAGTTGCTCTAGAAATAAAAAAAAACTCCAGCCATGAGCTACTTCTTGAAAAAAATATTCAAGTCTAGTCAAAGTCAGGGTAGAAAGCTGTTGTGTCTGTTTAATGTCCCTTTAAATTTAGATACCTTTGCAGAATGTTTATTACAAATTTTATTCATGTTTCTTATTAAGTTAAGTGATTTGAAAAAAAGTCTCCCTCTTTTTTGCCATTTTTCTTGCAAATATTGGAGAATATTTTCCCTCTGGATTTGATATGCCCAATATTCCCTTTCTTTGCTTGTGATATGTTATTTCTGCCTTATTTTAATCACTCTTGTAGATTTCTCTGGATTTTTCAGTGATCAGTACCTGTGGGTTCCTAAAATAGCACATAGTCAAATAAAGCATTAACAGTTTTGAAGTGTGATATGTCTGGTTTCTCTAAGTGATGCAAAACAAATTTAAAATGATATAGTTTCATGCACCTCAAGTCATGTTGTCAGCTTATGTTCATTTGTCATTTTAAAGCTATACATCTTTCTGAGAAACTGGTATTTTAGTTCTGTTTTTTATTCAATAATTGTAGCTTTGCAACCCATCAAGTCCAGATGCATTTGCGCTGTGAGACACTAAAATATTTCAAAAAGACCCTCCTACCCATCAGAGTCCTGTCTATTTTAAGACAGATTCTGACTTTATGGGAGTTTGGTAGAAAATGAAATAATCATTGTTTGTTTGTGAGGTGTCTGTTCAGCTGTGTGCAATAATATGAAAAATAACTTCTAAGAAATTATGTAAAAACTAAGTGTCCTTCTTATTTGTTTCAGAATGATAGCAAATACTGAAGACCTCCAAGAGGCTTTCTGACCTTCCTCTCCCCATGTAAATTATGCTGAGAACCTTTCCAGTGGTGTAAGTACAACATCAACTATTTTTTCTTTGTCTGTGGCCAAAAGTTTGAGGGTCAGTAATTCTGTTACGTTTGCAGACTACTGCTGAATTAAGGATTTCCTGTTGGCTGGTGATAATCAAAGTTCTAGTCTAATACATCAAAGGGCATCAGTTAGGGAAGGCTGACCTAGGAAGCCACAAGAGGAATATAGGTTTTATTTTTCATGCTCTTTCATGCTGATGGTGTGGTTTGTATTTTGCTTCATGAAAGTTCCTCCCAAGCTTACAGAAATGTGGTCGTATGACAGTGATTTTTTGTTAGCTTTATAAAGAGTATTCCAACAGCATGGATGTATCCCAGCCACTGGGCCAGTAATTAAAGGTTATAGGAAGTGTTTTCCAGACAGCCTAGAGCAGGGGTGTCAAACTCACACCATCATGGCAGTGTCACATGACGTATCGGGACTTTTTTCTCCTTTGCTAAATTGGGCATGAGCATGGCCAGAACATGATGCAGCTGGCCTGCGGGCCGGGAGTTTGACAGCCCCGGCCTAGAGAGTAGTTGTTCACTCATATTTGTTGTTACATTTATACTATTTTTTCAATATGAAATTTTGGGATAAGCTTGTTTTGTGAATGTCCTATATTTGTTTGTCATAAATATTTCCATTTTACAGATGGCTTAAAATGGTTCAGAAAGGATTTGAACTTCAACTTGAGCATTTCTACACATGCAGCATGCAATATTTATATTTGTGATTGGCAGACATACAAACATAAAGTATTTTGATTGGATGGCTCTAAGTAATAAACATTTCATTTGTTTACTGTGCAAGGAAATTAAAAAGAAAGGGTTTTAGTTGGATCTACAGTGCTGTATTTTCCAATTTCGGCTAGGGTATAAAAACTGAGATTTTAGCCATTGATCAGTCTCGGCTCTTAAAAGTTCAGTTCTTTCTTAGCCAAACTAAGTTACACATTGAAGCATGCCCTAGAAATATAGTATAGTCTAGAATGTGAATTTGTTAATCATTTTTTCCCTTGCTGTGATCAGGGGAATCTAGGAAGATTTATAATGTTTGTTGCAGAACAAAAGCTGAGGTTACCACTAAATTGAATAGTAAGGATAGAGCATTTTGCTTTAACTGTTCAGACTTTGCCCAAGCTAAAGGTTTCATGGTGCCTGCCAGTTACAAGAAAGAGTGCAACATGCTGCAGGTTTCTTCTATGCTGGAAGGAGGCTCTGACGTTTTCAAATCTAGACGATTAATTCCAGCCGTAGAATTCTAACCTGTTTGCTTGAAAATGCAATACACACCTGTGCAAACAAGAAAAATTGTTTTCTTATGCTGATTATTTCTCCTGGCAGATCATTAAGAAATGAATAAAGCAATCAGAGATGGGAATTATTAACTTTGCCTGATTTTTTTCCTTCCTCTTTATTCTTAGAAAGTTACTCCAGGTCAGATCATTTGTTCAACTTGCCTAAACTGTCTGCCTTCCCCTGCTTATTGCCCTATACTTACTGTATTTGACAATGATTTCCCACATCCCCAGTTATTATTTATGATAGGATATTAGAATGGTAAAGGTAGTATATTTTTGGCAGCAACTATTAGCCAGAGAGTGAGTTTCTCCCCTGATCTACTCTCTGCTCTTTTTAAAAGGAGGTGCCAGAGGTTAAATCCGGCAATTTCATTATGTAACTCTAATTTTATCTGTGGCGATGGTGAAACTTGATTGTTGCTCCATGTGAATCCAGAATACCTTGGGATATATTGAAGATTCTTCTTCAGTGGAGTTTTGTGGCACAGGAGATCCTCATTTAGTCAAACTAAGAAAAAAGGGTTCCTGGGGTATAAAATGTCTGCAAATTGCTATTTATAATCTGTCCCATTTATGCACCATTTACTGCTTTGAAAGGCATTGTGTGTGCTGTTTTAGATTTAAGACAGTTTTATCTTAGGTTTCAATAAGTTCTCATGATTCATGGGAAGAAGAAGGAATGGATAAGAGAACTCTAAAAATATACTCCATGAAACCATTAATAATCTGCTTACCTATATTGATGCACTTTCCCTATGTCTTTCTACTCTTTCATGGATATGCATACCATTCAAATCTGTGAGCATTTCAAGACTCTACTATGAACAACATGAATGCATGAAGTTGAAAACTATGAGCAGGACTTAGTCTTTTGGTTGAAGCATCCCCTTCCTCAATAGATCTAAATTGTTGTGGGATTGACCAAAGAAATGAAGCCCTCATTCATGAGAATTAACTGGCATGTCACAACTTGGCAGAGATTTCAAAGTTCATTTTGTCATGAAATGAGACTTTGGGAGATGGTTCTTGAAAAGCACAGGGAGATGGTTATATATGTATAAAAGCAGTATTTATGAAGCATTGGGGGCAATTTTGTTTATTTTCAGATGATGTAAGCATTTTGTTTTTAAAAACCTCAGCATGAAGATATTTTTTGTATGTTAAGGGGAAAAATCCTATTTTGCCATTGTCAGCTTTTATAGATATTTATGATCAATGAGTGGAGGAAATACATTTTAACCAGAGGTTTGATTTTATTTAAACAGTTAAGTATTGATGTATTTTAAAAAAAATAACGCAGCAGTGTCCTTCCCTGAGATGTTTTGCTCAGTTCCACTCTTTTCCTGTAGCAACTCTAAGCATCTTATACTCATGTCATACTTGATGTGGATTTACATAATTGAAGAATGTCTGCACTGGATACATTCAGTGCCTGTGCATTGCTTAAATTGAGGTATCCCATTGCATTGTAGTTAAGGCCATGATTTAGCATGATGTCTGAAGGGATGATCAAGACCCAAGACCCAAGACTATGAAGTTGCTTCCTGCAGCTTTGTGACTTAATCAACTATAGTTATAGTCAGAGTTTCACTTCCAGAGGAGACATGCCATATTATAACATCGCAAGTATTTCACAAAAGTGCTTTTCAAACGGAACTAGATTTTCTTGGGGATTTTTCCTTCAAAACATTTCACCTCTGATCCAAGAAGCTTCTTCAGTTCATTGACGAACTGAAGAAGTTTCTTGGATGAAAAGTGAAACATTTTCAAGGAAAAAAAACCAAGAAAGTCCAATTGCCTTTTGAAAAAAGCACCTTTGAGACAACTGTGACCTCGATGATTGACTATCTCCGTAGATATTGCTAGTATGGAAAACCAATGTAGACAAACATACTAAATCAAAATTTGTTTATTGAGTTAAGAATAAAAGCCTCTTCCACATACTGGCACAATCTAAACTCAGTGCTAATACCCCAATTCTCCATTATTTCTTGGATCTTAACTAGCTATTCAGCTCCTGCTCTAAAAACAAAACTATGAAGGCAATGAGAGAGATAATTTTTATTACAGTCAAAGATTAGAATTATAGATAAAAGCACATTAAAATAAAATTAAGTAAACAAAACAGGATAAAAGTGGTGGTTTCATCAATGAGCAATCAAAATCTGAATATATAAAATTTGGCTATGTTCAAGGAGACTGAATTATATTGATCTGACAATATCTATACATACGAAGGATCAGAATGTCCTGGATATTTTATCAGGTAAGGAGTTATTAGGTTCCTAGGTTCCTTATAGCATGTACAATATAACAGGACAGGAGCGATAGTTTCAATGGTCCTTTGAACACAGCATATATAAGGGACATTTTTGCATCTGCCTTCCAAAATTGCTGACTATGAAGTCAGTTTTGCAACATTTCCTTGAACTGCAAGTCTTCTGAGATTTCTCTCCCCCTTCTATAGGCAACCTTTACAACACCTTCCCCTCCCCAATAACATATTTTCTCTGAGGAGTGGATTTTCCCACTCCCACCCTGCACAATCTCTGACTGGGTTCTTTTTATTACCTCCCCCCCCCCCAAAAAAAAAGCAAATGTGTCAAAATTTCTGACTTTTTTTTGTGCCCTCCCATTGGCAAGCTTGGGTAGGTGCTGGTCAGCTCAGTGAGAAAGATGGAGATGAGCAGTAAGAAAAGTAGTGGCAATTCAACCTATTGCAGAAGATGTAAGAGGGTAGAAGTGCCATGAAGGATACAAACAACTCTTAAGTAATGTGTGCCAATGATAAATTTTGAAAAAACCCCAAAAGTGAATTTTAAATCGTTATTAGTGCAGGACAGAGTTTGATGTGAAATCTGAAATCAACTTCTGCCTGGCAAAATAGTATTATGCAATAAAAGCCCCAATTCTGCTCATAGCTGAAGGACTTCAAGACAAAAGAATGCCTCTTCCATTCTGTTGTTCTATTGCTATTTAATTTTTGCCTTGAGTTGTACAAGTCGTGTTGGCGAGCATTTGATTACACTGGATTTATTTTCACATGTCTCAGGCTGTTCTTATTAACAGCTTTGATCGAAAGTGCACAACAGATTTCTGCATTTGTAGCATCCTGCTTTGCATGCCTAAACAGCACACTTTGGAGAGGCAGCTGGGCAGGGCCAGTCTGCTTTACACTTTTAGCTTGAATGTCACTAGGTCTCAGCAGTTGCGAGAAAAGATTGATGTCTAAACAGCTGAAGAGAGAAAAGTTAACAGGAGAGGATGTAAATATTTCCTTTTAAAAAAAACCTCTCCCATGGCTATTTGACGTTTACCTATTCTCTGGATTTCTCTGATAGAAGCTGTTGCAATGAGCCTCTGACATATGAATCTTCTTGGAAGGGTTAATCATCTTTGAATGAATCAAGATTAAGAATAAACTCAACCACTTTGTTGAATGTAAAACAGCTTCTCATAGTGGCTAAGCTGACGTCTCCAGGAAGCCAACACACAGGACAAACGAGCAATGGCAGCCTCTGGCTATGGTTCTGCTATTCTTTGTCTACAACAACATATACTATACTGACTCAAATTGGTATTGAATCTTAGTGACCACATAGATAGATTTTCTCCATGACAATTTGTCCCTAATCTCACCCTTCATGTCTTCCAAAGTTGCATCAGTCACCTCTGTAACTGAGTCTGTCTACCCTTTTCTTCCTTTCTTTCCATTTTTTCCAACATTAGAGTCTTTTCCTGAGAGTGAGATCTTGTGTCCAAAATGGGATAATTTGAGCCTGGGTGAGGATTATGCCTTGAGTGAGGATTCCGAACTGATTTGTTCGATGACCTATTTGTTTGTTTTCTTGGCTGTCGATGCTATTCTTAAGGAGTCTTCTCCAACACCAAAGTTTAAAAAGTGTTAATACTCTTCCTATCATGCTTACATAGACTGGGTTACTTGAAATTGTCTTGGGATTTCTTTTTAACAATGAAGAGTAGGCTAGATGCTTCCACCACCACCACCACCATCATCAAAGATCAGTAAACATCATTAAATCAGTGAGATTTAATACAGTAATCCTTGAGTCTAAGATCATGTTACCACAATACAGTAAAAAACATCCAATGCAGCAAAAGCAAAAAAAAAAAAAAAAAAAATCAGAGAAGAGGAAAACATCTCGATATATTATTCTCATAATATTCCTTTGCCACTGTTTATTTTATTCTATTATTTTACTTCTGTTCTGTTTGTACTCCTTTCTGTTTGTTCATTTTTATTATTGTAAGCTGCCGAGAATAGCCCCACAGTGAAGGTGAGATAAGTAGCAAACAAATTTAACAAATAAATAAATAATGTAGCCAGATATGGAACATCGTAAAAGTTTTAGTACTTTTAATGATAAGTCACTGACCTGAACGAGAACTAGCTCAGCTAGAGGGGGAACCAGTTAGAGATACATTTTCAGCACATTTAATGGGTGGTTCCCACTTCTTCTGCAGCAAGTAGATAGAGCAGAACTATAATAATTGCAATTTAAGAAACAAGTCCACAAAAATTTCTTGATAGATGAATTTTTGAAAATGTCCAATCTCCGTCACTCCTTTTAAAAATACATATTTGCTCTGATTTAAGACAGACAAAAAACTTTAATGTAGAAAAATGAGAAGAAATTAAGAATCCTGGTTGATTTCTATTGTGAGAAGAAAAATTCAGAAATGGTTATATTTGACATGTTCCTGCTCTTGTAGTTTCATAAGCAGAATGACATTTTGCAGATTTGAACTGTTCTGCTTTTCATTTATTAAATCAAAAAACAAAGCACCAGATCCTGCTTTTTCTTTTTTTAATGGGCTAATTCCTGCAAAGAAAAAAACAGTTCACCCTTCTCCCATAAGAAACAAATTAAAGTAATACAATTAAAGTAGTTGTTGCGAATTAGAAGGGCTTCAAACATTATGTAGTGATAAACTGCTAATGGGGATGCATGTCCCTTAATTAACAAGGAGCATCACATTATTCTTAAATGTCTGGTTGCAGAATTGCCTCGTAAATTGGCTTGTTAAACACAGGACACCTTTACATTAGGGATTTGCATACAGTTCACAAGTAGAATTGTTGTAATGATGAGGCAGTCGAGTTGTTTGATCATGAACAACTGAATTATGATGATGATCTTTATTGGAGTATAGTCTTGCATTTATATACATTTTTAGTTATCCTCCATCATTGGTTAACTTTGGTTACTGCTTAACTTTCATTACTGTTTAGTACAGTAATCCATACAATTAATTATCTCTAGTTAAAGTCTAACATATGTCTACTTCCCCTCTCTAATCCTCCTTTATCCATAGATTAGTGACTTTGTTTGCCTGAGTTGTATTTGCTTGGAAACATTCTTTATCTGAGGTTTGCCATCCGAGATTGGAACATTCCTGCAATTACAACTCTACATATCTTCGTTTTTTATTTTAAATGGAGAATTCAAAGATTTATAAATGTATCGCAATTGAAGAGGGTTAAGAGAGGGGGAAGCGGGACGAAACAATGTGAATAAATTTGCAATACATTGAATAAAACAACAGGTTGCAATTAGTACAATAATAATAATTATAGCATAAAAGAAAAACTGTCTGAGCCAAGACCAATCAGGGAGCCAATTGGTTAGCCACTCAAAAGGTGAGTAATGAGCAAGGATATTATTTTGAATGTATGATTGTAAATTGGCAAGCTCATCCTCAATAGTTTTATTCAAAGAATGAAAATGCACAGCACATCCACGGAGTCCAACTAACGTACAGAACCCTCCCTGACAGGCTAAAAGCCTAGAGTAAGGACTCCTGTAATGGCCCCTGCCAATGCACAGCCAAATGTAGAACCAGAAGACAATTGTGTGTCAATAATGACTTCATCATTACATGTAGGCCCCAGAGAGGAACGCTGCTGTCTAGTTGATGGGAGCATACCTATTTGAACAGGTAGAGTAAAATAACCTATAGTTGCACATTGATAATTCTGAGGATGAACATTAGTAGCATATTTATCAAAAAAGAACCACATATTAGGAACCTTAAGCTGACAACCAGTGCATATCGATCCTGTATTAGATTGATAAGAGGCATTAAAAATAGGAAAATTGTCAGGATACATATCAGGAGCTATATTAATTCCATGCAAAGAAGAATTAAAGGTACCTGACAACCAATAGTAGTCAGAACAATAACCCTAGCTTTTTTAATATGTGCTGAGCAGCATCATAATCAGACCAATTATGAAGCCAAGTGTGTTTAGCGTGACAACAAAAACACAGACCCCTTGTAAATTGACTAACTTTCAAGTAACGCCAGCGGACAGAATTCAATTGCATAGGGGTTGTAGAAAATAGCCAGGAGTGTGAAATAGATTGTAGTTGTGAGACAATAAATGTAAAAGACATGATCAAGTTAGGGGTAAAAGAAATTTGACCAAATGCCATTGGGGGTTCATAGTATAAAGTAATATTTGTGCCATGGGTCATAAACATGTATTGGGCATGACGAACCCACAAATTAGGGTTAAGACGAACCACAGAAGTGTCATTTTGAGCAGAAACACCATTAACCATAAACAAGAAAATACAAAGTAAAATGGTAACAGAGTTAGCAGTAATAATAGCAAAAACAGCAGCAACAAGATTTTCAGGCGTCTGAGGTAATGAGGCCTGTTGCAGTTGTTGTTGAGCTTGATATGTAGTAGATTTAACCTGGCCCCAAGTGATGGGTTGCGGGCACGTCGACCTTGGAAGACGGACTTCCGTGTTCAGATGAAGATTGAAATCCAGAATCGGGTTGTGAAGGCCCTGATGCCATGCCATGATACGGACGAACACAGTGTGCTGGAACCCACACTGCTTGTCGAGTAGAAGGATCTTCCATGGCGGCGTAATCACGGCCCCAGGTGATCAGCGGTGTAGGGCCTTTCCAGGTTGGATCTGGAGCTTGGCGATACTTTACCAAAGGCCTTGCTAAAGATTCAGTAGTTCGAAAATGCAAATTAACAGGTGAGTCTGCAAGAGAATCTAAAAAGTTTAAATAATTCCAAGTATATAATGCTACAGCAATGAGATTTTGAATCTTTCACAGATGGTAAGGGCCAGACTCAGTTTGTAATTGTTTCTGAAGCAATGCCTTAAAAATATGATGAGCTCGCTCAACTATAGCTTGACCCTGAGAGTTGTAAGGAATTCCATGCACTAAAGTAATATTCCATTTCTGACAAAAGGTTTGAAGTTCCTTACTAATATAAGCGGGGCAATTGTCAGTTTTCAACTGAGAAGGCCGACCCATTACAGCAAAAGAGGATAGGCAATGAGAAATAACATCTGAAGTACGTTCATGTTTTGAAGCAGTAACCCAAAGAAAGTGTGAATGAGTGTCAATAGACGTATGAAGATAACAGTATGGCTTAAAGGTTGAAAATTGAGTTACATCCATTTGCCAAATTTGATTAGCTTGGGTTCCTCGTGGGTTGACACCCACTGGAAAGGGAACTGCCAGTTGCTGACAAGCTGGACAAGCACGGACAATATCCCCGGGTTGAGATAAATTTGAAATTGCTTTGCAAGCGATTTGGCATTTTGATGAAAATAAGAATGACTAGCAACAGGATCAGCAAACAAAGACGCAACATCCTTTAAGGATTCGTCTGCCTTCCGATTTCCTTCAGTCAAGGCATTAGTAAAGGAAGTATGACTTTGAATGTGTTCTACATACAAAGAATACAAGTGAGTTTCCAAACTATTCTTTAAAGATAAAAACAAGGATAACAAATTCTTATCCAAAGAGAGAACACAATAAGAAAAGGGAAGAGATTGCATAGCATATTGAGTATCAACGATCAAGTTAATAGGTTGGTCATTGAACAATCGTAAAACCAAAATCACAGCAGCCAGCTCAGCACGTTGAGCTGAAGTCTGCGTGGCAGTAAATTTAGAATACCATTGTTGTTGAATCTGCCAGACAACCACACCCCTTGTAGGTGATCCATCAGTAAAGACTGTAAGAGCTTTAGAAATAGGATTTCGCACAAAAATGGAAGAAAAGGCCGGATTTAAAGTAGTAGTAACCACTATTCTAGGATCCTTGGGTAAAGAATACAACAAGTTTCCCACATATTGAGAAAAGGCTATCTGATATGATTCTGAAATCATCATCAAATGCTCATGTTCAACTTTTGTACGAGTGAAAGCTATGCTAATGAGATCCTGTCCTGTAAGATGTAAGGCTCGTTTACGACCTTTAATAATCAAATCCTCTAATGCTGATTGATAAGGATAAATGTTTCTAGGCGGAGTAGCTGACAAATTAATCCATTCATGAATGTTGACCGCTTGTGGGGACGCATTAGAATAAAGACATCCCGTGGGTAAGGGTGTAGTGGGAAGAAAGCTAAGCAAAGTCCTATTGTTAAGGATGTTATCCTGTCCACATATTGATGCTTAAACTTATTCAATATTTCTTGAAGGCATGTTCTTTGAGGATCAGTTAATACAGCTAGATCTCCTGGTGATTGTGCTCCCTTCAAAGACTGAAATAAGGGCAACATATCACCAGTTGTAATGTAGAAGAATGGGCGTGCCCAATTAATAATGCCAAGTAAATTTTTGCCATTGTACTAATGTATATGATTTCTGTACTTGTAATTCAGGAAGAATTGGAATGGAGGAATTGTGCAACATTCTATGTCCTAAGTAGGTATAAGGTTCTACCTTTTGAATTTTGTCTGAGGCTATATACAATCCCTGTTGTGCCACAATATCCGTTAACTCTTTTAACAACTTAGATTCATCAAAATCCGGGCTGCTATCAATATATCATCCATATAATGATAGACTAAATAGGAAAGAAATTTATTCCGAAAGGGTTGAAGGGCATTATCCACGAAATATTGACAAAGTGTAGGGGAATTAAGCATTCCCTGAGGCAACACTCGCCAATGATATCGTTTTGTGGGCATGCTATTATTAAAAACTGGGACAGTAAATGCAAATTTTTCTTTGTCTTGAGGCTGCAAAGGTATAGTAAAAAAGCAGTCTTTAAGATCAACTACCAATAATTTACAAAAATAAGGAATTAAGTTAGGATTTGGTAGACCACATTGTAAAGGACCCATGGGTTGGATACATTTATTCATTTCTCTTAAATCATGAAGAAAATGGCATTTCCCATTTTTCTTTTTTATAACAAAAACAGGAGTATTCCAAGGACTAGTAGAAGGTTCTATATGACCAGCAGCCAATTGTTCCTGAACCAATTGTTGTAAAGCAGTGAGTTTTTCCCTTGATAATGGCCATTGTTCTACCCAAACTGGTGTAAAACAGAGCCATTTAAGAGGAAGAGCCATCATCAAGAATCAAATGGGCATTAAGAAGAGAAAGGATATCACAGCCCCAAATATTAGTATGAATATCTAGAATGTATGGTTGTAGGAAAAAGGACTTACCAGCAGATGTTGTAACATTAATTTCTTGAACACTCTGCCAAGCAGCTGTAGAACCTCCTATTTCCCACAATGAAGAAACTTGTTTTTGGCCACTGTACTGGCCACTGTAAAGAGGAGGTGACAGTAACATCGGCTCCAGTATCCAATAACCCTTGAAATGGTTGTTTATTAAGGAAAGCGTTAACAAAGGACGAGAGGAGTTCAGCTGATGAAGTAAGCCTACAGATAAAGAAGTTGATCCAAATCCTGCATCCCCACGATTACCTATACCAGGAAATGGAATTTCATATGAAAGAAGAAGTAATTGAGCAACAGAAGAATTACAAGGAAGAACTTGAGGAAGATTCACCTAAATCTGAATCATGAGGATACCAGTGTAATCTGAATCTATTACCCCAGGCACAACAAAATAGCCCTTTTTGTGTGCAGAAGAATGAGGCAAAATTAAGCCAACTAATCCCAAAGGAAAAGGACCTTTAAATTGAGATGGAACTATTTTAACTTCCATGGGAAATTTAAACTCAATTTCCTCTTGAGTGATTAAATCGATCCCAGCGCTACCGGCTGTGGCTGGGGAGGAGTGAGAGAGACTGCTGGAGGAGTCAGAGTGATGGGAAAGGCACGCTTTGGATTCTGGGTGGGTGCCACACCCATTGGCAAGTTTCCCGATCGAAACCGACATTGATTGGCCCAATGAAATCCCTTTTTGCAAATAGGGCTCTTCTTAGAAGGACGATTCTGAGGCATAGAAGGTGTAGAACAACAGTCCTTCTGAAAGTGGCCAGGCTTCTTACACTTAAAACAGTTACCAATTGGTCGCTGTCCTTTCTGAATAGCAGCTGCTAACATATGCATTTTATAAGTTTGTGATCCAATATCCTGGCAGACTCGCAGCATATCTGCCAGAGTGTAATGAGCAGTAGCCTTTAACGGCTGTAAAGCTCTTTTACAATCTGCATTAGCATTTTCAATAGCTAACTGGCGAAGAAGTTCACCAGCAGCTTCTTGATGATCAAACTGCTGTCTAATTGCTTTGGACAGACGCTCAACAAAGTCAGCATAAGGCTCATTGGCATTCTGTCGAATGTTTGAAAAAATTGCTCTAGGTTCTCCAGCTTGGGGTACCTTAAGAAAAGCACGAAAGGCACATTCAGAAACAATAGTTAACGTAGCTGGAGGAAAAACAACTTGAGTAGGAATTGTACCAAACGGTCCAGAACCAAATAGCTGCTCAACTGTATATGATCCTCCTCCTCCTAAAGCAACAGCTTGAGCATGTCTCATATATTCACTCTCCCAAACCACATATTGCATGGATGTTAAAATCATGCGAAATATTTGCTTCCAATCTTCAGGGATCATTGTATAACCATTTTTTATTCCTTCTACAAGTCCTCTTGTAAAATTACCACTAATCCCATAGTCTGTAACTGCCTTTTTAAACTCTCTTAAGATCTGATAAGGCAGACCCTCCCATTCTGCTACTTGCAGTCCAAGCTGTGGCCCCTGACCAGGACGATATTGTACTCGACAAACAGACAGTAATTCTGCAAGTTCTGTTCCTGAGACAGAGGCATCCCTTTTACAAGTCTCTACCATTTTCTGAAAAGAAGACTGAACAATAGAGTCAGGAGGCTTTTGCCCTGTATCTGCAGCAGCTGAGGGAATTGAAGACATATATTCAGGTGAAGAAGAGGGACAAATGACAGCATTAGTATAACGTGAAGGTGGAGGTGTTAAAAGAGAAAGTGCATTGTAACCAAATGTTTCAATTGCATGCCTACATAAATGCCACACATGCAAAACTTCTATTTTTGCTCAAGGTTCAGTATGCAATGTTTTCCCAATACGTTCCCAATCACTTAATTTTAAAGAGCCCTTTTCTGGGCACCATAGGCACTGAGCTGCAATCTCCTGGACCAGCCTTAAGAGATTTCTCTGTGGTACCTCGGTATTATTTTTCTTCAACAAATAGCCTAATTCATCTACATGCTTCCCTTGTTTCTCAGAAAGCTAAGACCCCATACTTACAGAAACCAAAAGGTTGAAGAAACCACAAAGGGTTGAAGGTGCACCAAATCCTTGCCGGATGAAGTAAGAGGGTCCCTGTTCGGGTGCCACTTGTTGTAATGATGAGGCAGTCGAGTTGTTTGATCATGAACAACTGAATTATGATGATGATCTTTATTGGAGTATAGTCTTGCATTTATATACATTTTTAGTTATCCTCCATCACTGGTTAACTTTGGTTACTGCTTAACTTTCATTACTGTTTAGTACAGTAATCCATACAATTAATTATCTCTAGTTAAAGTCTAACATATGTCTACTTCCCCTCTCTAATCCTCCTTAATCCATAGATTAGTGACTTTGTTTGCCTGAGTTGTATTTGCTTGGAAACATTCTTTATCTGAGGTTTGCCATCCGAGATTGGAACATTCCTGCAATTACAACTCTACATAGAATTGCTGTGAGTTTAACTCTACCATTAAAAAGGTAAGACATTGCTGGGAAGAATATGGTGTGTGTTCTCTTCTATCTCCACCTTGCAATTTTCTTCTTGAATTTCTGAGTGCTTCAAAAGAGTAGGGCATCATTAAAAACTGGGATTCCTCAGTGGCTTGAAAAAATGCTATTGTGTGTGACAGCTTTCTTAAAAACAGTTGTACAGAATGCAGAATAAGTTCATGTCAGCACAGGTGAAAGAAGAAGCTAATTCTGAATCTGTAACACAGATACATAATATTTACACACATTGCCCAAAATTGTGTCTTTGGGAAATGGTAATGGATTTCTCTCCTCCTAAAATAGTCATTTAGGAGTCAGCGATGTATATGTGTGCAAAATGATAATTTAGAATTTAGATGACATTTTCTGTTGAATCTTTAACATTCTAAGAGGAAACATGTCAAGCCACTCTTAAAATTCCCAGTTAATCCAGCATTTTCATGTAGTCCTATGCATGCTTTTCAAAAGAAATAAGTTATTTTGGGAGAGTAAGTGTATTAAGGACTGCAGTATATTATATCTTCATTTCTTTGGTTTTCTACAATGGAACATTTTCGGGCTACGCAAGCACATTGGCTTCAAAGACTGAAAAGTGCTTCAGGAATGTCTGCTATTTCTTAAAGGAGTTGTGTATTTTTGGGAAATGTGTACTTGTTCCTTATAGAAGCAGCAGCAACATAATCTCAGAATAGGATAGATTTTGTTGAAGTTATTGCAAACAAATGCCATTTTTTCTTTTTCTTTTGAATCTGAAGTGTGACATAGCCCTAGGACATTTTGTTCCTAGTAGATATTGAGTCTGCTTATCCAAAATTTGTGGCTGAGCTTTAGTGCTAGTCATTGTCAAAACTCACAAAGTCCCTGATGCCCATTCACTCTTTTATTTTTACAAATTACAAAAGTAAAAAATAGCAGTATATTTAAAAAACCTGTTTTGTTTATCCAAATGTAATTATTGTAATACTTAATTGAAAATATCACTTTTGTAAACATGATTTATAATTCTCTGTTTTTCCTGCTTCTGCAATAAAAGCAATATAACCTGCTTTTTAATTTAACTAGTATTATACCAGTTTACTAGTTTTGATTCTGTCAAGCTTCAAATTTCCATTTCAGTTACTTGCACTTAATGGCAATTGTCATTAAAGCATCAATCCATTCCATACTTTTACTTTTAATGTTCCATTTTCAAAATGAATAAGTTAAGCCCACAACTTCAGCATGGTGCCTGGGAAGAGCAAAGTGCCTGCCTGCCAATTCATTTATTTGATTGCTGACAAAGTTCCTATTTGTAAAGATTGTATCTGGTGGGATTTAAAAAAAAATCTGTCCACAATGATAAAATTTTACTTCTATAAGATATATTTTGAACCATGTATAAAATAAACACAAAATGTGTAACATCAGAATTCTGGCATTTTCATACTTTCTTCTGCCCTTTGCTAATGTTTATGTTATTTTAATTAAGGTTGAGGTCTTCCATTACCCATTATTGCTTTTTGTTATTTGGATATTGGTACTTTGGAATAAATCACATTATACAGAATCCAGTTGATATGATATGACTCAAATTGGTGTTGACAAAAATTCTGGGGTTTTGTATCAGAATTAGGAAAAGAAATAGGAGGTCATTTTTATGGATTTACATAGTGGGAAATTTTGGAAGGGCTATCGTGTTTTCTTAGAATGGCCTTTTGATTTGCAAGAAAGGAGATGATACCTCTTGGTTGATTAATAAACTTTGTGTAAATATCAGATTTTTGAAGGATTGAGAAATGGATTATTTAAAAAATGTTTCATCTTTTCCTATATGTTGTTACAATTTAAAAGTCTTCTAGAATATATGACAATGTATATTTTTATTCATCATTTTTATTCAACCTTGGAAAGGATGAAACAGTTGGGAATTATTTCCACTTATGAGTACTGTAATGTGTTTGTGTGTTGTAATGACGAGGCAGTCGAGTTGTTTGATCATGAACAACTGAATCATGATGATCTTTATTGGAGTCTAGTCTTGCATTTATACACATTTTTAGTTATCCTCCATCACTGGTTAACTTTGGTTACTGCTTAACTTTGGTTACTGTTTAGCACAGTAATCCATACAATTAATTATCTCTAGTTAAAGTCTAACGTATGTTTACTTCCTCTCTCTAATCCTCCTTTAGATTAGTGACTTTGTTTGCCTGAGTTGTATTTGCTTGGAAACATTCTTTATCTGAGGTTTGCCATCCGAGATTGGAACATTCCTGCAATTACAACTCTACATTTGTGAGGGAGTTGTGACACTGTAGTAGATTACTTGCCGTGTAGTCTTAGACCAGGGGTGGGCAACTATGCTTGCTCAGGAATTCTGGGAGTTGAAGTCCATAATTCATAAAAGGGCCATAGTTGCCCACCCCTGTCTTAGACTCAGCCTCAAAAGGAAGACTCCTTTTTAAGCTATACTGGCCATTAGTTATGTCCAGAAAAATGGTGTAAGATAACAATGATCTTTATATGAAATCAGCTGAGATGGTACTTTCCATCCTTGTTGTAATTCTTCAAATTCTTTTCTAAATACCAATTCAATTTTAGTTGATGACAGGACAAGATGACAAGATGAACAGACAAAACTTTCCACCTCAGACGATAAAAGTTTGCTACTGTTATAGTCATTAGAATAGATATAGATTGGCCTTGTAGAACAGGGTTGTCAAACTCATGGCCCGCAGGCCAGATGCATGACATGCTGGCCTCCCCCCTGCCCAGTTTAGTGAAGGGGAAAAAAAGTCCTAATGTCATGTGACGACATCGTGAGTTTGACACCCCTGTTTTAGAACAACAGACATGTTTGGAATTTTGAGAACAGTTGAATGGCTGCCTAATTACCAAACACCCATTTACCAAAATTGTGAAGTCTTGATTCTTCCTCTTCCTCCTGTTGCTAATTCAGTGAAAATCTCTTTGCCACCCCAATTTTTACTTTTTTATCTGGATAGGAAAAACATACTATCTTCAGCAATATAAGGTTGTAATCCAGCGTTTTCATTTTTTTTAGGAATAACTAGGAGGGTTGGTAGGACCTAGAGAAATATTTTAAAATAAAAGAACAGCTTACTGTTTATTTTATATTGTATTTTTAAGTCAGGAGGAGCTGGAAGATACCAGCTGTCTATTTCTGCATTAAAAAGGCTTCTCCAATCTCTGCTTAGAATAAAATCACTTTCCAGCTATATCTGGAGATGGATGTAGAATTTCCAGAAACATTGAAGCCATGGGAATATTCACCCACCAACACTTTTTCCCCTTTGGTAGGGAAAATGAAATATGTGGAAAAATGAAATTGTATACAATAATTAATCTTGACTTATCTTAGAGATTTAGCTAATTTATAGATGTTTTATGTGTGATTTGATTGCCTTATGAAAGTATATTCAGCATATAACATTTTGTTATATACAAGAGGGGGGACAAGCAATATAATAATACACAAAAAAGGCCTTGAGATTTAAAAATAGGAAAACTGTTTTCTGGTGGTGATTTCTCCCCTGTTTTTTAGGGAAGGGAGTTAGAATTCTATGTCATAGCTTTTGCAAGATATGCTTCTTACAATTCTCTTTCTATTACTATCTCATCTTCTGTTCCATGTAATAAGTCAAAGTTTGGATGATTTTCCCCAGTATATTGTATTATTGCTTTACTTGTAATTTCATGATATTCTGCTGCTGCTGGGCACATTTCTTTCTCTTTAAAAATGTATATTTTATTGATTAATTCTAATATTTATTTCAAAGGCCTTTAGGTGGAAAATTGACTTAAAATGCTAATATAAATAAAACAACATTGCTTCTGAAATTGTGGGACATTGCAAAATCAGGTTACTGTATTGATGTGGGAACTTGCTTTCAAAAAAATGGGGGGGAGGGTTCAGACCTCTATTGATAATTATTGATTTCAAGAAGCTAAACTAAAATATAATATACAGTATGAAATATACAATTAACAATGACAAATGTCTGCCTGCAGGCTTATAATTCTAAATAAACGCACATGCAAAGAAAAAGAAGAATGGGAACAGGATAATACAGTCTGTCAGCAGCTCCCTAGGATTTCAGATGCAAGATTTTATGTATTTATTTTATTTATTTGTTCATTTTCTAGATTTCCTAAGCTTATGAGGGTGATTGAACAGATGAACATGATGCCTATATGCAAGAGAGTTCTACTACCATAGAGATATGGACTTTTTGGAGTGGGGAAAAATGGAATAGGAAAATATGATTGAAGAAGAGAAATGCTTACTTTTAAAACAATCAATTATTGAATAATAAATATGCCTGCCATGAGGCTCATTCTGAAGAGTGGGTAGAATATCTTTGTGCCTTATCAGAGTACAGTGGCTGATAGTATTATATGCTGAGGAGAGCAACTGCATCTACATTTAGTGGAACTGCTTAAATGAAATATGTTTTTCATCTTTTCTCCCGTAGTCTGCTGGAAACCATGTTTCACTACACTGATGAACCCAGATTCACCATAGAGCAAATAGATCTACTTCAACGCCTGCGGCGTACTGGTATGACAAGGCACGAAATCCTCCATGCTTTGGAAACCTTTGACCGTCTTGACCAGGAACACAGTGACAAGTTTGGGCGGCGGTCTGCCTATGGGAGTGGATCCTGTAGTAACAGCACCAACAATGTTCCAGCGTCTTCCTCTACAGCCACAGCTTCCACACAGACCCAGCACTCTGGGATGTCCCCATCTCCAAGCAACAGTTATGATACCTCCCCACAACCTTGCACTACCAATCAAAATGGGAGGGAGAGTAACGAGAGGTTGTCTGCCTTCAATGGGAAGATGTCACCTACACGTTACCCTCTGGCAAATAGCATGGCTCAGAGGTCATATAGCTTTGAAGCCTCTGAGGAGGACTTGGATGTAGATGATAAAGTAGAAGAACTGATGAGGTAGGCAAAGTTTTATATTATGGATCAAGAACTACCCATTCCCAGCTTCTTTCTCTTCCCATTCCCTGCAAAGATACCTCAGAGTGTTGGATAGTTCTGAATGCTTTGTTTATTTTCTTAGATCAAAGCTTAGTTGTCTTAGGCCAGTTAGATTGAAGGGACCTTAGATCTTTGTTCATCTGGTGCATTTTTCACAGCCTTAGTTTGGATATGGATGATTATCTAATGCAAAAACTGACATGATGAAACTACCAATGAGTGACACTTCTGACATGGCAACTGGTCGTTTGAACACTTGAATGCATTGCTTAGGTGCAAAAAAGTTCAAGCATAACAGTTTCCCCAACCTAGTGGTTTTCAATCATCCTCTATTACAGGGGTCTTCAAACTTGACAGCTTTGTGGACTTCAACTCCCAGAATTCCTCCTTCAGTCATGTTAGCTCAGGAATTCAGGGAGTTGAAGTCCACAAATCTTAAACTTGCAAAGTTTGAAGACCCTTGCTCTATTAGAATAGATCAAGAAAAGCTGTTTGTGGGGATCTTTTTTGGATTTAATGAAGAAAATTGATACTTGAAAATAAAATTCTGATTCCAAGCACTGGGCTTGGAAGACAGCCACTTAAGAATGGAAATTTAAAGAATTCTGATGTGCAGAGAGCTATGAATGTGACTTTTACTTTTTGGCCATGCAATATTGGAACAGCAGATTTATTATCTATTAGCTGCTTCACCATATCAGTTACTAAAATTGGGGTCTGTCATTTCTTCTGTTTATTACACAGCAAAGCATGTTTTCTACCCACTGTCCATTCTTACAAATCCATTCTAATTATTGTTTCATAGTGAATATTGCTTCTTTTCCTATCATTGAGAAAATGAAAAGTTACAGTGATAATTATGATAGATATAATAGTCTAATGCAGATAGATTTATGAGGGGTAATTATGAAATAGCCAATTCTGTCTTTCTGACCTGTTTGTGGAATTTCTTGCTCCATTTTGCTTCTCACTCCTACAGACACCCATTCATACAGATCAGCTTTATGTTCTGCTTTGTACTGATGTATGCAACGCATATTCTTAGTTCCCCTTAATGAATTTCAGAGTGACCGTTCACTGAGTGACCCATGTGTGTTGGTTGTAGGAAGATATTAATTGCAGTACCACAGATCTCCACATCAAAATAAAGCAGATGGGTAGAATCATTCTATATGTAATACCAGAAACATTCAAATTGCCCCTACTTCTAATAAATTTAATAAATAAATGAGCCATGGTGGCGCAGTGGTTAGAGTGCAGTATTTCAGGCTACTTCTGCTGACTGCCGTCTGACTGCAATTTGGCAATTCGAATCTCACCAGGCTCAAGGTTGACTCAGCTTTTCATCCTTCCGAGGTGCGTAAAATGAGGACCCAAATTTTTGGGGGCAATATGCTGACTGTAAACTGCTTAGAGAGGGGTATAAAGCACTGTAAAGCAGTATATAAGTCTCAGTGCCATTGCTATTGCTAAACAAAATAACCTCTGCTTTAATAATTGTGGCAATTTGCTGCAGGTACTCTAGTGCTTAAATCTAGGTGTCAATGTGGTTTGCTTTGATTTCTCTCCTTTTAGCAATATTTCCTTTGCAGGAGCCTCATTTAAGGATAGAAACTGTGACTGCTGCTGTTTCCCCTCTTCCCACCCCCAAGATGTTAGTTGCAAAGATTTATACATCCCCTGTAATGAAACTTTGTACATTCCATATGGCTTGCATGAATTTATACAGATCGTGAGTCATCCATTTTCCTTGTATGCTTTGATCCACCAATGACACTGATTAAAAGAAATGTCTGCTGGCAAGGGCAATATATCAACCCCCTCCCCACCATCCACCATAAATTGATCTTCAAATGCTACTTTGGTCCTCTCTCTTTTTATTTTTCTAACTCCACACATTTTGATAGGAGGGACAGCAGCGTGATAAAAGAGGAAATCAAAGCCTTCCTGGCCAACCGGAGGATTTCTCAAGCAGTTGTTGCACAGGTTACAGGTAAGAGCTTGAAAATGTCCCCTTTTCTACTCTGAAGTGTTGCTACATCATCTTGCTCATTTGCTGGCTAGTGCAGGTGTTGGCATATTGCGAGGCATTCTGCATTCCAGTGCGTATCTGTCAGGGTAGTTATAATATATGCCTTTGATTTAATATCCATTGTCATACATGTCATGAAACTTCCTCAGTGAATCAGTGCTTTTATTCCCCTTCTCTAATCCTGCCTGATTTTTCCTCAGCCGCCCTCCATTCAATGGCTCACACTAGCAGGGTTTTCCCCCTATAATATTGTAATGAGTTATCAAGTGCTTTTGAAATGGCTTTTTAAAAAATTCTAAAAGTCACATGTGGTGATCTTGTTTCAATGCAGAAAAGTGCATCCTTTGGACTAGCTGATTTAAGGAAGACATTAGCTCAGTTCACAGGACATTTACCTGGAAAAGTTTTTAATTATACTTGGTATATTACATCCATAATTTGACCTTTCTACTTAAGCTATGTGGGTAATACTACTTGCACATACGCTTGGTTTCTCACTGCTTACCTTTTACAGATAGTCCCTGGTTAAGAATGAGTTCTTTTCCCAAGGTCTGTCCTTAAGTTGAATTTGTATTTCAGACGGAATAATATTATTGTATAATGTTGTGTAAGTGAATATTCTGTAATGAACTTGAACTATTGTATATTTAACTTGAATCATTGTCTGTTTAACTTACATTTTGCTACAATAGGTTGAGTCTTTAAACCAATGTGTTCTAACCCAATGACTTGCTTGATTTGTAATATTCATATATAATAAAGATGCTGTACAAAGTGCAGACATATGTAGCAACTTTATATTTATATTCCACCTTTTATTCTAGGATTTTAAGCTAGCATACACAGTTCTCTCTTACATTCCATTTCCCCCCATAATTCCTATCTAAAGTAGGCTGATGTAGTGACTATCCAAAACAAACTCCGTAAGCTTCCTGACTTTGGAGGAATTTGGATATTCGCAGTCTTAAATACAACATTTTAACTATGTGAAACTTGATCCTCCAAGTGGAGACCCTTTACTCTTTAAATAAACTAGTGGACATGTGATCAAAATTCATATGCTTGGCATCTGGTTCATACTGTGTCCCAAGGTCATGTGATCATTTTTTGCAACCTTCTGACAAGCAGAGTCAATGGGAAAGCTAGATTCATTTAATAACAGGGTGAATAACTTATCAACAGCAGAGATTCACTTAACAACTGTGTTAAGAAAGTCGTAAAATGGGCCAAAACTTACTTAACAAATGTCTCATTTAACAACAGAAATGTTGGCCTCAGTTGTAGTTGTAAGAGGACTACCTGTGCAGTATATACAGAGAGGATAGGGAATCTATAATCCACCAGACCTTAAGTCAATTGCCTCTCCCAGTATCTTTCATAATAATCCTTGCTGTAGCTGTTATTCTCTATCAAATGGAGAAACATAGATCCCTCATCCCTGGCATGTAGGATTCAGCCTAAGATTCAGGAGAATGACCCATAATAGGCCTAATGGTATTTCTCTTCCTGGAAATAGATGTCAGCTAGCTGCAACTTATTTTCCTCACACAATGTAGCATTATATCTCCGGAGTTATTTCTGCAAAAAATGCAGAATACTCAGATGATCTTTGAAACTCTCACTTTGGAAGCCTTGCAGTTTATTTTGGTTATATGTTGCTCTTTGAATTTGTGATATAAATGTGTAAAATATTTTTAGCGTGTGTTCCTTGCCGTTCAGAAGAAGATAATGTTCAGTTAGGCCATAATTAGTGCCCTTGTTTCCTATGTGCCAATCATGTAAGTAAACAATAAGCAGACTGTTTTCAGAAATGAAGTTAATATTCAAATTATTAAACACTTGAAGGTAGACTTTTAGGCATTCCTGATCAAATTTAATATTTCAGTGAATACCCAAGTGAACAGAAGCTGACACATCCTGTACATGGGGCATAGTTAAACACAACATCTTTCTGAAGATTTAAATGCATATTTATTATTTATGTTCAGTTGCTGCAGATTCATAATAAGAAAGTTATGGGTATGGCTGTGCAGAAGCTTGGACATCCATTTAGTCAATGCTTTGTAATGCCTCTTTTGGCAAAACAAGTTTCCAAATACTGTTATTACCTTTGGTCATTAAGATACTTTCTATTCTTGCTTTTGGAATTTTTGCCCCTCTTCCTTGGAGAAAACTCTTTTAACTCAGAAATATTCCTAAATCTTTCCCCTTTTTCAATAACAATCAACTGCGGGGGACTGCAAAGACCATTTCAAAACCCTTATCTTTCTTTCCTTTAAGTAGTTCGTGGAAGTAGTTCATGGTTGGTTTGGAGGCATGGGGTTTTTTTTGCCTTGGCAAAATAACCACCCTCTTTTTGTCTTCAGTTCTCTTCCCTGACCTAAATGCTTCACTTCTTTTTCTCCAAGTGTATCTTGTAAGGTTGTGGTTGAACAGTTCAGTCTTTATTTTTATCAGTCCAAAGCACTTTGTTCCGAAATGTTTCCAACTTATCAGAGTTTCCTTTTGCATATTTTAAAATATTTCTGTGATGAGGTCAGAGTAAAGGTTTCCTTCTGTCAACTCTCTGATACAAATCTTTGTTCTGTAAGCAACTGTATACTGTGGACAGATAAACTCTTCAGCAAACTGTGATTCCTGGGATCTCTTGCAAATCTGTCAGGTTCTGGGTAGCTCCCACAATTTTTCTTGATCTTCCAGTTTTCTGCCTTGACTTCAGCAATTCCATGGAACTTCCATTTCTTGCCTAGTGGCTTCTCTGCCATGCTTTCCCCTCCTTCCCTACGTTACCAACCAATGGTTCTCCTGAATGTGAAGGAGTGATTGCTATGAATCAGAGCTGATAATGACAGGTTCTGAAGAAGATGATAAGCTGGAACTTTTTTAAAGGAACATTCCACGATTTTAAGCCTTGTCATGCCAATCATCCAATATTTTCCATTCTACTTTTCTGTACTCTTTTACAAATTGCCAAAATATGCTTATTTTTAGTTACCTTGGAGAGGCTTTAGAAATCTCTTTCCTGTCCACTGTATTACCTTGCAGAAAGCCAGCAAGGGTGAAGCCTGGATTCTCTTATTTGCTCAGCATCCAATCCTCCACATCCAAACCTGATTGAGTCTGGTCAATTTCACTGTTCTCCCCTCACCCCTGAAGAGTGAGGAAGAGAGGGTGAAATTGACCACAAAACCTATAGCACGTTCTGTTATATAGAAGAAGTCTCAGAAAATAAAAAGTCTGCTTTAGCTTCAGATTTATAGAGGGCAGAAAAGGTTCATTTATCCAATAGCCCTGCATTAATATGATTACCAGCAAGATGTCCTCAGACACTGCTGAGGCCATCCTGTCACTGCTCATGAATACCATGATGGAGGATAGTTCTGTCTTCCAGCTGAGACATAATATTGAGAAGAAGGACTGCACTGGGCTATCTGAACTCTTTCAGTAGAGGAAGGGGAAAGAACTTAGTTGTCCTCCATTGTCTCTCCTTGACTACAATGGTTTAATGCTACATATTGTCACTGCCTGCTAGTCAAAAGAAGCATAGGTTATAGGGAAGCTGTTAAGAAAATTTTGCTGTAATTCTTATTTTCTCCTTTGCAATGGAAATAGCAACCTCCACAAGGTTACTCTTTCCCCTAACCAAAACTCCCAAAAAGAAGTGTCCGGTCTGTCTGGCAGCCAATATACAAATGGCCACGAAGGTGAGAAATTCAGCAGCCACATCTAAGGAGTCAGTTCTGCAAAAGGCCATTTGGAGCTCAATATATTGCTGACCTACATATTATTGTTGGCACTGAAGCTCCTCTTCCATGGATCATGAATTGTCCAGAAGGAAGGACTGGAGCTAGCATAAAAGGGAAAGTACCTAAAACAGTCTTGGGCTGCTCTAACACCAGACTGATGACAATATGGAATTTCTGTGTGAGGGCACATCCTCAGTAAATAGTCTCTGCTGACATCTTCATTCTCTGCTTTCTTTTTCTACGTCTCTTCTGCTCTTCTTTGTACTCTTTCAATCTCTCTCCTCTGCCAGAATCTTTTCCCATTATTTGCTTTTCAAATAGTTTCCCTATCTCCATCCTGACTTCTAGCACTGGATCCCATCTTCTTTCTCCCTATTCCTGATCCTACTATCCCCAAGTTCAGCAAAATATAAGAGAATGGTTTCAAAGGAAGTTTGAGGAGTAACATCTGTCTTGGGAGGAGGGAAGACACTGAGGGTTGGTAGCTATCTAAGGATGCCAACTTGGGTGCCAAGCATGTCAGCGAACTAAACCATTCTGGGTGAATTTTACCTACTTGTTTATTAGGACTTTCATTCAAAATGTAAAGAGACATTCCTTTTCTTATTGATGACTTTCTTGGAAGGATTAAAAGTAGGAGAGGGATAGAGAAAAAAGCCCCCAAAGCCATAAAATAAAAATATATCTAAAATAAAAAGGGACAAAGTTGGCATTGTTTGTCACATTAAAAACAATTGTATGATTACTGTCTAAAGGGGTCCTATGTAGAAGAAATCCCGCATAGAACTGCTAATGTGGAAGCTTTGTTGGCCTGTTTGTTTTTCTTTTTAGAAACTATATTTTTGGGGGTTTTGTAATGAGATAAACAAGACAATGGCAGCCTGGGCATGGTGTTATTAATATACAGATAAGGCAAATGACAATATGAACAGCTAAGAATAGCTTGCACAGAACACTCAGTCATGGTTCAGCTCTTTCTTTAGTGCTTGCTCCCTCTAAAGATCAGATTGGAGAATAACATATGTTGGGAGCAGAAAGTGGGAGATAGAATTAGAAGCTCCTTTACAGGAATCCAGTATAATCAGTGCCAAAAAGAATAATGTGCGAAAGGGATGTTTTAGAGAACTATTTTAAAATTGATAGGAAAGTAAAATTTAAAATGAACATTGAAATATGCTTAAAGGAAAGCGTCTCCTCAAATGTGAATTTTATAAAACATTTAACCCCATTCATTATCAAAAGTGCTCTCCCAGTTCAGACTCAAGATGGAAGGGGTTGAATGGCTAAAGGAACATCCCCTCCAGATGTATGGTCTATTTATTATGGATATTGTAGTCCTGAAAGATGGTACATTGTGGTAGAGTTCTTTTAAATTGACTATACTATCTCTATTTGAAAATATGCTGAGATGTATCCACATGTGCCAAACCCTTATGTGTTTCTCCCTCTTTTCACCACTGCAAAATGTATATTCGGCATCTAGGAAAATATCCCCACCTTCTTTGTGTGTGAGGGAACGGGGCTGTTTAGCTGTTTCTCTCGTTTTGGACCAAGCCAGCGCTAAATAATGGCTGACTGCCCTTCACTCTCTGGTGTTCCATGTGCCTGCTTTGCTCATTCTTACCAGTGCAAAATGAACAGCTGAGTGAGTCATTCCATTTCCTGGTGGACGTGTTCATAATGTCCTCTAAGCTGATATCTCCCTCTTCCTCCTCCTCTCACTCCACTGTTCCCTATCTTTGCAAGCAGTCGGAGCAATTAATCACAATAATGTCATTTGAAAATTAGGTCTCTTCAACTTCAGAGCTCAAAGCCTTTTATATTAAAAAAAAAAAAAAAGGCTGGCGTTTTTGTAATGTACAGTGTCTGTGTTCTTCCCCATAGACAACAAAACTGTGAGATTACTGATTGAAGGGGGAGAGTGCAATCTAACCGCCATAACTGAAAAATGTAATCATTTCTATCTGCAGTTTCAGGTTGCTCTTTAAAAGCCCATTATGCACTAGAATAGGTTGAGAGATGTGCATAAGCATATCCATAGACTTCAGCGTGGAAGTGTTATAACCACAGGGAGATATAAGAGTTGCCTTATTCCAGATCAAGCAAATTCAATCTAGAATAGAATAGAATAGAATAGAATAGAATAGAATAGAATAGAATAGAATAGAATAGAATAGAATAGAATAGAATACTTTATTGGCCAAGTGTGATTAGACACACAAGGAATTTGTCTTGATGTAAATACTTTCAGTATACATAAAAGAAAAGATACATTTGTTAAGAATCAAGAATCATAATGTACAACACTTAATGATAGTCATAGGGTACAATAAGCAATCAGATCATACTAGGAAACAGTCAATATAAATTGTAAGGATACAAGCGACAAAGTTACAGTCCTACAATCACAAGTGGGAGGGGATTGGTGATAAGGAGTGATGAAAAGATTAACAGTAATAGTAGTGCAGACTTTGTAATAGTTGAACAGTGTTGAGGGAATTATTTGTTTAGCAGAATGATGGCGTTCGGGGGAAAAACTATCCTTGTGTCTAGTTGTTCTGGTGTGCAGTGCTCTATAGCGTCGTTTTGAGGGAAGGAGTTGAAACTTTTATTTACATTCCTTTAAACATTTTAATCCTGCTTTTCTAGTTAGAATTTTCTCAGCATTTTTTTAAAGTCAGGTAATGATAACAGGTAACAGTAAGCAGGACCTCTGACAAAGGTAGAGGCCATTTTTTGCTATATGAACTAGAGAATCAAAGGGATGCTCCTTTGCAAAGCTTAAATCTTTCTCTGCATTAAAGATTCTAAAGTACAGGAATTCCCGAGCTTAAGATGTATGGTCTCTGCAACATTAATAACACTAAACCAAGGACAGACAAGCTGGTTGTGATGTCCAAAATTTCTGTGACATCAGAGTGATCAGCTGGTGGCATTAAGAAAAAGAGGCAAAGGAAAATTTGAAACCATATGGAGACAGATTTGATAGCATTCTTTTGAGCAGTTCTTTCACAAGTATGGCAATAAAAAAGATTTAAGCTGCACTTTTAAATACGCTTTGCCAGGAATGCGTCTTGCTAAACTTAGTGGTAAAGTTGTGAGTAAGGCTATATAGAATTGGAATGCATGTTTCTAGTCTGTTGTGTTGCAACAAATGTATCTTCCATAAAAATTTGAGAAGATATATTGGACAAAAATTATAGCCATGCCCACTTGAAACCACCCTGTACAGGAAATGCTTTAAATAACTTATAAGAAATGCACAAGTGTGTGTTTTAACAAGCCCTTGAGAGAAGGGCTTCAAAGATGTGGCAACAGCTTCAGAAAATAAGGCCTTATTCCATTATTGTTTTTAACTCATGCTAGATAATGTTTTGTCAGCAAATCTTAAAAAGGACAATTGATACAAAAGAGTTGAGCTTTCAAGCAGAAGAATTTTAGGGAGATGGAATTGAAAAACATTAACATGAAAGATAAAGAAGTTCAATTGGTGGCATACTGCTGGTGACCTTCTACCGCTGCACCATAGAGAGTATCTTAACTTACTGCACTTGTGTATGGTTTGCACAGTGGGACAGCACTACAGAGGGTTAACATCATTGCCCAGAAGATCATCGGTTGCCCTCTCCCCTCTTTGGAAGAGCTTTATAGCTCCCGTTGCCTTAAAAAAGTTCAAAACATTCTCAAAGATCCATCTCATCCTGGGAGCCCTTTTTTTGAACTATTACCATCTGGCAGACGGTACAGAATAATAAAAACAAGGACAAATAGGCTGAAAAACAGCTTCTATCCCAGGGCAGTAACTCTACTGAATTCTACTGTATGGTGCAATATTAATGCAATATCACAGGTTTTCAATTCAATGAAGAATGTGAAGGATGTGTGTTTGTGTTTATTTTCATCGTCATAATGTATACTGAAGATGGTATTTAATTTTGCTGTATGAGGTGCAATGATAATAAAGTAAACTAAACCAAATTAAACTAAAACATATTATGATAAAGAACTTGTTTAGCTTGTTCTGTAAATTCCTAATGGATGGAGGGACAACTCTACTTTCTCAGTGGGGGCTAGCTGCTCTGAAGCCATATTTCTTGACCACTGTCCCTTCTACAGCATTCAAAGTTGTTCTCTATTTTCTGAGGCATCTTTTAGACTTTACTTTCTTCCCTTTTTATTTTGGAAACTTGAGGTTTTCTTTCATCAAATCAAGCAGGTATTTTCAGAAATTCATATGACAGTTAGATTCACTGAGTCTTGTTCAGATTCTTTGCAAGCAGCTTAAAGCCTCTGCATAGGTAGTGCTTTGCTGTTTAAAGAACAAAATTGGCTGTGGAGTGGAGGAGATATCTGATGGTTGTTTCTCCTGTGTTTCTCTTTGTCTCCCATGCAGGCATCAGTCAGAGTCGGATCTCCCACTGGCTGTTGCAACAGGGATCAGACCTGAGTGAACAAAAGAAAAGGGCCTTTTACCGATGGTACCAGCTTGAGAAATCAAATCCAGGTAAACAAAATCAAGTTAAGATACTCTGGCTGCTTCTTCTAAACCAAGGGTGTCAAACTCAAGGCCCGCAGGCCAGATCTGGTCTGTGGGGCCACCCTGGAAACAGTGAAGGACTGGCCCACGGTGCCTTTGCCCGTGAAAATGGGCTGCCAATCTCCATTTTCAGCTGGGACCCTCTCCAGCGAAAATGGAGCTCTGGAGCTCTGTTTTCACTGGCAGAGAGTTGCAGGAGGCCGTCCCAGCCAAAAATGGAGATTGGCAGCCTGTTTTCACTGGCAGAGCACTCAGGCCACCACAGGCACCCCTGACATGAGTGATGTCAAGCTGGCCATGACCCCCTGGCCACGCCCCCCCATCCCCCCCAAGGTCAAACACAACCCTGAGGCGGCCCTCAATGAAATCGAGTTTGACACACCTGTTCTAAACTATGCCTTTTGTCCCCTCAATGAAATCGAGTTTGACACACCTGTTCTAAACTATGCCTTTTGTCCCCTCAATGAAATCGAGTTTGACACACCTGTTCTAAACTATGCCTTTTGTCCCAGGGCTGTGAGTGTTGTTGGCACCATGCTTTAATCAGCAGAGAACACACACACTCTCCACACTCTTTCCCCAATCATAGCCTGTCAAAGATCATTTATTTGAAAGTGGCAGCCAAGGGGTTGGAGGACTTTGCAAATAGGCTTGACTATAATTGGGATTATTATTTTAATTAGACTAAAAAAAAATTCCCAACTTTGTGCTCTCTAGGTATCTTGGGCTCCAAGTCCCACAATGCCAAAACTAAAAGTCACATTGACTGGAAATTTATAGAATTAAATTGCCACACATGTAGAGGAAACCAGGTTACAGAAACTTAAGCAGTTGTGAATGTTCTCACCACTTTCTGTTTTAGCTCACATCCTTGATTAGTGGTAGCTGAGTGGCCTGCTGATTGGACTAGGTAGCCTCCTTTTGCAAGAACGCAGCTGTTTTTAAGGATGGAGGAAGAATAACCAGGAACATTTATTTATCCAAAACATTTGTATATCTGCCCATCGTAAAACCAATCTCTGGACAGTTTACAGTGCAACCGTTCAAACAAAATATAGCTAAAACAAAAACAATAAAACAAAAACTAGGAAAAACCTGGCACTACAACCACATATTCCTGATGCAACCCATCACGTCCTTCCATTATTGTTTCACCTTATCCGAGCGCCTAGGAGTAAGCCTTTCTTTTGAGTGCTCTCCAGAAGGTTAAAAGGGTGGCATCTTGTCAGATCTCCAGTGGGAGGGAGTTTATAGGGTAGGGCCAATGGAGGAGGGGGAAAAGTTACAATACGTCATGTGACGATGATGTGATGATGTGAGTTTGACACCCCTGGTTGGAGGTTAACCTTGGAGTTAATCTATGTTGATCTGGTTGCTGATTGCTGTTGGAGAGGTCCTGGAATACTTTTATTCTCTTTGGGGCTGGTTGATTTGTCTCTTGTGCATAGTCTATAGATGTTGTTAATGTCTATGTGTCTATGATTTTCTTCTCTCAGCTAGTGTTCTTGCATAGAAAAGTAGGATGCATTATATCTCCTCATAAGATAGGTGCAGGTGAAAGTAGAAATCTCTGTGTTGGTAATAGTTACATAGTGTATAGGAAATACTAGGATTTTCAGTGACTGTTATTTTTATGGTGCAACAAAGAATAGGAAATAAAATTACTATAACAAACACTAGTGTAGTTGCATTTGATAAAGAAAATTAAGTGAACAGTTGCAAAGTACATTTAAATGTTTAAAAACTAGAGCCAGTAGGTAAAGTTGTATTTCTTGGTAAAGTATTTATGAAAGATGGAAAATGAATGGAGGTTCTAATCTAAGGCATGACAATCCTGGCAGAAAAATTAGTGGATAGCATGTATTTCATTGAGTGAAATGAATGTTGAAAGAAGTGAAAAATTGCTGTGTATGAAAGTTTGCTTCTGCTCATTTTGTTACATGGAAGTAAGAGTTGGGTATATCAGAAGAAACATAAAAGTAACTCAGATGCAATGGGAATGGTTACTTAAAAACATGTGTGGTAAAACAAGAGGATAAGGTCAAGAACACATACAGTAAGTGCCGAATAAATATGGATTGAATATGAAAGTGAGTCATAAAAGTAAAAAGAAATAGATTGAATTATGAAATAAATCCAGATCAAATCACAAAACAAATACCTAACAGGAGAGTAAATAGGTTAAGAGGAATGGACAAACTGGGAAAGTCATGATGAGATGGAATTGATAATAGAAGTGAAAAGTTTCAAGACAAAAAGCAATGTTTGAAGCAGTTTCCTGATGTGGTGAAAATAAGAATGATTTTCAGGAAATACCTGAAAAACTGAAGAAGCTTCTTGGATGAGAAGCGAAACATCTTCAAGGAAAAACAAAGTCTCGTTGCCTTTTGAAAAAGCACATTTGGGACAATTTTCAAGAAACACAAATATAGTGAATGGCTTTGATATAAATTAGATTAATCTGTATTTTCTTATTTTATGTCTTTATTTCTTTGGCATACCATTCCTTACTTCTTTTCTGCACTTTGTATAATGCTACTTATACATGAGAATAGCAGGATAAGTATGAATATGGAGAATTTGCCAAATAATTGCTTTATTCTCAAAACTTGAAGAATTAAATTGCTCCAGTTTGGAGGTGTTGTTGTCATTGTTAATATTGCTTTGTTTGAAGCTTGTCTCTTAGTTCCTGACTGTATGCATATGAGGTTACCTTGCTAGATTAAATTTTGGTTAAATTGTTGGAAATTGTCTTTCTTTTCTCACATGGTAGGCATCTCATGAACATTATGGACTTTTCGTGTAGCATATCATTTTTGCGCAAAGATGCAGTGTAGAATCTCTGGACATTTGAGTTTTACTAATATATTTGATAAGTAACCACAGATGACAGCCATCTATCAAACAGGCATAATTAAGAAAGACCTAGCACTCATGTTTACAACTTAAAAAAAATATGCAAAAAGAAGAAGAATTGGTAGGAATGAGGGAGAAAGAAAAATCCCAAGACACAGCTATTAGCTTTTGGTTGCGAAATTACTTATACAGGTAATCCTCGACTTATGACCCCAATTGAGCCCAAAATTTATGATGTTAAGTGAGACATTTGTTAAGTGAATTTTGCCCCATTTTGCAACCTTTCTTGCCTCAGTTGTTAAGTGAATCACCGCAGTTGTTAATTTAGTAACCTGGTTGTTAAGTGAATCTGGCTTCCTCAATGACTTTGCTTGTCAGAAGATCGCAAAAGGTGACCACATGATCTTGGGGGACATAGCAGCTGTCATATATGTGAGCCAGTTTGCAAGAATCTGAATTTTGATCACATGATCATGAGGATGCTGGAAAGGTCGTAAGTGTGAAAAACGGTCATAAGTCACTTTTTTTGACGCTATTGTAACTTTGAACAGTCACTAAATGAACTGTTGTAAGTTGAGGACTTTCTGTATAAGGCACTTCTTTGACCAATGTATAGGACCAAGTTGATAATTCTTTTACCGTTACAGGCTTTAGGAGAGCAAAAGGAAACATAGTCTATAGACAGCTGAATAATAGTAAACTCCTTTACGTATCTTTCTGTTTGAAAAAAATGCATACATTTTCGGAGAAGTTTTGGATTCAGACTTGAGTACTGCTTCAAAGGTAGACTTTTAAGCCATTCTGACAGATATTGCAGTACCCTTGTTTTGACATCCAGAATGTTAATTCATTTGGTCTGGCTTGATTAGTCTTATTGGCAAATAGGTAGCCCGGCAGCCTCTATGAGTCAATGAGTGCATAACCTTGGCAGCGCTTTCCGTCTCTTTCTCCAGGTCGTCACCAATTTAAGCAGACATAGAGATGTGATGGCTTTGGCTTGCAGTCTAGGCACAGCTGTCTGCATTTTTAAAGCAAAAATGCTGGTGCTTTCTCCTTGGGCTTTATCCCATTTTCTCCTTGCTTGAACATGTTCTCTGCAAGGGGGGGGGGAGAAGACATTCCTCTTCCATAAGAAAGAAATCTGCCCATCTTGTTAATGCTTCAGCAAGGCTTGCGAGTGATTGACCCTGTCTGGCCTGCTATTTCTAAGGGCCAGGCTAACAATGAAAGTAGAAAGACTCCCTCCCACTCCCATTGTCCCATCAAACCCTTTGAACCAAATGTCTTAAAAGTTTCCCTTCCCTGTGATTTTCCTTTTCAAATTTTGTGGATCATTTTTTTCCTCTCCTTGGGGTTCAGGAATGGGTTCTAATAATTAGCTTCAACATTCCTTCTAGTCCCCATGGAAATGCAATAAGCTTCTAAAGGAGGAAAAAAGTGAAGTTAGGGAATAGGGTGTCAGGGGAAGGACAATGAGCCAACAAAGAGATTCCGTGTGTCTGTTTTAATTTATATTTGGTCTATCCTGGGAATACCACCAATCATCCTAACAGCTGGCCAGGTTCACTTTGCAGAGTGAAATGGGTAGCATATAAATTTAATAAATAAGTAAATAAATGGGGGACCTCAGTTTGAAATGCATATTTCCCTAAAATATCTCTACTTCTAAGTGTGTTGGACTACAATTTCCACAGTTCCTGTTCAATATTATCTTTATTACTTATTGTACCCTATGACTATCATTAGGTGTCGTACCTTATGATTCTCGACTCTTGACAAATGTATCTTTTCTTTTATGTATACTGTGAGTATTTACACCAAGACAAATTCCTTGTGTGTCCAATCACACTTGGCCAATAAAGTATTCATTCTATCTATCTATCTATCTATCTATCTATCTATCTATCTATCTATCTATCTATCTATCTTATGTGAAATATAGAAATATACATCTGGTGGATACAAAGACTTGGGTTTGATGTGGACCATCATTGTGGATGCATCTCTTTCTCTTCCTTTAGACTGCCAGATTTCTGTTGGACTGCCAAGGAACTTCCAGAAGTACCTATTATATATGTACATGGGCATTGGTTTTTAGAAGAATTTCATGATATGCCAGAGAAAATGTATACTTAAGATCCAAGGCATGCTGTAATAAAAGGTTCTAAACAGAACTTCTATTTTTCATTTTCCAACAATCAGTCAATATGGAGAAGCACCAAATAGCACTAATATTTTAGGGAGAAACAAGATACAATTCACAAATGGTAGAAAAGAATGCAGAAGGAAGGGAGGGAACAAAATATATACTTTGCAGAAGAATCTTCTTGGCACCATTACCATCTGAAGTCTGGCTTGAAAGAGTGAATGAGATAATATAATCAACAGCACTGTCTTTATAGAAATAGAAGGGAGCAAACCTATTATGAATAGAATAGTCACTAAAAAAATTAGTGAGCACATGAAGAACCCATAGAATTCTAAGAAAGCTTTGGGCTACCTCCATATCCGTTCACATTTATAACACAGGTATAGTTATAAATTCTTTTCTAAGAAATGGATTCATGATTGAAACACAGCTACAAGTCTTATAATTTCAGTTTTGACTTGACATTTTTGCCAGGGGCTTCACTTGTTCCCTTTTAATTCCAAACTTTGACACCACCACTGTTTCAAAGAAGCTTCAACTAAAAGTTTATAGTACTAGCAAATCCAAAGGAACATGACAATTGTAGCAATGCAAAAAATATATATGGGATCGGGTACTTCAGTAGACAGTATCATGAACATTGGATTTATTTAATATCCATGGGACCATAGCTAAATTTGTTGTGGTGGGGGGAAGAAAGAAATTGGGAAAGTGAGTTTGGAAAGTAGTGGATTCGCTGGAATCCACATTAGAACATTTTGTTGCAAATCCACCTTGTAATTTTTGTTCATTCCTCTAATGTCCAGAGTTTTGTCTGCTTTCTAAACTAAAATGCCACAATTCTAGTACATATTTGCTTGTTTGTTGCAAATATTTTTATCACACAAAAAATGAATCCTAACAGTTTCCACAAAATTCAAACTATCAAAACAAAGTATACAAATACCAATGAATGCTTATACAATCAGCAATCCAACTCAGCTCCTTAAAGTCATTCAAAAAGACAGATTCAACCAACTTCCAGTAGGCAAATAGGAAGGCACTAGGTACATATTTGGGAGCAGGTTGTTCCATAATAAGGTCTTAATAGAAAACATCACTTTCTAGTCATCATTCTCAATGAACTGTGGTGGCGCAGTGGTTAGAATGCAGAACTGCAGACTATTTCTGCTGACTGCCGGCTGACTGCAGTTCAGCAGTTCTATTCTCACCGGCTCAAGGTTGATTCCGCCTTTCAAGGTCGGTAAAATGAGGATCTAGATTGCTGGGGGCAATATGTTGATTCTTGTAAACTGCTTAGAGCGGGCTGTAAAGAACTATGAAGCAGTATATATGTCTAAGTGCTATTGCTATTTGTGAGATGAGTTCACTTGTTTTCAGGAAAACAAGTGAACTTAAGATCTTAAGTTTCTCCTCCTACATGGATACATATATCAGGCAGTTTTTATTTGGAGAAACTGAATGGTAGAACCCCTTTACAATGGTTTAGAGATTAAAAACAGAACGGGTTAGAAACCTGTTGGCAACCAAAGCAGCAACTAGAAAATAAATATAAATCTTATTGCAGCTCTCAGTTGCCAATAACTTGGCTACTGCATTTTTATCCACTTTATCTTTTGAATCATTTTCAACGGCAGCACCATGAAGAATGTTACAACAATCTCACCAAGAGGTCCAAACAGATATGAAACTGGACACCAACCTCAGATAAGCAAAGGTTCCCCTCACTTTTGTTATACTTCTTTTTCTAGCAAGGACTAAGAGTCCAAGAGTAGTTCCAAGTTGCAGGCCAGCTCTTTCATGGGAAGGGCTGGCCTGAAAATTGAAAATTGTTGATGAAAATTGTTGATGAAAAGTTGATGAAAAAACATGAAAATTGTTGGTGGAAGAAGCCAAGGAGAATAGAGAAAGAAGAAAACAGAAAAGTAGAACATTGTTGAATTAGACATTGGAAGAAAAAGGAAGTCGATGATGAACCCAGATATGACTGGGTCTTTGTTCCCAGAAAATGGTGGAGGCAAAAGGAAGTGAACTGTGAATGTGTGTCCCAGCAGAGCTGCAGCAACCAACTGTATACAAGCAGTGTGGTGACTGCCAAATATCCCTAACTCTTTTCTTGTAAAGTGGGTTTTCGTTCTACCAGGTAGGCGTGTTTTTCCTTTTCCAGGGAGTGGGATGACAGAACCATCACGTACTGAATTAAAAGTAGGCTTTGAAGCAGCAAAGCTTTCAGGGTTGTAGCCAAGTGATCTAATCTCTTGGCTGTGCTGCTCTTTTGCTTGGCCATTTCTAATACTTAAGAGGAGGAACTGCAGAGCAGGGAAAACGTGTTGTGTGTTCAGAAAGCAGGCCCGTCAATAATAAGTGATTTACATGGAAGCAGAAATATTGCCGAAGAAAATTTATAGATTTTTTTTTGTCTTCCTTTTTAACTAAGAAGCATCTTTGAAATGCTTGTCTCATAGGATTATTTGTGTCTGTTATCTAGAAGCTAAATGCTACAAACATTTGCTCTCTTTCCCCTTCTGCTCTGATGTTCACCAAAAAAGGATTTCCAGAGAGAAGTTTTGCTTTTCAGAGCCTCCTCTCAATGTTTTGCATTTGGCTACTGATACTTTATTTTAAAACAAATTTTGAAGCTACTGTTTGAAGATGAAACTGTAAATTTCACTTTTGGTCAATTTATTTTGAAAGGAATGAGCCCAAAATTCAGTTTTAGCTTGCAGATGTGTCCCTTTTTCCATCAAATTATACACTTTTATGTACATTCCTCGTATAATATTTATGAATATTAATTTATGAATAAATATCTAAATATTTATACGTATATACATTTCCTACATGAATTTATATGCCTCAAGATGGTCAGCATATAAATTTAATAAATAAATACTTTTGAATAGAAATAGTTTTCAACTATTCAAAACCTTTACTTCTGTTCTTATTTTGCCCTAATTTATGTAGTTGTAGGTTGTTTTAGAATTGCAGACTACATGACAACATTAAGAAAAATGTTGAATTTTGTGAATATCTGTATTCTAATTTGCAATGTTTTGGAAATGCAGGCTGAATAAATGCATATAAACATTGAGATTCTATTTCAGTACATATCATACAGAGTTATGTAGAGATTTCTTTTATGTCATTGGCACAGGTTTCCACAACATCTCTGAAATTTTATATAAAAAACATATTCTGTATCTTCTGGGTTTATTGTGCTGCTGTTAAACGTGAAGTATACAAAACAAGAAAAATAAGCAATCTGTAGTAAATATAGGTTCATTTGAAAGTCATTACTGATCTGATTTTTTCTGGCTTTTTTAATTAGCTTGAATATCTGGGCTTTCGTATACTTAAATATGCTGTTGTCTAAACTGCTAAGGTGTTATTGAATGTTAATGAACATTCCAGCTGTTCAGATACAAAACCCCAAATGCTCTGTACATTAGAGGGAGTACTTAATGAAGGGAGGTGCAGACAAGGAAGGAGGCAGTGCTGCCATAATGTTAGGTAATAATTAGTCTAGGTGTTTGGGTGTGCATAAGAGAAGAGGGAAAGCATGTAAGGACTTTATAGGAATAGTCTCTAAATGTGAGGGGGAAAAACCAAGTAATCTCTTATACTTACCAGGCTACTTACAACATGTTATAAGCCATCTCACTAAATTATAGTGGTACAGTGTGATCTGGTGTATTGGAAATCCTGTGTTGGTGAAGCATACTGGATAGAGAAACACCATGAAAAAAAATGCTACTTTTATGCCAAGATCAGTTGATTTTACACATGGGATCAAGTGTACTATCTGTCTTTCACTTATGTAGTTACAGCCCCAGAATGCTAAGAATTTTTTTCACACTACCCATCATATTTATAGGCAATCAGTCAAAGACTGCATGACTGTATATCTATGGGCCATTCACAATCTCTGTTTTGGAATTCTGCACTGTAATGTTAACTATTGCTTTGGTGTCAGGAGACTTGACATGACAACTTGCAGGCTGTTGCATGGTTTTTTGAATTAATTTGTTTATCATGAGCTCTTCTGTTACACACAGGGGCTCTGTTTCTCTTTATTGCTAGATATCTTAATTTTAATTTCGGTGAAACAAAGTCTCGTCCCACTGGGAGTTGCTCCCTGTCATTAGCCAGACTGGGAAGAGGAGTAGGTGTTATTTTTAGTTCCTTAGGAAACATTTTGCTTTCTGCTTTGCTGTTTCCAGGGGCTACATTAAGCATGAGACCAGCCCCCCTTCCAGTTGAAGAGCCAGAATGGAGACAGACGCCTCCGCCAGTCACAGCTACCTCTGGGACTTTCCGCTTGCGACGTGGCAGTCGGTTTACCTGGAGAAAGGAATGTTTGGCTGTCATGGAAAGGTAATATATGAGCGATGAACTACACACACAATATGTGGTATTAGACCATCTCACAGCCCAAGATAATTTTTTAAACTTTTTTTAAATGTGTTGTTATTCAATAAATGGTTACTCAGTGTAAAATATGCAAGCAATCAAACAAAAATATATGCAAGTGAATAAGCCATATTATATAATATTGTTGTGCCCTATAACAATGTTGCCCTGGTATCTGGAAGTATACAATAGTGAGTAATATCATTGGGGCAAGAATTGATTCCTAATAACTCATTAATGGAAACTAGCCACTTCAGGGGTCTTGATGGTTCTCAAATATGCAGCATAATTTTGTAGATTTGCAAGAATATTCTGGGAATGTTTTAGATTATTTGTAGATATTAGCAATTTGCTTGCTAGCCTTGTCCTGTGACAGATCACTCCCTCTGATATCACTTATTTTTCCAATGGATACCAAAGAAGGATTACATTCTTAAAACTCTGTAGCCATTTCAGACTCAGTTTTCCATCCTTTGATGTTTTTTGTAGGAGTACCACACAAAAAAATTCACCTGTTACCAATCATTTGTGTTTTGTGTGGTTTTCTTCAGTATATTCAGAGTTTGTTTTTCCTCTGTTCTGCACTTTAAAAATTTGTTCTGAGTATTTACAATCTGAAAGCAAAACAAAAACAAAAACGCAGCTCAGTAAATGTATACTTATTTTTAAACTTAAGGTCAGGTAACCACAACATATGAGTGACTTTTTCTCTGTTGAGAGCAGAGCTACAGTTGCTCCAGATAAATTCTTTTGATATAAATGGAAAGTCAGCTTGATTATATGATTTTTCATTCACATTTCTAGTCTACCTCAGAGACTTAGCATAAGTAAAATTTGTTATGAATAAACACAAACTTCTTAACATCAAATATTTCATACAGTGTTATCCACTCTTAGGACACTCTCTTAGAATGGCTTAAGGCACATACAACAACCTGTTGAAAAAAAGAAATCCATCACAATGGATTTTCTAATTTATGGGACAAAGTTGGCACCTTCATCCAACCTTTGAATTCCTCCATACTTAAATTGTACATAAAAATGGTCTGAAATATTTAGTCCCATCTATCTGAGTGGTGACCACACTCAGTGGCAGCCACGCTAACTCTTTGTGTGAGGCTAGATGAATCATGTCTGAGTACAAAGTTCAAAGCCTTTATTGTCATTGTACATCGAACCAGCAAGGCCATTAGAGTAACAACATGTAGATGTCTATCATCACAGTAAAACAACCAGCTCTTCATTTGTTGGGGCATGCAAGTGGACAAACAAGATACACTGTTTAATATAAATACATCATTTGAAGCTTAAGAGTTCTGCTTTAACCACACCTTTTTAATATCTGTAATAAAAGTAGAATTAGATTAACAAAGACGTTGTCCTTGAATCTCTGCCTACTAGCCCTCAGTTTGTTCCAAATCAGTTTTCTGTAATTTCAGAATAAACCTCCTCAATGTGAGAATCAGAAAACTTGGTAATATACAGAACATAGATTAGTAGAGTTGGAAGGAACCTTAAAGGTCTTCTAGTCCAACCCCCACTCAAGCAGGAAACCATATACCATTTCAGGCAAATGGTTGTCCAATCTCTTTTTGAAAGCCTCCAGTGATGGAGCACCCACAACTTCTGAAGGCAAGCTGTTCCATTGGTTGATTGCTTTAACCATTAAGAATTTTCTCTTTAGTTCTAGGTTACTTCTCTCCTTGGTTAGTTTCTGTCCATTGTTACCTTAGTACTACATGATACCTTGGTATTATAGTATGTGTATGTGTTGGAGACTAGATAGGGCTCTTAACTCCAGGATACAATTTCAGCTTTCTTGAGTAATGAGGTTGAATGCAAAGGATGACAATTCTCAGAGTTTATGTTTTACAAAGGTATAATCAAATAGCAAAAAGTAGCAATTCGTATTTACCAGTACCAAATACTGTAGAGCTAGAGTTTCCATATAAATGAGGATTGTAAATCATTTGGTTTGTAATCCTTTATCATCATTCATTAAATTAGATCAATAATATTGTCTCAATATTACAAATGCAAGAGAATGGATGAGAGAGTAGCTTACTTAAGGGCACCCGGAGACATCATAAAACAAGGAGTTTCCAATTCTCACTTTAGCTCAGTCTGTTAATCGCTGCATTTGCACATGAGCCTGGAAGCTTTTCTTGCCTTCAGGGAGTGTTGTGCACATACAATATCTGGATGTTATTTTGTTTAAAAATTTGAAAAGGTGTGAGATTTTTTACTACTTTATTTTATGGTAAGAAATTGTCTCTTGGACCCTTGGCAGGTATCATGCATGCTTGGTTTATATCATTAAGGCACCTTTCTCATTAGAAATTAGTTCTGTATTTCAATTGTTGCATAATAAGTTTATACATTTATTTGCAACCATATGTTTTAGCTAAATTCATATAAAATTACAATCCAGATCAATTCAATACATGCCCTCTAATGTTAACAGCACTATTTTTCAACATAGGCTTTCATATCTTCCTTGTGGCCATTGCAAACAATGAAACTTTTTTTGTTACTTGTTTATCTACATCAGTCAACATTTTTGATTTTTTTAGACTGTTTCAGTTGGATTAACAAAGGTATGATGAATCTAGCTGTAGATTCCTGGTATAACTTGCAATATAGTAAGTCATGGCTCAGATTTTACAATGGTGAATTATTACAAATGCATAAAAAGTGTGCATCCTTTATATCTTCCATCAAAATAGGCTATTGGCATTGTTTCAAAGTGAAGTTGTGGAAAAGCTTGCCTCGGGGAATGTAATGTAAGACATTTTAAATAATGTGACATTCCTTGTCCAGCTTTAAAAAATTGATACCGCTTTGCCTCTTTAAATCTTTAAAACAGAATAGTGTATGATAATTGCTATCATTCAGCAGTTCCTGATAATTATCAGTTCCTGATAATTGTGAAAATAGCTTTAGACACAAATTCATCCATTTATTATTGTTATGTTGTTCATGGAGATGCATAGCCGTTCTTAGTTGATGGAGCAATTTGTCTGCTTAATTCTAACAACAAACAAGTCTAGGGCATTTTTCAATTGTTTAAGTGACTATTGGCCATATGAGCAAGACTTATAACAATATCACTTAATGGGGTTAAGAATAAGATTTGGGGCTCCTTTCTCCTGGCCCTTTCTTGAGAGTGAAGAAGGATTAAAACAGTTATAAATATATTTAAACCTCCTGAAGATGTAATACCCCTATCTACTTTTGTGATTTTGTGACAATAGTATTAGGGGACTTGAGGAATCACAAGAAGGAAGGAAAGAAGAATGGATGGATCCTGGAAAAGTTTATGGCCTGCTTACTGAGCAAGATTCATCCCAGCTTCTGGAGCCAAGAATATAGAAATGGAGAAAGCAGTGGTGATGTAAAATGCTGATCAAATGTGGAGGATGGAAGGATTTATATTCCTTGCAGTCATCTGGTTGTTAGCACTCTTTCTGAGAGCTGTTGATCACCTGAATAGTGCAAATAGGTGTAGAACCTTCTTGGAACTGCAAAAAGGACTGTGTTGTAAACAGGAGATAGGTGCTCAAATCAGTCAGAACTGAAGAAGCTTTTGGATGAAAAGCAAAACATCTTCAAGGAAAAACAAAGTCCAGTTGCCTTTTGAAAAAGCACCTTTGGGACAGCCATGACTTGGATGACTGAGAATCTCCAAAGACATTTAGGGAAAGCAAAGTTTTATGTTGGAAATGTACAATTTTCTGCCAGAATTTTGTATATGAAGGATAGATGGTTAACACTTAACACAGCGTAGGATGCATTAACGCAGAACCGGAAATTATTTTGCCTAACCAATAATCAGAGTTGCATTTTCCCAGTGCTCTGCTTATACTGTCTCTGATGGTGCAGACTTCTACAAGTTGGCAGTATTTCTTCATCCCACATAAATCATAGAAATGAACTGCTTCAAGGATATTTCAATCTTTTTACCATTGCTTCACATTTTAGTCCAGCTCACATATTTTGGCCACTTTTCATTTTCATCCTTTACTGTCACCCTACACAAAAGAGATCATTTGATTCCCTCTGCAATCAGCCATTGCCATCCTGACGGGCGCCTTTTGTCTAGAAAGCACAATTGCATTTGTTGAAGGTTTATCCCCAGGCTTTTGTAATCATTCATTCTGCACATCTTTCTGCTTTCTTCCCCCACCTCATCTATTTACCCATACACTACCCACCCACCCCCCTTTTTTTTTGCTTCACTGCTTCAATGCATTCTGAACCTAGTATAGTCTAATAATTTTGGATAGACATTTGGGAGTGGGGACTAATTTAATATGGTGTCAACACTCACATATCTTTAGCCTTTATATCTCACAATCTCTCTTCTGGACATTCAGAAAATGGTTTTATTGTGTTGGGTTCCTGTTGATATTGGCACTATTCAAATGTTGATAAACCATATATTTTCTGTGAGTGGTATGAAAGGGCAGTTGGAGAAAATCTTCTGGTAGGAATGGTACTTTTAACAGAAGGAGAGGCAAACAGATTGTATCAATCACATTCCAGACGTGGGTATTTGCATGTCTTGATGTTCATTCATTCATTCATTCGTTCATTTGTTTGTTCATTTGTTCAATTCAATCCATTCATTATCTATAGTCACCCAGTTCAACCGAGAGATTCTGAGATCTGCATGAAAATTGTATTTAAACACATATTTCTAATTCATTTGCTTTAAAGACTAGCCCCTTGCAGTTTTCTTGGTGAGATTTTTCAGAATTGATCTGCCATTGCCTCCTTCCTAGGACTGAGAGAGAGGGACTGGCTCAAGATCACGCAGCTGGCTTCATACCTAAGGTGGGACTAGAACTCACAGTCTCCCACTTTCTAGCCTTGTACCTTAACCATTTCACCAAACAGGCTCTTCTTTTTTTATGTACGTGTGTAAAATTTTGAGCTAAATACTGTACTGCAACTTTAGGAAAATTGGGAAAGATTTTGTTGTGTATGACAGTGGTGGGATTCAAATTTTTTTACTATCGGTTCTGTGCGTGTGGCATGGTGGGTTTGGTGTGGCTTGGTGGGTGTGGCAGGGAAAGGATACTGCAAAATCTCCATTCCCACCCCACTCCAGGGGAAGGATACTGTAATTTCTCCATTCCCTCCCCACCTCACTGACCTGCTTTCCAGCTCCATTCTCCTGTGCAGCTGGGACTCGGGAGGCAGAGAATAGAGGGGGGCGAGGCCAGTCAGAGGTGCTATTTGCCAGTTCTCTTGAACTACTCAAAATTTCCGCTACCGGTTCTCCAGAACTGGTCAGAACCTGCTGAATGTCACCTCTGCTGTATGACAATCTGAAAGTATCTTTAGTATCACTGTATAAGAATAACTAGCCAGGAATGGAGAGGGAGGGATGTGAAACTATTAGGTGGCCAACGGAAGGGGATAAGCAGGCCCCCAAGAGAAGACTGGGGAACACAAAAGGAGAGTTCTCAAACGTCTATCCCATAAATCACAAAAGAAACATGGAGACAAGAGCCAATCTCAAAACTGGGCTATAGTGGTTTTATTTTCTTCTTTCCATCCTGTGTTCTTTGTTTTTTGAAATGATTCTCCATTCTCTCAGGTAATAATAATAGGAGAAAAAAAGATACTTTCCGTAGCCATTAATTAACTGACTTTCCTTAACAACCCATGTCTGTTATTTGTACTGGGAGCTGTAGGACTCCTGTGCATCTATGTTAATATTTGGCTTCTATTTTTAAGCACCCATAATGAAAAACATATGTTTTATGAACTAGAAGTTCTGGCTGCCTTCATCTGTTGTCTATTTCACTTCCCTTCATTCTACCCTGCTCTTCTCTACCCCCCCACCCCACCCACCCAAAAAAAATTTCCTGGGCTCAGTGGCATAAGCAGTAGCAAAGCCAGTCGAGGCATTAGCCAGACACCTAACTCTCTGGATCAGGGTAGCTGGAGGCAACTCTTTCTCCCTATAGCAGTTCTCCCAGTCTGAAAAATATGGCACTAGTTAATGAGGGTGACTAAAAAGACACCCAAGGGATCATCCAAAATAGCTGAGGAGGCTGGAGGGCATTGGGCCAAGAGGACGGAGAGGTTGAAAAAGCAACATGTAGATGGGACTGAATTTTTCTGGGACTTGTCCTTGCTGATCCAAACTTCTAGCCAGGTTTCTTGGATTAGATAATAAAATATGCACATTTTAAAAATATTAATAGCAATCTAATGCTTATTAGTTATGCCAGCAGTTTTGAATTTACTGGAAGGCACGTTTTTTAAATTTATAAACCGCCAAGTGTCACTTGGATTGTGAGATGGGTGGGGTCAAAATTTGATAAATAAATATTTCTCAGTGAGAAGTCGAATTAGAATTCTGCCTGTTTTTCTTTAAATCTTCAAGAAGATAAGAGGAGGGATCATTTTAAACAACAAAAAGAAAACTTTCCCTGCCAGGATAATTCAGACAAGCAATTATTCTTCCACTAGCAGGTCAAAAATGATTTTATTGGGACAAGTTTTTGATGGTTCATCTAGAAAGCCTCCTTAGTGGGCTTTAAATGGGTGGGCAAGGGTTTTATTGATATGTTTTTAATGGTGCATTATCAGTGTTTTGAAACTGGACTTTGTATTTTAAGTAAAAAGGTAGAATATAAATTCAACAAATATAATCCAGAAATGGGTTGAAATATCCCAGAAGGTAGAAAGCAGCCTATGTCCCTAACTTGGTCTTGAAGCTGGACAAATTGTGTTCTGATAATACAGTTTAGGAGTTTACTGGGCTCCATGCCCAAAAAATTAATACACCAGAACCTCTAAGTAATATTTAATAAATCTCACCAGCCTACCTGTTAAGTGGTCAGTTATATGTTAGCACATATTTTAGCTGCTGGAGACACATTTTTATCTTCTTCCTCACCTGGATATTTATGCATTTGTGAATGATGAATGTGATGGCTGTTATCACATTTTGCTAGTAACATTTTCAAGTAATGTTAATTCATAATGTGTAAATCTCTTTATAAGCCTGGATATAAATCATGCTTAATGGTGACAGTTTTCTTAATCCTGTTACATATCTATTATCAGGAGGAAAACCTTTTAAAGAACCTGAAGTGCTTCTGGTTGCCTACCTCTGACTTGAACTCTGACCATTGGCTCATAGGCACTCTGGTTGTGCAGCTCTTCTGATTCAAAAGAGAAAAAGCATTGGCAACTCTTTAAGACAAAGGTTTCTCTTCCTGGGATTACTCTGCAATGATTGCAGAAAAAGAGGCAGCTGCTTTAAGGAGTTGCTGACAGGTGTTAGATGGGCATTTTCCCCCTGCTTCAAATCCGAAGCACTGAAGAACATTATTCTTCACAGCCTACAAGTGTCTTTCATACATTCAACATTGGTGATGTTTTTCTTCTGTACAGGGTTTCTTAAAGATTTGTGTCTTGAGCTTGTTGTCTTTGCTTTGTGTGGGTACAAGAAATGGGATTTCTAAGATGAATACATTCTTTGTTTCTGTAGCTACTTCAATGAGAATCAATATCCTGATGAGGCCAAGAGAGAAGAAATTGCAAATGCCTGTAATGCAGTTATTCAAAAGCCAGGTACACAAGGAAGCCAAAAAGG